>NC_054372.1:90300151-90618485 GCF_017654675.1 Xenopus laevis
TCAGCTTACTTGGGTGCCACCTGGACTTAACGAGGGGTACAAGGTGGGATGTTCTGGCTGCCAAAAGGGTACGTCTGTGAGCAGAGTCTTTTGGGCCAAAGGTCACGGTACAAAAGGATTAGGCAGAAGGATGGTCAAACAGGCTAGGTCGAGGCAGGCAACTATCAGAATCGTCAGGCAGGCAAAGGTCAAAATTTGGCGCCATTGCGCGCTGGCATCATCACGCCAGTGCACCTGCGCCTTTAAGAAACACGGAGGCGCATGCGCCCTTAGAGAACTGGACCATGCAGTGGGCGAAAAGCACTCTGTGTGCCATTAGCCTTGAAAAACAGTGGTGGTAATGGATATTATGGTCATATAGATGAGCTGTAAACAGAAAATGCCTAACATTTAGGCTAAAAAGATGAACCTGTTTAACTTATCAAATGTTATATCTGCAATTGTTTTCCTATCTTCTTTACTGAAACTGGGAATTGTAGCAATCTTTTTCACAAGCACATTACTATCCCAAGTGTACATTTCTCCGTTCTTGCAAGAATTAATTGAAATATCTTGTAAGATTTTATGTGCATGAATTTGACAAAATTTCTGTGTCCCCCTTGTTAAACCCCAGAGAGAGATGTTGACGTTTTTCACAGCAGGGTTTCCTCACCAATTAATTTTGCCGATTCTACCCACTGAACTTCCCTTGGATAAATCTGCCACACTGGCAGTGATGTGTCAGGCCTGTCGCAACAATTCTGTTTCTAAGCACCTGACAGGTAGAGTAGAAATTCATCATAATTATTTGGAAAAACAATTGGTGACTACACACCATTCTGCCTGCTACACATACAATAAAATATTTTGCTCTGGGCTTTTCTGAATGGAAGCCAGTCTGAGACAATGAAGAAATGGAGAACTTAATAGTAACAGTCCCTAGTGTGAATGTGAAAGTACACTGGGAAAATTGTGTGAGCGTGTTTGGAAGTTGCTGTTTGGATTAACTTATCATGCCCTAGAGTAGTCCCTAAGGGAATTCATCTCTTACTGAAACTATGGTTATTCTTTTGCAAACAACAGATGAACATGAATCTGTATTTTTTTTCACATGACTTTATTAGATTACCCACTCAAGTTGGTTACACCATTAATATAGACATATTTGAAGACTTTTATTGGGCAAAATCTTTATATTCTTTAAATGCGTTGCTTTGGCAGAAACAATAAAAGAATGTTTCACTAGCTCTTGAAGCAGTGGCAGTGTGTTCCTAAAAGCTGTGCCGGAGAAGTCTAATTGATACGCAAATACAAAACAGGAAAAGAATTAACTGCATTCACTCTTCCAAATCTGTGCACTCCACCCACCTCATATATTCCGACTAGATTGACAGGCGTAAATAAGATGCCTGTTGTAATATGTGCAGAGAGCACTACGGGAACACTTGTCATCTGTCACTCTACTTTTAAACAACTAAAGACAAAATACTGGCAGAGCCCCCTGTGTGGATTCACTGGTTGGGTCAGTGACACCAGGGGCAATCCTGGCCCCTCCGGCGCCTGAGGCAGCAGCAGTTGCTGCTGCCCCCCCTCCCCCAGAAATTTGCTCTTAAAGTACCAGGAGCAGCATTTTTGCTGCCCCTGGTACCTAGTTGGTCAGTGCCGCCTGAGGCGACAGCCTCAACTCGCCTCATTGGCGGAGCACCCCTGAGTGACACTTTGGCTGGAAAGCATGGAGAATAATTCATGAGCACCAAAAAGTCATGAACAAGCTGAGTGCTTAAGGGGAAACTTATTACAAGGACCAGGGAGACTAATTCTCTCTGCACCATGCTTAGCATCCACTACGTTTTTACAAAAGAAAAAATGTCATTCAGAGAGAGTCTCACTGCATCTAAAAGGGGTGCAAAGGGTAAGGTGTGGGATTGCTTAATGATTGGTATGAAGTCCAACAGATAGGACTGCCCACGGGTCTCTCCATTCAAAACATCTTTCTATTTTACATTTCGCTACAATATGACATGGCTAAGAATTATGGCTATGTGAATGTCCAGCTAAGAATGATTTTGTCTCTAACCTTCTAAACACTCTGTTATTTGCAAAATAACCTTGAAATATATCACATGACAGCGTGGGTTTAAAAAAACTGCTAGAATGAAACAGTTGATGTCTTTGCAAGAAATAATTCAGCTGTTTAAAGCAACGCCATAATCATGGAACTGTGCTCGGAGAGTCCATCTTTATCATGTTTCAGTCAGCACAACGAGCTTTAGCTGCTTTGCGGAGAGTTTAGTACCATACTGCTCTCTCTCAAAAAATAAAAAAGCCAAAAAAGTAGCTTGTCTTACTCAACTGTGTGAAGAATTCATCCGCCTGATTTCTATTTAAATGGAGATTGCTCCAGCTAACAAAGAGAGTCCCACTGGGCCTGTAAGTGGCAATTCAGCATGATGGGTAGAATCATATCGATGGCCTCTGGAAATGCAGCCTTAAAGTGTGAGCAGATACTGCCGCATTTAATAAAGCTGGCGAGCCAGTGGAAGCAGGTGCAGCTTTTAAAGGTACACGCTTGCAAATTCCAGGTGCATTTGAATTCTTGAGACAAATCTGGAATACAAGAGGCTGGCTCTAAATGCTAAGTAGATATTTATGCTTTTTTTCCTCATTCCAATTACAGATCCTTTTGGGATTTCCTATAGCTTTTAGCCAATAATGCCTATGATAGTTTATAAATAATATATATATATATATATATATATATATATATATATATATATATATATATATATATATATATATATATATACATTTTTTTACTTACTGAAATGTATTGAATGTTAAATATTCACGGATAAAACCAAGATGCACCAAATTATCCCAGAAACAAAACACGGAGGATGAGATTTTGTACGATTGCATGAACGTCAGACTAGATCACCAGAGGGCCTGCCATCTAGAGCCTACTTCACAGCTAATAGAAATAGAAATAAAGCATGCTAAATTCTATGGCTCTCCTGTGTATAAAATAAAGAACTGAGGGTAATTATCGTACAGAAGGGTACACTGTGGCCTGGTCAAGAACTTTAGAAATATTTGCAACTATTTCAATAATAAACTGCAATTAGAAAATGTAATCACAGCAAAACCCCACAAGTGATATAAAAACAAAATAGGATGCACATTCATTATTCTTATAATGTACTATATACTTAATATATATATATGTGAAATCTTTCAGCGTAACCGACTGAAAGGGTAAATTAAAGGGATACTGTCATGGGGAAAACATTTTTTTTTTCAAAATGAATCAGTTAATAGTGCTGCTCCAGCAGAATTCTGCACTGAAATCCATTTCTCAAAAGAGCAAACTGATTTTTTTTATATTCAATTTTGAAATCTGACATGGGGCTAGACATTTTGTCAATTTCCCAGCTGCCCCTGGTCATGTGACTTGTGCCTGCACTTTAGGAGAGAAATGCTTTCTGGCAGGCTGCTGTTTTTCCTTCTCAATGTAATTGAATGTGTCTCAGTGAGACATGGGTTTTTACTATCAAGTGTTGTTCTTAGATCTACCAGGGAGCTATTATCTTGTGTTAGGGAGCTGCTATCTGGTTACCTTCCCATTGTTCTTTTGTTTGGCTGCTGGGGGGAAAAGGGAGGGAATGATATCACTACAACTTGCAGTACAGCAGTAAAGAGTGATTGAAGTTTATCAGAGCACAAGTCACATGACTTGGGGCATCTGGGAAATTGACAATATGTCTAGCCCCATGTCAGATTTCAAAATTGAATATATAAAAATCTGTTCTTTTTAGAAATGGATTTCAGTGCAGAATTCTGCTGTAGCAGCACTATTAACTGATTTATTTTGAAAAAAATTTTTTTTTCCCATGACAGTATCCCTTTAAGGTAAAATGTGTTTAAAGACCAGGATCACATAAGTTACCCAGAAGGGCACTGGGTAACCACAATAAACAGGACAACAAAGACACCGACCGGTCTTACTTACACCCATTAAAGACCACTATAGACTTCCACACTGGATGTAAGAGGAGGGTGCAAAGGTCTTTTTGGTACAATAACATTTATTTGGACATGATCAAGCCCTGTCAACCTTTTGTCATGGAGCATGGGCTTACAGTAAGTATTAGTGATGAAAATCAAGTTAATTAACTAAAGAACTGTGGAAAAAGTATAACAGATATACGTGTGATATTGCAAACAAGACAGCGTTCATGGAGCATAGCCAGTTGCTATTGCTTGTGTTATAAAAAAAATAGCATGTAATAGCTAAAAGCGTTGCCTTAAGTGTTGCCGTAAATGCTTTTAATATTTAGAGAAAAACAAGGCACAAGCACAGAATAAGATGTTGGGCACACACAGAGAGATAAAGTGGTTCACTTTCAGATGATTTGAAACAAGGTAATATCTGAAATGAGCCTCCCATCTCATTAATAGACTTATCAGCAACCCGATCACACAGGGAAAAGCACTAATTAAGGGCAGTTTTTTTATTCTCACAATCCAGTTGTGCCAACCCTGCCCCTGGCAAGGTAACTTTTAAAATGTAAAATTAATACAAGAGAACAATTTACTGGAGCACTCTTCAAAACTCCTCTTCATATTAAAGTCTAGGCAATAAGCAAGGATTAGAAATAATTTGCATTTAAATCAAAATCTCAGAGCTCCTTGCAGACAGACAAATTTGTTAAATTACCCTTTATTAGATATTATAAATTGTACACTTTGGGAAACAGATGAAAAAAAGATCAGATGTATGTGGTGGAGTCAAACAAACACCATCACGTTTCTTATCATCAGTGCTGGTTTTGGCTTCATTGTGAATTTTGAATTTCTCCACAATTCCCTGACTATCCTGATTTTAAAACACAGGCAAGTAGACTCAGAGAAGCAAGAGGGTTCTGTGGCATCAAGGACTGAATGAATGAGCTATGGGTACAAAAGTAGATGACAAAAGTAGAAAATCATGTTCTAAAGTCAACAGATGCTCATAATAAAACAGAGACATAACATATAATCAATGTGAGAAGTAAGTGTTCTTTCACTGCTTTGCTTTGTTTACCTGTATGTAGTTGACATCTGATAAGACTAATCCTTAAAACCAGTGAGTGATATTTAGACTATAAGACATTCCATGAAAATTGATATTGTAGCAAAACTCAATTGCCTACAATGCCACACTTCAATGTTTTTTTTTCTATTTCTTAACCTGGTTTCAACTCCATAGCATATAAAATAAGCACAATTATCCTTTGTGCTATGTACCTACTAGACATTGGAAATGACTCAATAGTTAAAGAGCAGTATAACCCTTGTTCAACATGTGTTCATTGGCGTGGGATTGTGTTGAACATACACTTTACTTATTGTTTAAATTATAAAAGTATATATTTTTGTTATTTCTTGAGCTAACCACAGCAAACTGGGAGATTGAAGCTACTCTATGTTAGATCCTTGCAAAGCAGATAATTAAATTACCAAAATACTATATCCTCCCTATCTATTTAGATAGATTATGCAAGATTATTAATGTTTGCACTGCAAATAGAATAATCTATCTACCTTTTAAGAACCAACATTTTTTTATTTAGTCCCAACTGCAACTGAATATCTCACCAAATATGTAAAAGCACAAAACATATTTCTCGTGTTTTAATTTATTTGGTCCTTAAAGCAACAACCTACACACTCAAATTTGGAACAAAATGCATGAATTCTTTTAGGATTCTAAGGGCTAGATCTACACTTGTCTCTGGAATATTTTTCAGTGATAAACTAGAGCACTAACATAGCCCTAAAAGTTCCCCCTTCTGTGTTTGCTTAATATGACCCTAAAACTTATTTTTAAAATAATGAACACAATTTCCAATAACAATGTACAGGATTTGCAGCATCTTAGAGGATCTATGTGAAAAAGATATATACCCCTCAAAGGTCTCAATGGCCCTTTCACAAGTGAGGTATATGAAACACCACAGAAAAAGTGAGGCAGAACTAAAAGAGAACTTTAATTGAGTAGTATTGGTTTTGGATGGCTTGAGAAATAAATAGAACCCCAAGGAATGTGCAATAATGTGCAGTATGAACTATTGATTACCTGTCATTTCAAATTATACCAATGGAGCCCTCTGCAGATGACCTTCGAAATAAGACATACGCCTACCTCTTTTAAACATGCTAAAAAAATATTTGTGGGCTTTGATGTGTGCCCCTTGCTCATTAAAATGGTGAGTCTTCTGTGTGGTGATGTATAACCATGATGGTAATATGTTGAGGACCAAGCTTGAGTGTCAGCTCTGGTGGAAGACAAGGTGGGCACACCAGTGTGGGCACTGTTCTTCCCTCTTGGTACTTCCTTAAGAAGTGTGTGATCAATAATTAAATAAAATAAAATACTTCAGAGAGAGCAAAGGAAATGGGATGTGACCAGTACAGGAAATGTTGTGTTATGAGATCATATACAGGAAGCACTTCAAGACAATAGTTTTTAAACTGCCTCACTGGAAACCAGATCAGGCACAGCTGTATATCTGTGAAGTGAATATAATAACCTTTTCCCAGGCATTCATCTAGATATAGATATCCACAACAGACACTTTTCTCCTTTTTAAGGCAGTTTATTTACACACAGGAGTGACCGTTTCAGGATACAAAACAAACCATAAAAATAAATCCTGCCCACTGGGCTCTAACTTCGCACAAAGAGAGTTCCCTTACTAAACTGGGCCCCTCATGGACTACCAGTAAGAAAACATTTATATTGGGGTCACCCCTGTACTCACAAATCTCCTGGGGGTTGCTCAGCCTCCTGGCTTTTTCTCAGACAGACTCTTTGTCACTTGGTCTCCTCTATCTGCACCTTGCAGTGGCAAATGGCACCCCAGCCCCTCTGGGAGTTCCTCACACAGGCAGGTGTCCTTCCTGCTCTGTGTTCTGCTCTGAGAGTGATTCCTAACAGGCCCACTAGAACTAAATACCTTTCCACAGGAGCTCCAATCCATGAGCTGGACTACTGGATCGGAGTACCTGGCTTGCCTGTTCTTTCCAGAAAACTCCAGCTTCCAGGACCTGGCAACCAAAGCATTTAAACAGAGAACCTATCGTCTGTTTATTAACACCCTTCCTGGTGCCTACCTCTCCTACTATGGTGAACTTAAAGGGAAAACACATCTTTTCCCACATTGTTTTGGTCACTCTACCAATATATATATATATATATATATATATATATATATATATATATATATATATATATATATATATATATATTCAAGTTGTATAAAGCGTTGTTTTGAAATGTAATTTTGCATGGAAATCCAATTGTATCAGTTGTATGGGTCCCACAGATTCTCTTGAAATTCTGTAGTACAGAAGTGGCCTTACCATTATACTTTGGTAAGGAAAGTAGCTAAGTAACATTGTAAGTTTTGGACAGAAGGATGTGTCAATCTAGATTTCTACAATTTAGGGCATACAGGCATATTGTAATATTTAAAACAGATTACTGAAAATAAAACAGTAACAGTAAAACAGTCTGTTAGAACAGGAAACTGGAACAGATGCTTTTTACTGCAAAAATACACTTGGAATGCTTCCTGACAATATCTCAGCTCTCATTATTTTTACACACAATTATCATTCAAAAGTGGAGTATTTATCATAGGTTTAAAGAGGGTGAATCTTATTTTTTCTAAGAGACATACAACTGGATATTTTTATGCATTCTTGCTTTATTTTACATTCACACGCTCTGTGACATTTATCATTTTACAAAACTCAGAGTCCTTCACACTCAAAACACAAATACTCATCAAGAGCAACCTTAGATGGATCTGGTAAAATGCTGTTTATCTCAGTGAAGTCCTGCTGAAGACGGCACTCACAGAGCTAGATCTAATCAGCCAGTACTATTGTCCACAAGACAAGGTGTAATTACAAAGCACTTTGGAGAACATCTCTGTCACAGGTTCAGAAATACCAGGCCATTTAGCAATTTCATCTCGACACCCACCCAAAAAAAATCCTCTTTGGTAATAATTTCACATCTGTAGCAATTTAAATATTATTAGCTTTCTTCATTTATGTGCTTTTAGTGTATTTCTATCCCATTTTCTGCTTTGGCAAATTGTCATTCTGATTAACTGACTTTTCTGTGACTCCAAAAGAACGGGTACACGGGTAATAAAAGTGGAAATCTGTAAAATCAAGATTTTTATTCAAGGTCTTCTATAAACTGGTTTTCCCCTGGTCACTATGGCAGCCTTTACACCAAGGGTTATTCCCCACCTCTCAGGTCGATAGGACAGGTTAACATCAAAACTCCTCCCCAAAAAAGAATAGCAACACCTATTAACCTTATATACACCCCTACTTGCTCCTTACTCTTGTCTTTTTTCCTGTCCTCGCTGGAGATAGGACGAAAAATTTTTTTTTTTAGGCATAGGATAGGGAAGAGGCGGACGGCGCCATTTTCTTTGTGGGCGCTAGCACAGGACGTGCCCATACTTCAGGCGCTTACTGATGAGGTCAGTCCAGCGTGTATCAAACTTCTATGCGCTGGAAAGACAGGCGCGTCTTGTGCTGCACGCAAGGAGAGTGGAGCGTTTGGTGACTGAAAGGGTAAGAGAATAGGCTTTTGTTTTAGGGAGCGTTTTTTATTTAAAAGGCTCTCATGATTGTTTCTTTTCGGTGTTTATTAGATTGCTCAATGATGGAGCCACAGGTGCCTAGTAGCCCAGAAAATGCTGCCCAGAGTATTAGGAGGTGAGCCATGTAAACAGGTAGGTTTGTGTTTTAAAAAAGAGGGAAAAAGAGTGCAGCTTTTGTAATGATATTTTTGGTTCTTTACTTGTTAGTGTGCCTATGCCCAGGAAGAGGAGTAGCAAGGAGAAGAACAAGGTCTGTGTAGCATGCCAGAATACAGCACAAAAACACTCAAAATTTTGTGATCGTTGCTCAAGAAGGCTGGCTGGGGATGCAGCAGCAGATACAGCAGACATCTTAAGATGGATAAAAGAAGCTGTTTCAGAAGGAGTGCAAGAAGCCAGAAAAAGATCCAGAGCTGATCTAGAAACAGAAGTAGAGAGACCTTTACATAGAAGTGAAAGACAACACGTAAGAGAGCTGATGTCAGACGATTCATCAGAAGAAGGGTCTGAAGAGGAAGAGGTTAAATCTTCATTTGATCTCTCACTAGTAGAACCATTAATAAAGGCTGTAAGAACACAGTTGGAGTTGCCTGAACCACAGGAGGCGCACACATCTTCATTTAATCCTTTTAAGTCTTTAAAAAAGGAAAAAGCAACTTTTCCAGTACATGAAGTGATAAAAGAGATTATATCAAAGGAGTGGGAAAAGACAGAGGGAAGATATCCAATTCCAACTAAGATATTTAAAAAATATCCTTTTTCTCTAGAGGAGGAGCAGGTGCTAAACAAACCCCCTAAAGTAGATGCTGCAGTAGCTCGTTTGTCAAGGAGAACAGCGTTACCAGTGGAAGATGTGGCATCTTTTCAGAATCCAATGGATAAGAAAATTGAAACATCGTTAAGAAAATCGCATGTGGCGTTGGGAGCGACTACGAAACCAGCACTAGCATTAACATCGGTTTCGAGAGCATTGCAATGTTGGATTTAGAATATAGAAAGAGCTCTAAAAGGTGGAGTAAATAGAGCATATATTGTGGATTCCTTGGAGGAAGTAAAGCTTGCGACGGATTTCATCGCGGAAGCGTCAGTCGATTTGGTCAAGGCATCATCCAGAGCAATGGCGTTATCTGTAGCAGCACGAAGAGCGTTGTGGTTGAGATCATGGACAGCGGATAAAGCGTCAAAGATAAGCCTTTGCAATTTACCATTTGAAGGTACAATGCTGTTCGGAGAGAAATTGGAAGAAATAATCAAGAAAGTTACAGGAGGGAAGAGTGTGTTTCTTCCACAAGAGAGGGTATCAATGAGAGGAGAAGGGAATAAGAACAAACAGTTTTTTCAGGAAAGAAAATTCCCTAGAGATCAGAGGTTTAACAGAACGACAACGAGAAACTCCACATCCAGTCAGTGGAGGGGAGGTCAGAGTTCTCTTTTTAGACAACAGAGAGGAAGAGGAACAAGACTTGCAGGGCAAGATAGAAAGATGTATTGAGGATTCGGCAGTCCAAACTTCGTTGATACCCAGAAGATTAGAACGTTTTGTGGAGGTTTGGACAAAGTCTACAAAGGATCAGTGGGTATTACAGATAATAAGAAAAGGATACTACCTGGAGTTCGACAGAACACCAAGAAACAGTTATTTTACGATATCGAATGTTCCAGTAGACAAGAAAAAGAGAGAGATTATGTTAAGTTATGTACAACAACTGTTGATGGATGGGGCCATTGTTCCAGTACCTCAGGAAGAGAGAAAGACGGGTTTTTACTCTTCAATGTTCCTGTTGGAAAAGAAGACGGGGGACTACCGGCCAGTCTTGGATTTAAGGCCCATAAATGTTTATCTGAAGGTAAAAAAATTCAGGATGGAGTCAATTCAGACAATTATTGTGCAGATACAACCAACAGATTGGATGTTGTCACTGGATCTAAAAGATGCATATTTGCACATACCGATCGCAAAGAGTCATCAGAGATTTCTTCGATTTGCGATAGGGGTAGACAAGCATTTCCAGTTCACATGCCTGCCGTTCGGATTAGCGACGTCTCCGCGAGTATTCACAAAGGTCTTGCAAGCTCTGATAGCAGAAATCAGGAAAAGGGGTATTTTAATATACCACTATTTAGACGACATTTTGCTAAAGGCGGAAGATTCAAGAATACTAGAGATTCATCGAGATGTAGTGATAGATATACTTCAGAGTCATGGATGGAGGCTGAATATGGGAAAAAGTCAATGTCGGCCCACACAGGATCTGGTATATCTAGGGGCAAGGTTCTTGACAGAACAAGCCTTAGTGACATTACCAGAGGACAAAAAGATCAAGATAAGGATAGTCATGGCACAGTTTCTTCAAAAGTCCACTTGGCCAGCAAGGAAAATAGCAAGTGTCTTGGGATTGTTGAATTCAACAATTCCAATGGTAAGATGGGCGAGATGGCATATAAGACCTCTGCAACAAAGTTTCATTCGACAGTGGAGACGATCATATCAGTCATGGAGTCAAAAATTTCTGATTACGGATCAGGTTCAAGAGGAAATGAGATGGTGGCTATCACAAGAAAATCTGACCAGGGGAAAGTCCCTAGTAGAGGTGCAGTGGACGGTGTTGACAACAGACTCAAGCCCGTGGGGCTGGGGAGCACACCTAAATCAGATTTATATTCAAGGGAGATGGAGTGCAGAAGAAAAGCACCTATCATCCAACATTTTGGAACTAAGAGCGGTCTGGAAGGCAATCCAAACTCTAAATCAGCAATTGTACGGAACTTCTTTGATGGTGAAGATGGACAATCTAGCAGCAGTGATGTACATCAAGAAACAAGGGGGTACTCGCAGCAAGAATTTGTTGGAGGAACTAAAACCCATTATGAGATGGGGAGAAAAATACCTTCAAGATCTGTCAGCGTTACATATCCCAGGAAAACTCAATCAGGTAGCAGACTTTTTGAGTCGGACGACAATCAACAAACACGAGTGGGAGCTGAGTCAGGAAATATTCCTGAAGATTGTACAGAGATGGGGGCAACCAGTTGTGGACCTAATGGCAACAGAAAAAAATCGAAAGGTAAAGCAATTCTATGCGAGGACGCATTGTTATCAAGCACTAGCGACGGATGCTCTGGTGCAAGATTGGAGTCAGGGTCTGTTATACATCTTTCCTCCATATCCATTAATCCCGAGGGTACTCAGGAAGATAAAGAGGGAGAGGGCCAATGTGATAGCAATCCTTCCAGATTGGCCCAGGAGAATTTGGTATCCATTGCTGAGATCAATGTTGATAGACAATCCATGGACGCTTCCAATGAGGACAGACCTACTTCTTCAGGGTCCAATGATACATCCAGGTCCGCAGGGATTATCTCTGAAGGCTTGGAGATTGAAAGGAGTAGGCTAATAAAAGAAGGATTCTCAGAGGCAGTAATTAAAACAATGTTGGCCGCAAGAAAACCTTCAACTAATAAAACTTATCAAAGAGTATGGAAGGTATTTTTGCCGTGGTTGCTTAAGAAGGGAGTCACTCCTGAGCAAGTAACAGTGTCCCATGTATTGGACTTTCTCCAAGCAGGATTTGATAAAAACCTGAGTGTGAGGACTCTAAAATTACAGACATCAGCAATTTCTGTGTTAACAGAAAAGCAGTGGGCAAGAGACCAAAAGATAGTAAAGTTCTTAACAGGAGTACTACATCTGAGACCGCCAGTCAAAAAGCTTTCAGCAACATGGAGTTTGCCTCTAGTCTTGAAAGCATTAACAAAGGAACCATTCGAACCACTAGACACAGTGGCAGAGATGTTGTTAACTCTGAAGACAACCTTTTTAATTGCAGTCACTTCAGCTAGAAGAGTAAGTGACTTGCAGGCGCTTTCATCAGAAGAACCATATACAGTCCTGCAAGCAGATAAGGTGGTGATGAGAACAGTGCCAGAGTTCTTACCAAAAGTGGTAAGAGAGCATCATTTAAACAAAGAGATCATCCTACCAGCGTTCTATCCAGAGCCAATATCTGAAAGGGAAACAGAATGGCATACTCTGGACGTAGTAAGATGTTTGTCGATATATCTTAAGAGAACAAGGATGTGGAGAAAAGAGAAAAGGTTATTAATTATTCCAGCCGGGAATAAAAAAGGAAAAGCAGCGTCCACAACTACGATAAGTAGGTGGATAGTAAACTGCATCAAGATGGCCTATCAGGAAGTCGGGGTTCGGTTTCCAAGAGGTGTAAAGGCACACTCCACAAGGGCAATCAGTGCTTCATGGGCTTTTCAGGCAGAAGCTTCAATGGGAGAAGTATGCAAGGCAGCATCATGGAGCTCTGCAAATACATTTTTGAAGCACTATCATTTAGATGTGCGATCCACTCAAGAAGCTAATGTTGCGTTAAAAATTTTGGAATCAGTGTGTGAATAAAGTTTTTTCGTTCAGCAAGATAAAGAGTTTTTTGATTTTCCCTCCCTAAAATATTGCTCATGTATATCACCCTTGGTGTGAAGGCTGCCATAGTGACCAGGGGAAAAGAGAAAATTTAAATTCATACTTACCGAAATTTTCTTTTCCTGGTTACTATGGGCAGCCTTTACACTAAACCCTCCCTAATGTTGAGCTCGGACAAAAAGACAAGAGTAAGGAGCAAGTAGGGGTGTATATAAGGTTAATAGGTGTTGCTATTCTTTTTTGGGGAGGAGTTTTGATGTTAACCTGTCCTATCGACCTGAGAGGTGGGGAATAACCCTTGGTGTAAAGGCTGCCCATAGTAACCAGGAAAAGAAAATTTCGGTAAGTATGAATTTAAATTTTCTCTTATATTTCTTTTGTCTTATTTCTAAGGATTTTTTTTACTTAAATCTGAAAATTTCTACTGTATGTTTCTGAAAGGTAATTAAGCCAGATAAAATATTGTAGATAACACACAAATGAGTGCTTTGTATGACTATTAGAATATATCAAACACTTAGGGGCACATTTACTCGAGTGAAGGAATAGAATAAAAAAACTTAGAATTTTGAATGCTTTTTTTGGCTACTTCGACCATCGAATTGACTACTTCGACCTTCGACTACGACTTCAACTTCGAATCGAACGAATCGAACTAAAAATCGTTCAACTATTCGACCATTCGATATTCGAAGTACTGTCTTTTTAAAAAAAAACTTTGACCCTCTACTTCGCCATCCAAACCCTACCAAACCTCAATGTTAGCCTATGGGGAAGGTCCAAGCTTTTTTTAGCCGAAGAAAAATCGTTCGATCGATGGATTAAAATCCTTTGAATCTATTCAAAGTCGAAGGATTTACCTTCGGCAGTATGATAAATCTCGAAAATCGAAATTTGAATTTTTTTAAATTTAAATTGCTATTTTTTTATAGCAAACAGGCATTCCTACTGATAATCCTATATTCATACAAAAGCACTAAATTGCAGGGCCTTTTACCGGATATTTACAAAGATCAAATCTTATTTTCTCCAACAGGCAATATACTTACATAATAATTCCCATTTTCCCAGTGTGTGTGTGCCTATGTGTATTTTTTGTCTCTACAGTATATTGATTGCCTTCTCTTTAAAGAATGCCCCCTTTTAATTGGTGCACATCTGGCAATGTAAAGGCTGCCTAATTTATTGCAAATGTTGCGGTAGAAGAGAGCAACAATACTATTTATTTAAGTCAGACATCACAAATGCTTGACACTGCACGAATAAAAAGCAGCAAGAGCTCAAGCACCAGATTAAACAGGTGGATTTTGAAAGAGAACACAGTCTGGCAGCTGTGTGCGCAGCAGGTACTGGAAGAAAGATTATAACGGCAATAAGCTCTGTCACGGAAAGTCCGGTCACTGTTTTATGAGAAGTTTTTTAGACAGACAGGAATACCAAAGAAAAAACAAAAAAAGACACCTGAAAATAAAAGTATCATTCACACAAGGACTTGTATATATCCAATGCGCTGCACAAAAACTATCCGACGCACAGCGTCTGCATCCGACAGTCGTGTCGCGTCGGATCAACGCTGCGACTTCATCCGACAATGCTTTCACTTACCTTATTTCCATTGCATCCGATTTGACGCCTGCTTTTTTGCGCAGCGCGTCTGATCGCTCCAAAATTGTCCGTGTAGTCCTACCCTTACACCCTCTTCAGTGCTGCACAGTTTTGCACGGCAGCTTGGAAAGGCAAATTTGCCAAAAATGTGATCAGGGATGTGGCATTCCATATAAAATATTATATTTAAAAAAAATCAAATCAATGAAGTAGGCATAAACGCTATGTTTGAAGCATTTTCATGCTCAATGACATCTTCACCATTTAACATTCTGGATACTCATATTCTTTATTTTTCCAGTAAAATCACCTGAACAGTGTTATCACCTCTGCCCAAATGTAAAACATTTGCTAGGGAAACAGTCATTTAGCTCATAAACATATATATTTTTATGTAATTTTGTGCAAGGAAGCCGTTTCACGCCACAGCAACTCGTATGATAAACAGAGTTGTTTGTCATAAATTTGTGGCACAAAAAAAAAGATGCCTTCCACATGATTGAGTTTCACGTGAGTTCATCCTAAAATGGCCTAAAATTTTTATTACAGAAGGCGACTGAATATTAGTTAACATTATCTTTGCATTCAATGCCAAGTTCAACTGACATTCACTTGAAGAACTGCAAAAAAAATTATGATAGAGCATAGAAATGTTAAAAGCAGGCAAATAACAAGAATATATGGCATTACTGCTCATACACACTGTAAACTAGTATGAGAAAACACAAAGTGGCCCATAATTAGGTTACCTTCGCATACTGTAAAGGATTTTTATTTTTGTGCTTTCTTGTAACCCAGTTATTCAATTCATCATGAAAACTTAGCTGATAATTTTAGAAAATCTGAAGCAGTATTTTCGTTCACAATCAGTTATAGCGATTAACCTATTTGAGGAAAAATTACAGTCAAGAAAAAAAAAGATACATTTTTGTCCCTATTTTTTCTGTGTGATTGTGTTTTTTAACACAGTTACAAAAATATAGACATATGCCCCTACATCTAAGTAACTACAGCTATCCCAATATACATATATTACACATTTTAAAATTATTTTTGCAAAGAACTTATTTATATATTAAGCTGTTATTAAAAGCAGTATTTGTCCTGAGCTATTTTCTCCACTGCCAGTCCTGACTGTGTGCTGTTGTAATAAGCAGCTCTACTTAAAGTGATAGTCACTAAAATAACTACTCTTCAAAATATTAATGTACATTAAACATTATCTATAGGTTATATTGATATTGTTTTTCACTCATCATTTACTTGAAGTTCCTAAACCTGACTGTTTTGCCAACCTATCCCTTCTCAGCCTGTCAGTTAGAGTTTCTAATGCTAGCGGACTCTACTGCTGCAAATATTGATGAACATGGTTATTGCACTGGGCAAAAATTTTATGACACAATTATAATTAGCTATAGTTATAAATATCTGGTGTTAGTATCTCTTTAAGTCTGGAGGAGACTTACTATTGCAATATTGTTTCAATTATAGCTGTAGTCAGGACCAGCTATCATAGAGACTATCACTTTTTTGAAAAGCAATTATTTCAAAATGAATGCAAACATTGTATTGTGTATGGGGAATTTTGATTTCATTATGCCAAATGAAATACTGATATTTAGATTTACAACCCTTTAAATAACTATTAATTTTTTTATTAAGAATGAGCTATTATTAAAATCCATATATGCAATTGTTACTAAACATGGCGGCATGTTGTCATAATGGTAGTCCAAGGCCTACTCCTACTCATTCCTCTGAGCCTACAAACCATCTACATTAACATTTATATTGTGATATTCTGTACAGGTTTACTCCAGTTATGCATGCTTTGCACTATTTTTTAGAGCAGACTTAACTTGAGCAGTATAAAAATATGATTTTTGGACCTTCAAAGAAACGCATCCACCCACACTACAATTTCAGGAGTAAGAATGATCTTTAGCCCATGCTAACTGTTTTCATTTTTTAACACATGTTGCCTTTTTAAGGCTCAAGGAGGGGTTAATATTTTGGCCTTTTGTTTTCCTGACAGAGATGAATGGAGCTTCTCCACATTTCACTCCAAAGGGATGTTGAACCTGACAATTGACTACTCAGAGCTTTCAGCTCCGTCAGCTACTATTAAGACTCCGATCCCAGTTAATTGGGTGCTTCATTAGGGGCATTCGTTACTGGAAGCTCCATCTGACAACCCGAACATCTCTCTGAGCTCTGATAAAGAGGACACAGACAAGCACCTGATTCTTCCAATTTCTCTCTAACCTTCCCTCCCTGAGCCTCCTTCCTATACACATTTGCTCATTCTGTTTCCTACACTTGAGCCTAATAAATGAATATTCCCTATAGCGGAGGGACACCAATTCTATTACCACGCATTTAACAGAAATTAACCCCTCCTGCAAGTATATTTTGTTTACCACCTGCGCCACAATATACTGTCACCTGCAGGACTCAATCCTGCAAAGCATCTGGTTGTGTGCTTCAGCCTGGCAAGTTTATATAGCTTTGGAATGAAGCCAGGACTGAAGCCATTTATCCCTCAGGGGGGTATCCATGTCTTTGTTTCTTCTACAGGAAAAAGACAGCAATTTTTAAACTTGATTTCTCATTGTCCTTCAAAGTAGACTAGACTAGAGTTTGTGTGCTGCTCAGATAAGACAATTACCTGTGTAGAGACTTCCCAATGCTCTCAAGTTACCAGTTACCAACTTACAGCTACAATGAATTTGGAATAAAGTTTTTACATTTGAAAAATCCTTTCAGTGTAAAGGTCTTGAGTTGTTCAGGTATTATATTTTCTAAATATTATATATATATATATATATATATATATATATATATATATATATATATATATATATATATATATATATATATATATATATAAATTATTTTCCAAAGAGATTAATAAGTACTCACTGTTTCATCAAATTTGGGGGATACATTTTTCCAGTGGAGCAGGAATTGGAATGTAAACAGCAGGCTTCTTGAGTTTCTAAGTAGCAGAGAAATATTCAGAGACGAGTGAACCTCCAGAAAGATGGTAGAGGAGGGGGTTGGCAGGAATTTCGAAGAAAGCCTGGAATAAAACCCTTTGGGGACCCGCCATATACAGTCATGTAAATTATTTAATTTTGCCAAACTGCTTCACCTTTCTACATCATTAATGCCTCTTTTTGATCTGTATTAATGAGGTTCCCTGAGTGCTGAATTTAAATTTTGCTCAACTTTAGTGAATCCGCTTATTAAGAAAAAGTGAATCCAAAAAGAAAGACAGTAAAAAAAGTCCCTCACGTTATAACAAAAAAGATAAGAGGCAGAAAAAAAACATGTTTGGTGTATTATTATTAGCTGCCCGCATCTTAAAATAAATATCTCACGATGGAAGAAAACAATAAGCTGTGGGTGAGCAGTGCAGGGTTTGACAGCAAAGGTCATGTCTGTGGAACCCAATAAACTTATTTGTGTCAAATCAAAGCAACAAATTTAATACCTATTTATTTCACCTGTGAACTCAATTTCTCTATTTTGGACAACTGTATCCAGTCATCTGGAAAGACTGTGACTGATTCGAGTGCTGGGATGTAAGCTGGAAGCTGCAAGGGCTGCATTACTGTTAACCATCCTCTGTTTAGTAAATGCACCGCATCCTTATAGCTATTGGTTCCTGTCGACTACTCATCCATACCATATATTGATTTGTATCACTCAAAACACGTGTATAATTTTTAAATTGGCAAAGGTTTAGGGCAGACTCCTAAAAACACAAATGACACTCTAATCTTCATTTGAATTAATTTTACTGTGTTGCTATAACAGAATAGACTGGGCAGTTTTTGTATATATTTTGCATATATTTCTCCATCGCTGAAAAGCTGCAAGTAATTTAACAATCTTATGCTAGTAGTGTAGTGCTTCCAAATGTGCTCTGTCTCTAACCTACAGTCCAAGTTAAACTAATTGAAGCCTTTGGCGGTGTGGGATCTTACACATGGGCATTCTGCCCTGCGCAATTCAACTTCCAGGGTGAAACACCCATGTATAAGGGTGAGCAAAGTTAGAAAACCCTAACATTCATATAAAGATCGTAAGCTCTTCTGATCCATATTCTACAGTCTTTATGGATTGTTCTAATCTAGGGCCAAGCAAGAATTCCTGCCAGCAATTTTCCCTCTTAGCTGTGTGTTCTTGTGTGCATGCACATGTTATGACACCAGTATGCAATGCAAATAGTAGTTCTGCAGTTCTTGTCTCTGTACCATGCATTATGTTAGCACTATAGAAAATAGCTATATAAATGGTTCACGTTAAAGGACATGTAAAGCCTACATTTTGTTACCATGTATATAAGTTGGGCACATCTACCCCACCCAAATGGCATTATTTGTATTGCATACATCCCCTCCATTTGCCAGTGACATTACATTTCCCTAAAACAAATAACAGCTTTCACCCAGGGGCCATTTTCCCTCTGACACATCATCAGTGCATTTATATCTGCAAACAGCACATATGCGATGTAAAGTTCATGTTCATGTGCGTGGGGGGTTTACGTCCTTTAAGAAAGTAGTTTTTTTAATTTAACATGTAGTATGTTACAACTTTTCACAACTTTCAGTGGATCTTCACTTTTTTATTCTTGTTATAGTTTTTAAATTATTTGCCTCCTTCTTGTAACTTTTTCCAGCTTTCAAATAGGGGTTGCAGCAAGCTTTGTGAGGCTTGAATTGTATTGTAATTTGGACCCTAGCAACCAGATAGGTGCTGAAATTCCAAGTGTATTTAGGTTAGCACTTGGGGGGGGCATACTTTTAGAAAAAGCTCCACCAAGTAGAAAGTGGTTCTATTAGCCTGCACCACTGGTGGGGGGGGGGAAATTTTGTTTTAGGAAAGTAAAATTACCCAAGATTGTGCTTTTGATTCTCATTGGGAGCAACTAGAGGTGATATAAAGATTTTCTTTTTTTATTGAGGATGAAATCAGAATTAAAATGCAAATTGCACAAAACAAGTTTTGATAGTTTTCTTGTGGTTCTAACATTGATGCACATTTAAATGGAGCATCTTTGTTCTATAAGTGCATTCTTTGCATAATTCAAAAAGAGTCATACAAAAAGAACCTCTGCCCTCTAGCCCAAGAAAAATTGCTTATTTGAATTATAAGGTAATACCCTTATTGAACCTATGTTCTACAATGATAAATATTTTTAGTGTTGAGCACCATCAGCTGCTAAGAAAGAAGATAGGATAATATGAAGCATGTGTATGCTATAATACAGTATGTTGTCCAACTGAATATGTTTTGTTGCCACACATCAATAGCACAATACTTTCATATTCTAATCTAAGACTATGCCGCCAAGCATAAATGTTATAATGAAGCAGCATAAATATTTTTGTTGACATTAGAAATGATTTAGGTGTATAATAATGGGGTAAACATAGACTGTTATGTATACATTTATAGTATGAATGATAAAGAAAATAAATGGATCATAACATTAGAGATGAGCAGAATTCTTTGCTGTAAAAAAAAAAAAAAAAAAAACTTCTTGGAAATTTTTTTTCAGGTTGAATACCAAAGCATAAAATCCCAGATTTGCAAGGTAAATAGAAAAATAGTAGTTTTTATAACACACAAAGAGTGTCAAGGGGGTCAAATTATGATGATGCCCTCCTGACAAATTTTGCATGACGCATTCCAACCCACATGTGAAATTATTATTCCTGGGATCTTCTTGCCCACTGTCCACATACCAAATGAATTTTGGGATGTGATTGATGAGTTTTACAATTTCCATACAGCAAAGAGACAGCTGTCTAGCTGAAACAATGGACATATGTTGTTTCTTGCCCTTCCAGAGCTGGGAAACCAGGTCAAAAAGCATGCCAGTAAGGTTCCTAATGAAAATCCATGCTCAGAAAAAACTGTATATATTTGTACTGAGACTGAGTTGTAGTTTAGAAACAGTAGGGAAACTACCATTATGAGTCTTTCTTTAAATATTGATCTTTATGGTATCACTGGCAGAATAAATTAGGTAAGCTCCACAGCCAATTTTAAATTGTTGTGTGTTCTCTTTTGAGATTTATTTGAAGGCCAGTTAGTGGGAGATTTGAAAAGAAGATTATTTTCTCTCCTAGATACACCTAAAAAAGTTTAGCTTTAGGATATGGTGTGAAAACTTATTTGCTGTCCTAGATATTCTTGGACTATGGATAAAAGGCTAATACAGAAATAGTTTCCTATATCTTTAACCCTGATATGAGCTATGTGGGATCCCTGACCAAAGGTTGGAACTCCAAGACGTGGTTTAACTAAAATAACTCCAATAACTCCTGTTCTATCATACACCGAGAAAGTGTAACTAATTCATGGATAATGAATGAATAAAGATAAACATACATTTTCTTGTTCATTTCCTGTACATCTAAAGAACGATAGCATATTTGCTTTAATCTTACAATGTAAACAATAAAAGGTTCAGGGAAGAATAATTTATTTTTAGAATTAGTTAGTGACTTTGCTGAACTTCAGTTCAGATGCAGTTTATCATCAGCTGTTCATCAAGCAACTGCTCTACAAAATCCTTAATTGTGCATAACACATCCTCTTTTTCTAAAAATTCACTAAGCAAGACCCTCATAGATCTTTGGAGAAATGTCCTGTTATAACTGTGCCTTCACAGGTACATATTGTTAAATTTTGCACACTTAGCAATACCCGCCCTAAAACTAATTTTGCTTTGAGGTGTTCTTCTGAGAACATCTGGAGTTCTTGTAGAAACCCAATTGGTTATGGTTCCTCTAACTTGTATTACTGTTGTATTTGCCAAGTCAAATAGCTTTAGGGTTAATTTTTTCCCATACGGTTTGATCATTGGGCATGACAGACTAGCAAAAGGCAAAGTCTCCAATGGACAATACACTATAGATAAAAGCACAGTCTGAAGATAGGAATACTAAAAGGTAGAACAAGATAGAATTACTTTAATTAGAGTTAACAGACATATAGGGCAGCCTATAAGTAGGTGAATATATTTACATAATTTAATATGAAGACTTAATTGACCATCTTAATTTTAAATAGACTAAAAACATCATATGACACAAGAGGTCACACCCACACATGCAGTTATGCAGGTGATCCCAGTGGTGGCCAATGAAAAGGACAAGTTTTAACCTTTGAGCAAGTAACAGATAAATATAATCCCTGTGTAAAATGTATAATGAAGCAGTATAATTCATAATAAATCAGATGAAAGTGAATGTAGGACTGGCTAGACCAGGAATGACTTTGATGTCTTTGACAAGCTTGAATATATTGCAATATATGGACAAAGAATCCCAGTTTTGTTTAAATGGCAAGGCATTTTTAATAGCTTTAAGCACAGAATGTTCTTCATATAAAGATCATTTGTGAGGAGCTTGCCTTTGTGTATAGATAGATTTATAGACGGATTAATGTAATATGGGGGTTCTACAATATTTAGCTATATTTTTTGCTCAAAGAGCACAGGCTGAAAAAAATATCTTTGCTTACTCTGATGCTGGGTGTCCATTGATAGGTTGAACTTGATGGACAAATGACTTTTTTAACCCAAAATAAATGTGTAACATGTAATCATCACCTTAAATTCTGAATTTACCAGTACAATCTATCTGGCTTTAATTTTAATATTAATCTCTATACTGCACAGCCATTTTACAAATGAACTTAACTTATGCTATACTTGATCTGGAACACCACTGTCGCTTTTATTGTGAGGACTGGACAACCTCAGCAGGTTGAAGTGTTGGTGTTAAACAATTCACTCTTGCCATTGACTGTTTTCAGAACATGCACCCTCTTATTATGCATGAAGTGTTTGCCTATCCCATGAAAGTGCCCTCAACAAGAGTAAACATGAGATTAACTGCACACAAAAACTAAAACCCCACCTTCTACGGTAAGTGCATAATTAGTTATTTGCTGCTTCCCACCTAACCTAAATCATAGTCCCAACACCTTGGAATGGCAATAAACTTTGGCAGGAAATTCTGAAAGCGCTGAGTTAATGGGCTGTAAGCCTATTTTCTAGAGACAGTCAAGTAATATTAAAGAACTGCCTGCTGTGCCCAGTAAACAAACCCTTGAGGAAACAGGCATCTGCTCAAAATGCAGGAAAATTTATTTTCAGTAGAAGGACATATTCCCTTGTATCTATGAAGGTCAGTCCAACCCTACAGGACATACAGAGCTGGAAATAACTGACTCCTACTCTTGTGCCCTACTGGGAGACACACATTTACTAAATAGAGATGAAAATGATTGACTCATCTTCTTAGCACCATTATGAGATACACCTTTGAAAGTTCATGTCTATTAAAGAGAGATGAAAATAAGCTTTTCCTACTCTTGTGCCATATGAGAGGATGTGGCTATGTGGATGTGATTAGCCACATCCACTTTAAGCTTTATTGGGGCTGTCAGACCCTATGGAGTCCTTGAAGTAAAACAGGAAACTCATCAACCAAGAGCAAAGGTATTTTCCTTTCATTTGGCCACCCAGGGGCGCGTCTCCAATTAGGCGAGCTGAGAATCTTGCCCCAGTGGCATCACCCGACTAGGTTCAAACCGGAAATTCAGCTCTTCTAACGCAGATAGCGTAATTATACTCTCTGCGCTAGCGTCTTGGCCTTCTCTGCCGCCCTTGTGGACTCCCCCCGGACTCCCTCCGGCGCCAAAAGATAAGCGCACCGGGGAGGGGCGGCAGCAACTGCAAGCTGCCTCAGACGGGGGAGGGGCCAGGATCACCTCTGTGGTCAACAATAGGGTATTGGGTCTGAGGAAGAGGGTAATTTTACTTTTTGCAACGTCTGTGCTTAATATGTTCCCTTTACTTAATAAGAAGCATGCATATAGCCATTCAAGAGCTTCCTTTGTACGTTGGAAGATGACATAACTTTCAGTGTTACTATGTTCTTTTTAATATGCTATTGGCATATATTTTAGTGCTAGAATTACCCTTTTAAAGGAATAGAAACACCAAAAAATTTAAATGTTTTAACTTAATGAAAATATCATGTACTGTTGCCCTGCACTGGTAAAACTGTTCTGTTTGCTTCAGAAACACTACTATAGTTCATATAAACAAGCTGCTGTGGAGCAATGGCGGAAATTGAAAAACGGCTCTATGGCACAGGTTAACTAATGGATAACAGATAACACCATTAGACAGACAGAGCTTATTTGCTATCTGCTGTGTAACCTGAGCCTTTTCTCCTTTGAAGGGCTGCCCCCATTGCTACACAGCAGCTTATTTATATAAACAATAGTAGTGTATCTGAAGCAAACACAGCAGTTTTACCAGTGCAGGGCAACACTGCATTATATTTTCATTACTTTAAAACACTTATTTTTTGACGTTACTGTTCCTTTAAGTAAACTTTTAAATATTGTTTTGAAGCAATGCAAACTGAGTCACAATGCCTTCACACTATTTTAGTATATAAACACCTACCTAATAATATTGATATCATTTGCATAGGACACTATTATCAAACCAGCAGAGATATATTGCAAAGAACAATACCTGATAGATATTACAAAAGATGCTGAAAAAAGATTTGTTGTTGTAAATGATATGGTAATGATATAAAATCATGCCAAAAAAAAAGGACAAAAAAGGACAAAAAAGTGTCTGTTTTTTCTATAGGCTAGAAAAGCAAAAAAACAAATTATAATAGAATAAGTACAGAAAACCGAGCTAGTGCAGTGGAGGTTATACAATATATGTCTTTAGTCTTTGTGCCCTTTTTTGATTCACTTATTTGTGCCCTTCTGTTCAAGGGTTAATGCCATTCTTTCCTTGCGCCAAGGCCAGTCATGAATATGTTGACTAATTCCTATACAGCTTATGAAAAACCGAATCTCTTCTCAAACTACAGCTTGTGTAGCATTATTACTTATAATAAACGTGTCCCAGTCCAGCACATCCAGCACCAGCTGCTCTAATTCACACTTCTCACCCTTATTAGCATGGATACTCGTTAGCTAAGCACTGAGACTAATCAGTATTGCCATTAATGAACTATTTTAAATTAATGCATTTTAACCTGCCAAGACCTGCAATCTTCAACATTTCCCTACATCACCCTGGGATTAGAGATTTTCTAATGGATAAAATTTAGGTTGATGTGTGCAAAAATCCTTTGTTGTAAATTTAGTAGATCTTTCTTTTTTATCTTTACTTCCAACAAAGTCTGTGGAGATTTTTTAGTTTGGAACATGGCTCTAGATTTATTTTTAAGATCCAAGTTCAAGTATTTAGATTCAGCCCTGGGAACAAACAAAAACGGTCAAGTTTTGAGGTTAAATTATGCATGGAATTCTTTCTCTTGGTCAGAATTCTAGCAATCCAACCAAATATATACCAAAAACATGCAATCAGTTCCTAGTGTGTGTCCTTGAAACACCCTTTTTTCCACTGTCATTCTATTTGAGTTTTTCACAAGATAAAATGTACCCAGCAAAGGAAAAATAAACCAAGCTATGATGAATGCTACTATCGAATTCATGTGCTAAACCACACAAAGCTTGTCTTTACAACAGACAAGAAACAAATGAGGTACCTCACGTTGACCTGGAACAAATGTAACAGTTTAGACTACAACTGAATTTAAGAGCCACATGTAATGAGTACAAAACCGCTTAGAAAATGAATCTCAACAAACACTGGCCACATATGTTGCAGTATTCTGTCATTGTGGAGGAAAATGGCAATACATTGGTCTCTGTGGGAGGTATGACTATGCAATGACTATGAATAAATAACATTTACTCCAATGTTATGAGATCAGGCTTTATGGAAAATCTAGTTATCTGATGACTCCGCATTTTTTATCAGTATTTATTTGGCAACCAGGAAGTGAATGCAGCCTCATACCTTATAAATCTGGTTATTTGCGTTAAGCAAAGTCTTATTTTTTTTATTTTTGGAGATTACTGGCTCTACACAATGAAGTAACTACACAGTGCCAGACAGTCACAAAAAATCTTTGGAGGGGCCCGGTGCACAGTGGGGAGGGGGGCTTCTATACAGCAGACCTTATTGTCCACTTACATACCCCCTGTCCACTGCCCCCCCCTCTTGACCACAGGTTCTGCTTTATCTATAGTTACATCAGTGGCTCTACAAGGTAATCGTAGAACTGAGGACAAAGGTGTCCATCTACAAAAGTGCGATAAACAGTGATAATGACCTGCACCAGAAAAAAATTAACAGAAAATGCAAGCATTTCTGTCATTACAAATATTCTGGTGCTGGCGTCGTGACGCTGGGTGCCATGACGTCACTATTTTGCGCCAAATTCGAATCTTGGTGCCAAGTCTCTTTTAAAAGCCCAGTCCACCAATTTATCGATGCCCAAGCTGGTTCCAGTTTTACTGTTCCTGCCGAAGCATTTGATTCTGATCTGAATTCCTGGTTTTCGACTCCTGCCTGACTTTAACTCCGATTCTTACCGCCTGCCTTAAACCCCTCGTCTGATTCTCGAACACGTCTCCTCTAAATCGTTGCCGGTACCTCGTTACAGACTTATTGTTGTTACGCACTTCATTGTTGGTTTTCTGCAGCAGAAAGCCCGAAGCCCCAAAAGGGCGTAGGTGAACACCGGAATCCACAGGGAACCCCTGTGCATTGTGAGTATACCCATCACCGTTCAAGGTTCCAGAGAACGTGAGCGTTACAATATTCATTTGTTTGGCCATCGGCAGTGGTGCCAAAATATTCTGCAAGATTTATAGCAGATTATGCAGTTAACCTAAATGGTCGCCAAAAAACTTGCAACTCACCAGAAATAACTCTGAAACGTACTGCTATGCTTACGTAATTAACACTACTTATTGCTGTCATTGCATTTTTGTAAACATGCAAGCAGTGTTCATTATCAGCGATAATGGGCGATGGGTTAAAGACAGTTTTTATGAACCTTAGTAAATGAACCTGTCGTGTACGGTATCGAAAAAAACAGAAAAATTCCAAGGTCCCAATCACGGCTCACGCTTCTGTCTATAACTGCCACCTTTTTGCTTTAATGTCACCTGCAAGCTGAGAAGAAAAGATGCATGCATATAGACACTGGCGTCAAACCCATGCAGCACAACATGCGCAATGCCGCCTCCCAGGTATCATTACAGGACCCATATGCAGTTAACCTAAAAGAGCGCCAAAAAACTTGCAGCCCACCAAAAATAATGCTGAAACTAACTGCTTAATTTGTGGTATTAATGCCACTTAGCGCAAGAGAAATTTGTCTTGTCACACTTTAGTAAACATGTGAGCGGAGTTAATTTTGTCGCAGGAATATTCTCAGCAATGCTAGGCAATGGGTTATATAGACAGTTTTTACAAAATTTAGTAAATGGACCCCAAAGTTAGGCTCTTACTTCATGCAAGATACTTTTAATTGGTTGGGTAGCTTTTAAACCAAAACCAAAACCAAATAAACTCTCTAAATAGAGATTGTATTGGTCACTTGACTTCACAGTTTTAGCCCACGACAGACAAAATTTATTTAATTTAGACATTTAGGTCTAGCAAAAATATGCCTTTGTCTTATAACACTCTCTATATTTATCTTAGTATATGCTATTCATTGTTATCAGTCACCAGGTTAATTACTATCTCTCACCAGATCAAACTGAAGACTGGTAGAATCCGGTAGAATAAAAAAGCCAAGCACTATTGCACACTTCTTTGAAAAAAGAACAGCAGTATTTAACTTATAAACGCATTATCTGGACTTAAAACGAATGCCCATATATGTACAGTATGTAGATGTTTTACTGAAAATGAAGAAAAATGTAAAAGAGACTAAAAGAGCCAAGTGTCTTTTGTGCGCAGAGACACCTTAAACATTTCCTAAACTCCACCAAGGCCAAGATAAGCATTACATTTATCAAGGTTGGATTGTGTTTACAACAATCTGATGCTGGGGGGGGGGGGTTAATTGTTAATATATTTTTTCATCAGCATAAATTGAATATATAGTTTAGAATTGGAGAAAATATTAAGAAAAACTAGAGCAGTGTGCAATAGGACCTCTGACACACAGTCTATATCTCTGATACTCCCCAAATGCAAACCATGAGTAGTAGTAATATTTTGCCTTCTCTGCTTGTCCTTCTGTCTGTCAGGAATCGAGTGTTCCTTCAACAGACAAACATGCTCCTCCTTAGCTCCCTCCCCTGATTTCCATTCCCCTGCTGCCTCTCACTGCCTCTCAACGCCTCTGGCTAAACAAAGATCAGAAATGTTAGATCTTTCTTAGCATCTTCTGCCAGCTCTGTCAGCGCCTGCCTCCAGAGGACCCATACTCTCTGTTATGTAAACACAGCACATACCCTGTCAAAGATTAAAAAAGAAACTCATTTCCACATAAAAGCTTTGACTATGGCAGTCACGGGCTTAGTGGCATGTTAGAAAGTCTAGAGGTTAAACTTGGTAAGAGTAGCAGCACAAGAGAAGGTGGGGTCTGTTTTATCAACTCAGTGTTCACATTTCCAGCAATTAACGTCTTCAGCACTGGCGCAGCCTCATTACTGTTCATTACAGCCACTTGTTCTAACATCCACAGTCATTAGGCAAAGACAGAGGGCGTGCTAAGGTGGGCATACTCATAGCATCTAGTATCTTCACACAGTGTCAACAATGTATTACTTTTTAATATAAATTGAAATGCTCTGTGTGGAAGCTCAATCAATCTTCCTAACCCTTCAAAGCAACCACTACACTGAAAGGCGTGTTGTTAGAATGGACAAAGGTCCCTGTTTAACAGGACCCCAGTCAGTTGTACAAATATGATGATGATGTAAAGCCATAACAAAAAAAAAATAAAAACGGAGGAATTGTATATATACTGCAGACATATTTGACATAATTGGGGAAGCGCCCCTGGGTGGCCAAATGAAGAGAAAACACCTTTGCTCTTGGTTGATATGAGTTTCCTGTTTTACTTCAAGGACTCCATAGGGTCCGACAGCCCCAATAAAGCTTAACGTGGATGTGGCTAATCACATCCACAAGCAGACATCATATTTCATAGATTAGTATAAAGCCTTTGTGTTCTCTCCTGATTGGGTGGGATTCCTCTGAGTGCTCCAATTATCTTCTATACTCAATAACATAAAGGTAGGTTACATTTTTGATGAGGGGAATGTACATTACTTATAATAGAAAGGGTACAAATATTACAAAGAGTTTATGCTTATTTATTAGAGCCTGGAAAAGTGGAAACACTCGATCCAGAGTGTCCTTCAGAAATGATAATCAAATCTCAGTATTATCTCAACTGTGATTCCTTAATATTGAAGTTGCCATTCATGGCTTTTCAGCACCTTCTTGGAAGTCATATGGCACTGTCTTGTACCTCTTGCTGCTGCTTATCATGTTTCTGTCTCTCACACTTCCTGGCATGATATGTTCTTCTGCGCACTGCACTCATTGAGAGGGTTCACCCTTTTCATCTGAAAACATACTCTGACACAGAGATCATAACTCTACAGAAACATGAAAGAGGGACTTTCATTTTTTTAACAAAATGTGCTGCTTTCATACTTCTAGCATAATTTTAACAAGCAGAAAAGTAGGGAAATGTGAATTTGTGTTGTCTCATGTCAAGCAATATTTCTGCAAAAGCAGCAATAATTCTTCTACTGGTCAGTTCTTCCAATTAAAGGAGAGTGTCATGATGTCTACTGAAACATTGACACATTTCTAATTTATTTGGACAAGGATCCTTTTAAATCAGTTTTTGCATGTAAGCACTTGCACATCCTTTGATATGGCTTGCGTATGCAAGGCACTAGGAGGCAAGTTTTGCTGCACCTACAGACATGAAATAATGATGAATCTGAACATTTTGTAAGAAATGTAATAGTGTGTATGGGATGAGATAGAAACTACAGCCTAGAAAATGTTAGCATTTTGGTCAATTACTGGTTGATTCTTCTGGACAAGCAACATATATAGCAGCTGAAGCTAAAAAATGCACATACCAAACAAGTGTATTTGGCCTTGTGTATAACACCTTAGAACCTTGTTCCAACTAGGGAGACCCAGATCAGCTACTGGGAGGCCAAGGGTCATTTAGGAACACATTTTTGATGTATGTATGTTTGATTCTCTTCCCAGGTATATCCCTGGGAGGCCCAGGCCATTCTATGAATCTGAAAAAGGGACCTAAACTCAAAACGTCCAAACCTTTGGATGATAGCCATAAAATGAATGCAGATAGAATAAAACTTGAGAAATAACGCTTAAAAAAACTTTATAATGAACCTATATATGCATGCTGAAGTCAAGAAACCTCTGTGATTCTCCTAATATATAAATGTATACTGTATATATATATATATAGTGAGAGAGAGAGAGAGAGACAGAGACAGAGAGAGAGACAGAGAGGTAAATTGGCACATAATTAAAATAACCTTAGGGTTTGCTTGTTGTGCAACTGTTGTAGGTTAATTAAATTGTAAGTTCACTGAGGCAGGAACTGATATGAATGATAAACAATCTCTGTAAACAATATCTGCATAAATATATTATAGCTGTATATATAAGACATTTGTAAAGACCAACTTCAGTGTTGTCACCACTACATTGCTAAAGTCTTTTTACGCTGTTCACTTGAACTTAACGCTTCATAGGGGGGGCACACAACAAGGCTGTAGAACCTAAACAACAATACGGAACATGGGGAAATTTATGAACAACAATAGAGTCCCTCTGTTTCTAACCTGCAGCCGCTGAGAACAGAAAGCTTTAGCACAAGTACAGTGATTCACACCAGCATGACAACCTGGGCTAGCTCTCGGGCCTTTGCTTTGTACCACACATTAATATATTACAAAAACCTTTGCTGACATTCATTCTCAGCTATGATCCAGGGAATCAGTGTTCTGTATTGGATTTTCCAGTCCTTGGGATTTCTTTGTCAGTAAGAGACAGATACAAATAAGGGGGGTTGTGGGTGCACACCTGAGGCAAATTTCAAAATATCTAAAGCCCTGTCTAAGTAATTCAAGTAAAAATGAAAGTGCATGTCATTTTAAAAACAGGGTTTTTTTGTTACAAAGTTATGATCATAAAATTGATAAGCCACCATACCACGTCAAGGTAAACCTCACACGGTGGTCCCTAACTTGTTCACCTCTTATCATAGTATAAAAGGTATTTTACCTCTTTGCTTAATAGCATTACTTTGTATGTATTTAGATTTTATTTTCATATTTAGATCAATACAATTAAATGGCCAGGTTTCAAAATTTAGATACGTTTTTAGAAAAGGCCAGGACTTAGGGGAAAAAAAACAAGTATTGTAATTCAAAAATTCCAAAATCCAATGTCACATATTGTGACCTTAATCAGAAACAATCAAATATTATTGTGCCACTTATGAGAAATAACTGATATAGCAAGTACATATTGGGGATCAGAGTCACTCTCCCCTCTATGATGTCTTTATAAAAGAAATGTTAATGAAGCAGTTAGGCCCTGCTATATAAAAATATGTATGCAAGCAAAAACATTTAAAGAATTCTGACATTAAATTCATATTCAAAGGTTTAAAGGGATCCTGTCATCGGAAAACATGTTTTTTTAAAAACGCATCCGTTAATAGTGCTACTCCAGCAGAATTCTGCACTGAAATCCATTTCTCAAAAGAGCAAACAGATTTTTTTATATTCAATTTTGAAATCTGACATGGGGCTAGACATTTTGTCAATTTCCCAGCTGCCCCTGGTCATGTGACTTGTGCCTGCACTTTAGGAGAGAAATGCTTTCTGGCAGGCTGCTGTTTTTCCTTCTCAATGTAACTGAATGTGACTGAGTGAGACATGGGTTTTTGCTACTGAGTGTTGTTCTTAGATTTACCAGGCAGCTGTTATCTTGTGTTAGGGAGCTGTTATCTGGTTACCTTCCCATTGTTCTTTTTTTTGGCTGCTGGGGGGGGGAAAGGGAGGGGGGTGATATCACTCCAACTTGCAGTACAGCAGTAAAGAGCGATTGAAGTTTATCAGAGCACTAGTCACATGACTTGGGGCAGCTGGGAAATTGACAATATGTCTAGCCCCATGTCAGATTTCAAAAGAAATGCTCTTTTGAGAAATGGATTTCAGTGCAGAATTCTGCTGGAGCAGCACCATTAACTGATTCATTTTGAAAAAATTTTTTTTCCCATGACAGTATCCCTTTAAGTACTGTTAACACACATTATAAAAAAAATATATAATATTTTTAATTTTGTAAAGCCAAGCATGCAAAGAAAGAGAAAAGTCAACAGTATGTATTGTACTTTACAATAACCTTGCTTTATTAATATTGTGGCACAAACCTGCCATCTGCATTCATCTTCTTTTTGAGTTCCTTTGGCGTTACCTTCTTGTGCTAAGAAAGCTGGAGAGCTGGAGTGCAGTGCATGTGCCCCGAAAGTAATGGGTATCTAGACAACTCTTCATTGTGAACTATATTATGGCACAGTACATAGACAGCAACTAGGGCTGCAGTAAAAGATGAGAGGCACAGCAGCTCTATAATTCTACCATAATCCTTATAAACCAAAGCCATACAGCATTTCCTTCAGGCTTTACTTGTCCTTTAAGATTCATAAATCTGGCAGAACAGAAACACTGACAAGAAACTACAAACACTGCAACACCTGCAGAAATCATGATGGCAAATGAAACAAGAAATGAATGTAGAGAAGACCAGCAAATAAATACCAAATGCAGTAACCCCAATTAAATTGCTAAGTGTATCATAAAAGAAAGAGAGCTGCAAATGCTAATCCATATTAGGTTAAAAGCTAACCTTGAGGGAGGAATACAGTATCTTATACAAGTCAGTAAAACATATTGTGCACAATTGATTGACACTAATATTTTTGCATTTGTATTTTAAAATAGGTTGGTCACTTTCCTTGTGATCTTTGTGTGAAGTGTAGTTTCTGGTTGCCAGGGTCAATGGCCCTTACCTAGTCTCATTTGCTAAAGCAGCTTTTGCTGGGTATGTTTCCTACCTATTAACCCAAAAGCTCATAAGTGATAGCATTGTATACCTAAATAAGCATTTTGATTGCTGTCTGCACATAGAGAGCAAAAACATTGCTATACATGCACAAAATGAAAACTATAAATTTCATTATTTGGTTTAAACTCAGTACAATGATACTATATACTATAATATGCCAGAAAACTCATTACACTGAATGCAAAATGTTACCATTTTTTCCTTAATAGGTATTGTATTGCACTGGCAGCAACACAAAAATACATGGCCCCATTATATAATTTTGGACCACATGTTAGATCTCTAAACTCAATGGGGGTAAATGTAATAAACTTCGTAAAGAGCAAAGAGCATTGCGTATGTTAATTGCGCATTGCAAACTTTTAACACCTGCTCTGCAGTTTCGTTAAATATTTTATCGCAAAAAATGGTTTGCAAAATTTAATTACATACACTGCACACTATGGCAAACTATAAAATTCACAATCGCTATCTTACTGTTGTGTGAGGGGCAAATTGTTTGCAAAGGCAACATTTTTCACTTCACGAATTTAGTCACATTGCGAATGAATTGCAAATGATTTTTGAGCTACCGACCATTATTACATTTCCCCCATACACACATTGCAAAGCAATGCTGCAAATAATAGACATGTACTGTATGTTCCAAATCTACACTGGTGAAGGTTTGTTGATGGATTCATTCAGGATAAGGATACAAGTAGTTGTCGGCATGCTTTTAATAGGCATTTTTTAAAATAATCAATCTGCATTTAATCTTTTTTTTTAAAAAAAAAAGCTTTTAGAAATGGCCCCATTAATCAACTTTATTCATTTTTGTGTGACTGCAGCTTTGGTTGCAGACATAAATCAGCACTTTGGTCTAAGAAAAATGTTTCCCTGTGTTGGATACAGATTGAGGTTTTTTTACCATTGTTATAATACTGTATACTTCAGGGATAATGGCTGCCTTAACTTACTGTGCTGCATTGCCATCTCCCCTTGCATATAACATATATATTTGGCTTTATGCCTCTTCACAGTGACCTGTGCTTGACATACCCATGCCAACTCCTTGACATATAAACAATGGGCATAAGGATAAACTCTATACATCTGGTGGCTGACTGGTACCTAATCATGTTTTGAAAAAAATGTCAACATTCTTTCTGCAGCCAGATAGCTGACTCTTTACTAGAGATTTGTGAAGATGCTGAATACTGTTAGCCGTATTAGCCACAGGCTGCACCTGCATGATGTGATGTATTTTATGAGTTGGACATATTTTGAGGCAAAGAGCTTCATCATACTCTTTGCTTGAATTAGAGGGTGGCAGGCTTTTTGTGAAGCATGTTATTGTGGGCATTGTTAAGCATCTTATATTAAACTCTTTCTCTGAATCCTATCTTCGGCTTTCATTAATTATGTGTATAAAAACTAATTAAATGTAATATTTGTATAGCTCCAGCCTCCCTAAGCATCCTCTAACTTCTTGTAGCCACTGCTTCCTCATTTGGAATTTTGATCCCACATTGCACCATGGGAGCTTCAGTCTTTCAGTCTACATTATGTTTTGTAAACTACAACGTGGGATTACAAGTAATAATAAGAATATTAAGAGTTAATTTGGTTTTGTGTGACCTATAAAAGTAACTGGGCCTGATGCATTGTGTTCTACATAATTAGAGAAAGTCACAATAGGTCCAATATCCTTATATGAATTAGTGTCTATTATTATCTGTTTCTCTCTCATTTCTGGTGTATTTACATATCACAATATATTTCTCTGGGAGCTCTGCTTTCTGTGCAAGTGAAATAACCTAGACAGGAGCTGGCCGCCTCTCTCTGGGCCTTATGCTTCTTTGTGTTCATGGCTTGTATTTGCTGGCATTCTCTGCTTAGTACTGAGTTGTAATAACTGAGCTATTACTTTGCGTATTGATATATTCCCCAGCCAAGGTCTGGCTCATCCTCTCCCTGTTCCAAGCAGACTGTTAAGCTCCTTTAGTCAATAGCAGTTCTATTTTTCATTACTCCCTGGAAATGTGGCTGCTGGAAGCTCATCCGTCATTCAATTACGCCCCATTTCAGTCCTATCATACACATGTCATAAAGTTCCTTAGATCAAAACTGCTGTTAATTCTATGTGTTTCCCTGGAGCCCTGTACGTGCTAGAAACAATACCAGACTGAGCAGGGAAAGTCTGCTCTACAGCAGTCAAAGCCTTGGGTTGTACAAAGCTAATGTCACCAATTGCAGAACAACATTGACCTTGTGTTTGCATAAGACAGAACAATTACAGATATCTAAATTATACATATAGTATAAATAATGAATATTTGTTTTAATGTAAAAAAAGTTAATCTTATTTTAATAAAAGTTATATATTATTTATAGTATCTTCTTTTGTTCCTATGTATGTAATATATCATTTCAAACAACAAGGAGGAATCATTGGAATCCTTTGAAATGTGTTTCAATTGTGTAATAATGTGGCAGAGCAGCATAAAACAACATTATTTTCTAAAATAGATTTTTAAAAAAAAGAAAAATATTGACATACTGGGAAGTAATCTGTTATGCAGGTATAGCGACTTTGAATATATGAATATTGAATATATTTTGGCTTTATAAAATAGCAGGTGGCAGTGAGTAGGGATGTAGCGAACGTCGGAAAAAAAGTTCGCGAACATATTCGCGAACTTGCGCAAAAATGCGAGCGGTTCGCGAACGGTTCGCGAACCCCATAGACTTCAATGGGAAGGCGAACTTTAACATCTAGAAAAGACATTTCTGGCCAGAAAAATGATTTTAAAGTTGTTTAAAGGGTGCAACGACCTGGACAGTGGCATGCCAGAGGGGGATCAAGGGCAAAAATGTATCTGAAAAATCTGCCTGTGTGTGCTTGGAAGAGATAGTGTAGGGGGAGAGCTGTTAGTGATTTCAGGGACAGATGATAGTAAGCTTGCTGGCTAGTAATCTGCTTGATACTGCTCTGTATTGGAGGGACAGAAGTCTGCAGGGATTTGAGGGACATTTTAGCTTAGGTAGCTTTGCTGGCTAGTAATCTACTGTTCTCTTTAAACAACTGCCATACGTTGACCTTGTAGGCATTGTTTGCCCAGTTTTTTTGGACGCAGCCACTGAAGCACAGTTGCCAGAAAAAATATGCCATATAAATGCTGAAAATAGTCATTTTTCGCCATACGTTGACCTTGTAGACATTGTTTGCCCAGTTTTTTTGGACGCAGCCACTGAAGCACAGTTGCCAGAAAAATTATGCCATATAAATGCTGAAAATATAAATTTTTTTGGTTGCAGCCACTGAAGCACAGAGGCCAGAAAAATTATGCCATATAAATGCAGAAAATATGCATTTTTTTGGTCGCAGCCACTGAAGCACAGTTGCCAGAAAAAACATGCCATATAAATGCTGAAAATAGTCATTTTTTGCCATATACGTTGAGTCAACGTATGGCAAAAAATGACTATTTTCAGCATTTATATGGCATATTTTTTCTGGCCTCTGTGCTTCAGTGGCTGCGGCCAAAAAAACTGGGCAAACAATGCCTACAAGGTCAACGTCGTTGACCTTGTAGGCATTGTTTGCCCAGTTTTTTTGGCCGCAGCCACTGAAGCACAGAGGCCAGAAAAAATATGCCATATAAATGCTGAAAATAGTCATTTTTTTGGTCGCAGCCACTGAAGCACAGTTGCCAGAAAAATTATGCCATATAAATGCTGAAAATATAAATTTTTTTGGTTGCAGCCACTGAAGCACAGAGGCCAGAAAAATTATGCCATATAAATGCTGAAAATATAAATTTTTTTGGTTGCAGCCACTGAAGCACAGTTGACAGAAAAATTATGCCATATAAATGCTGAAAATATAATTTTTTTTGGTTGCAGCCACTGAAGCACAGAGGCCAGAAAAATTATGCCATATAAATGCAGAAAATATGCATTTTTTTGGTTGCAGCCACTGAAGCACAGAGGCCAGAAAAATTATGCCATATAAATGCAGAAAATATGCATTTTTTTGGACGCAGCCACTGAAGCACAGAGGCCAGAAAAATTATGCCATATAAATGCAGAAAATATGCATTTTTTTGGTTGCAGCCACTGAAGCACAGTTGCCAGAAAAAATATGCCATATAAATGCTGAAAATAGTCATTTTTTGCCATACGTTGACCTTGTAGACATTGTTTGCCCAGTTTTTTTGGTTGCAGCCACTGAAGCACAGAGGCCAGAAAAAATTAAACCAGTAGGGTTTGCACCCTAGTTTGTAACAGTGGCGGAGGGAGGAGGAGGACGCTAAAGGACAGCTGTGTGTGGAGTCATGAGGCTTGAAGAGAAGGACAGCTGCATAGAAGTCAGAACAAGTCTTCCGGCGTGCAGTAACCCTCCGAGATCCACCCCTCATTCATTTTAATAAAGGTCAGGTAATCGACACTTTTGTGACCTAGGCGAGTTCTCTTCTCAGTTACAATCCCTCCTGCTGCACTGAAGGTCCTTTCTGAGAGCACACTTGAGGCTGGGCAAGACAAGAGGTTCATGGCAAATTGTGACAGCTCTGGCCACAGATCAAGCCTGCGCACCCAGTAGTCCAGGGGTTCATCGCTCCTCAGAGTGTCGATATCTGCAGTTAATGCCAGGTAGTCCGCTACCTGCCGGTCGAGGCGTTCTTTGAGGGTGGATCCAGAAGGGTTGTGGCGCTGCCTTGGACAGAAAAACATTTGCATGTCTGACGTTACAGACTGGCCAAAGGGCTTTGTCCTTGCAGGTGTGCTCGTGGCAGGATTACTGGCACCTCTGCCCCTGGAATGTTGATGAGTTCCTGAAGTGACATCACCCTTAAAAGCATTGTACAACATGTTTTGCAGGCTGGTTTGTAAATGCCGCATCTTTTCGGACTTGTGGTATGTTGGTAACATTTCTGACACTTTATGCTTGTACCGAGGGTCTAGTAGCGTGGCGACCCAGTACAGGTCCTTCTCCTTAAGCCTCTTGATACGGGGGTCCTTCAACAGGCATGACAGCATGAAAGACCCCATTCTCACAAGGTTGGATGCAGAGCTATCCATCTCCGCTTCCTCATTATCAAGGACTGCATCATCCACGGTCTCCTCCCCCAGCCACGTACAAGACCAGGGGTCCCAAAAGGTCACCACTAGCCCCCTGGGAAGCCTGCTCCTGTTGGTCCTCCTCCTCCTCCTCCACAAAGCCACCTTCCTCCTCTGACTCCACTTCTGGCACCTCTCCCTGCGTTGCAGCAGGTGCCTGGGTTCGTTCTGGTGATTCCGACCAGAAATCGTGCGCTTCCAGCTCCTCGTCACGCTGGTCTACAGCCTCATCTGTCACTCGTCGCACGGCACGCTCCAGGAATAAAGCGAAGGGTATTAGGTCGCTGATGGTGCCTTCGGTGCGACTGACCATATTTGTCACCTCTTCAAAAGGTCGCATGAGCCTGCAGGCATCGCGCATAAGCACCCAGTAACGGGGGAAAAAAATCCCCAGCTGTGCAGATCCAGTCCTACCACCCAGTTCAAAAAGGTACTCGTTGACGGCCCTTTGTTGTTGCAGCAGACGTTCCAACATAAGGAGCGTTGAATTCCAGCGAGTCTGGCTGTCAGAAATCAAATGCCTGACTGGCATGTTGTAGCGCTGCTGAATGTCAGCAAGGCGTGCCATGGCTGTGTAGGAACGCCTGAAATGGGCCGACACCTTTCTGGACTGGGTGAGAACGTCCTGGAATCCTGGGTACTTGGAGACAAAACGTTGGACTATTAAATTTAACACATGTGCCATGCAGGGCACATGTGTTAAATTGCCTAGTCTCAACGCTGCCAACAGATTGCTTCCATTGTCACACACCACTTTTCCGATCTGCAGTTGGTGTGGGGTCAGCCACCGATCGGCCTGTGACTGCAGAGATGACAGGAGTACAGATCCGGTATGGTTTTTGCTTTCCAGGCACGTCATCCCCAAGACAGCGTGACAACGGCGTACCTGGCACGTCGAATAGCCTAGGGGAGCTGGGGGTGCACAGGTGTGGAGGAGGAGAAGGAGGACCCAGCAGCAGAGTAAGAAGAAGAAGAAGACGAGGTAGAGAGCGATGGAGGAGTAGAGGTGGTGGCAGAACCGCGTGCAATCCGTGGCGGTGACACCAACTCCACTGTTGTTGTTGAGCTACCCATTCCCTGCTTCCCAGCCATTACCAAGTTCACCCAGTGGGCAGTGTAGGTGACATACCTGCCCTGACCATGCTTGGAGGACCATGCGTCAGTAGTCATATGGACCTTTGGCCCAACACTAAGTGACAGAGATGCGGTAACTTGGCTCTGCACATGTTGGTACAGGTGTGGTATTCCCTTTTTAGAAAAAAAATTGCGGCTGGGTACCTTCCACTGCGGTGTCCCAATTGCTACAAATTTGCGGAAGGCCTCAGAGTCCACCAGCTGGTATGGTAAAAGCTGGCGGGCTAAGAGTGCAGACAAGCCAGCTGTCAGACGCCGGGCAAGGGGGTGACAGTCAGACATTGGCTTCTTACGCTCAAACATGGCCTTCACAGAAACTTGGCTGGTGGCAGATGACTGGGAATGGGAACAGGTGGTCAAGGTGGAAGGCGGAGTGGAGGGTGGTTCAGACGGGTCAAGGAGAGCAGAGGTAGAGCAGTAAGATGCTGGACCAGAAGGAGTGTGGCTTTTAGTTTGCCTGTTGCCTTTGAGGTGTTGCTCCCAAAGTGCTTTGTGCTTGCCGCTCATGTGCCTTCGCATAGAAGTTGTACCTATGTGGCTGTTGGGCTTACCAAGGCTCAGTTTCTGACTGCACTCATTGCAAATTACAATGCTTTTGTCAGAGGCACACACATTAAAAAAATCCCACACTGCTGACTTTTTGGAAGTGTGCGATCTGGCGGTAACAGTAGAAGTTGGCGGAGTTGGCGGTATTGGCGGCAATGGCGGGTGCGTTGGCCGGCTGAACACAGGTGCCGATACATGTTGTTGCCCTACTGATCCCTGCGGGCTGTCCTCCCTGCTTCTTCTAAGTCTTATTCTCCTACTGCCTCTCTGACTCTCCGTCTCTCCATCTGAACTACCCTCCTCTTGCTCTCTTCTACTAGGCACCCACAAAACATCAATCTCCTCATCATCATTCTCCTCAGATGCATCAATTTCTTCTGACACATCACAGAAGGAAGCAGCAGCGGGGACCTCCTCCTCATCACTCATTATGTCCATCTCTATCGTGTTCTCTGCCAGAATTAAATCTGGTGTAAGGTCCTCATCTCCTTCATCTTCTTCTGGCAATAATGGTTGCGCATTACTCAGTTCAAGAAACTCATTGGAAAATAACTCCTCTGACCCCAGTGAAGAAGGGGCACCGGTGGTGGAGGAAGTGTTACGTGGGGTGGCCATAGCAGTGGAGGATGAGGAGGATGTTGTGGTAAAGTTAGAAACGGTAGAGGATGGGGTGTGCTGTGTAAGCCAGTCAACTACCTCTTCAGCATTTTGGGAGTTCAGGGTCATTGGCTTTTTAAAACTGGGCAATTTGCTAGGGCCACAGGATTGCATAGCAGCACGGCCCCTAGCACGGCCTCTGCGTGGCGGCCTGCCTTTGCCTGGCATTATTTTTAAAAAAACAACAACAACAACAAAAACTCAGTTGGTTTTTCTGGAAACGATAATACACACAGCTAGATGGCGGGTTGAAGAAAACACTGTGCAAATAATGCCTACAAGGTCAACGTATACACTACTACAGCGGTGGATACGGATTACGTAAAATATATGAATGCTGCTTGAAAAAAAGTAACTCAAGTGGTTTTTCTAGAGACGATAATATTATCAATATTTAGACAAAATGTGAACAAGCTCACACAGCTCGATGGCGGGTTGAAGAAAACAGTGTGCAAATAATGCCTACAAGGCCAACGTATACACTACTACAGCGGTGGATACGGATTACGTAAAATATATGAATGCTGCTTGAAAAAAAGTAACTCAAGTGGTTTTTCTAGAGACGATAATATTATCAATATTTAGACAAAATGTGAACAAGCTCACACAGCTCGATGGCGGGTTGAAGAAAACAGTGTGCAAATAATGCCTACAAGGTCAACGTATACACTACTACAGCGGTGGATACGGATTACGTAAAATATATGAATGCTGCTTGAAAAAAAGTAACTCAAGTGGTTTTTCTAGAGACGATAATATTATCAATATTTAGACAAAATGTGAACAAGCTCACACAGCTCGATGGCGGGTTGAAGAAAACAGTGTGCAAATAATGCCTACAAGGTCAACGTATACACTACTACAGCGGTGGATACGGATTACGTAAAATATATGAATGCTGCTTGAAAAAAAGTAACTCAAGTGGTTTTTCTAGAGACGATAATATTATCAATATTTAGACAAAATGTGAACAAGCTCACACAGCTCGATGGCGGGTTGAAGAAAACAGTGTGCAAATAATGCCTACAAGGCCAACGTATACACTACTACAGCGGTGGATACGGATTACGTAAAATATATGAATGCTGCTTGAAAAAAAGTAACTCAAGTGGTTTTTCTAGAGACGATAATATTATCAATATTTAGACAAAATGTGAACAAGCTCACACAGCTCGATGGCGGGTTGAAGAAAACAGTGTGCAAATAATGCCTACAAGGTCAACGTATACACTACTACAGCGGTGGATACGGATTACGTAAAATATATGAATGCTGCTTGAAAAAAGTGACTCCGGTGTTTTTTCTGGAGACGGTAATATTATGGATATTTAGACAGAATGTGAACAAGGTCACACAGCTCGATGGCGGGTTGAAGAAAACAGTGTGCAAATAATGCCTACAAGGCCAACGTATACACTACTACAGCGGTGGATACGGATTACGTAAAATATATGAATGCTGCTTGAAAAAAGTGACTCCGGTGTTTTTTCTGGAGACGGTAATATTATGGATATTTAGACAGAATGTGAACAAGGTCACACAGCTCGATGGCGGGTTGAAGAAAACAGTGTGCAAATAATGCCTACAAGGCCAACGTATACACTACTACAGCGGTGGATACGGATTACGTAAAATATATGAATGCTGCTTGAAAAAAGTGACTCCGGTGTTTTTTCTGGAGACGGTAATATTATGGATATTTAGACAGAATGTGAACAAGGTCACACAGCTCGATGGCGGGTTGAAGAAAACAGTGTGCAAATAATGCCTACAAGGCCAACGTATACACTACTACAGTGGTGGATACGGATTACGTAAAATATATTATGGCTGCTTGAAAAAAGTGACTCCGGTGTTTTTTCTGGAGACGGTAATATTATGGATATTTAGACAGAATGTGAACAAGGTCACACAGCTCGATGGCGGGTTGAAGAAAACAGTGTGCAAATAATGCCTACAAGGCCAACGTATACACTACTACAGCGGTGGATACGGATTACGTAAAATATATTATGGCTGCTTGAAAAAAGTGACTCCGGTGTTTTTTCTGGAGACGGTAATATTATGGATATTTAGACAGAATGTGAACAAGGTCACACAGCTCGATGGCGGGTTGAAGAAAACAGTGTGCAAATAATGCCTACAGGGCAAATAATGCCTAAAAGGTCAACTTATACACTACTACAGCGGTAGTAAAATAAAAAAAGTAAAATAAAAAAAAAATGAATATTAAAAAAAAAAAATTAAAGTTGGTGCTGCTGAACTACTAGGAGCAGCAGATTAGCACACCAGTCCCACTCCCCAACACTGCTAGACTAATAGCACTGGGCTCTTATAGTAGTAGTAGTAGTAGTAGTAGTAAAACAACAAAAAAATAAATAAAAGCAGTCCTTACAAGGACTACTGTTATTGCAGCAGTCAGCAGATGAGATCAGAAGCAGGACAGCTGCCCACTGCAGCTACATACAGAGCACTGCAGTAGAAGGTAGATTACTAGCCAGCAAAGCTACCTAAGCTTAAATGTCCCTCAAACCCCTGCAGACTTCTGTCCCTCCAATAACAGAGCAGTATCAAAACGATTACTAGCCAGCAAACTTTCAACTGTCCCTGAAATCACTAACAGGCAGCAGCTCTCTCCCTACACTATCTCTTCAGCACACACAGGCAGAGTGAAAAAACGCTGCAGGGCTTCGGTTTTTATAGGGAAGGGGAGTGGTCCAGGGGAGAGCTTCCTGATTGGCTGCCATGTACCTGCTGGTCTGGGGTGAGAGGGCAAAAAAAAGCGCCAACAATGGCGAACCCAAAATGGCGAACGTCGCGCGACGTTCGCGAACTTCCGGCGAGCGCGAACACCCGATGTTCGCGCGAACAAGTTCGCCGGCGAACAGTTCGCGACATCTCTAGCAGTGAGATAGCAAGGTGTTACCAAGCCCTTGTCAGTGGTTATGTTCCCTAGTTTAATCAATGATGGAGATAGGTGACAGGTTTGCCAAATTAGTATCCATGTTATTTGCCAGTGAGTCACTGGCTGCTGAAATGGTACATGCTTTAACTTTTAGCAGCAGGGACTCATTGATAAATGTAGCATGCCATGTCTGGTTGGCTTCTATTGCCTTTTTTCATAAGGTGTATATATGATAACAGTTGGCTACGATACCTGGGAATTATTATAAATCAAACTGCAGGGTGAGAGAGAGAGGTTTTAAAGATTAAAAAAACATTAATATATTGATCAATTCTGTTGTAGGGTTGCCACCTGTCCGGATTTCACCAGGACAGCCCGGTTTCTGGAAGCATTTCAGTCTGTCAGCATTTCCAAATTAGGAAATCCAGACAGGACAATGAAATGAATCACATGGTGATCAGCCAATCGCTGATCGATACATCATCAGCCCCGCCCCTGATATCACCCACCCTGCCCCCCGATGGCACCCAACCCCCTACATCACTGGTCCACCCTGTGCCCACTTTCACAAGAAAAAAAAGATGGCAACCCTATTTTGTTGCTTGCTGCCTTAGGCTATGCAAATTATGGGGTATAAATGCTTTTGTGCAAAGTAAATAGCTAATAGCATATATGACATAATGAAATGTCAATGTTTTAAAATAAATAATTTTTTCAAGTTCTCAGCAGTAAATATAGTCACTATTGTGCTGTACATATTGCATTTTCTATTCTATATTTATGCAGAAATTTACTCATTTGCTTTGTAGGATTCAATCCCCTTGACAAAGGCCTTGGTGCCGAAACGTTGGGGCCATTCTCATTTTCCCGGTAGGTGTATCCGCTCTTTGCTGGTATCTTGCTTGCTATGTATAACTAATGAGTGGGTTATATTCTATGCTATTTTTTTAATACTGTATAAATTGTGCCATGTGTTGCATGGCGTTGTTTATGTACAATGCCTTTTTCTGCATAAAAGTAAAAATTATTTTTTCAAACCACTCTCTCTCTAAATTGCATTTTGTTTTGAGTGTGCGAACATACAGACATATAGTATTGATACAGGTTACCTGCAGTAGGGGTAACATTTGTTTCTGCACCTCTTATCATTTTTTGAAAATTTTGGTGTGCCCTCCATCCATTATTAAGACTATTAGTACTAGTTTACTGTTCCTGCTTGCAATTATTTCTGCATATTCTGTTTTGCATTAACTCTTCCTTCATATGTATATATTCACCTGCAACAGATCTTATTTTGGTTCACATATTGGTACATTTAAGGCACTAAACAACAGTATTCATCTGTTAATCCTATGGCATATCACATTTCAGCCTCATTCCCCATATTTCATAATTTCCCACTAAAAAGCATTTTAAGATTCTTCTGATTCATGTATTTAGCTGCTATTTGTACTGATAAAACTCGCAGGAGCTGAGATCAAGTCTATCCAAAGGAGCACACAGCCTTTCTTTATGAAAGTATTTTATAACTGGACTTACTCAAGAGTTCTTGAGATGGGCTAGTAAATCCATTAAACAGAAGCCTAGAAAGTCACTCAACTCAAATAAAATGCTCTCAGGTGTATTCCCACTTAAGAAAGTAATTTTTAAAGAAATTATCACTATAGCAAAAAAAAACAAAAAAAACAATATATCAAATTTGAAATGTAGCAAAATGTTTCTGTTGAGAAATCTGTGCTTAGATCTATTCTACACACTAGAAATGCTATGCTCTATATGATGATATGATACAGAGTACTTGTCATGTTTTTCTATGCCAAAGGGTTAAGAGCAATCATGATGGATTCAGTCCTAGCCTTGAAACGATATGCATAAGCTAAGTCAATAAATTACATCTCTTTACATAGAATATCAGTGTGTAAGCTTCCATTACATGGCAGGTTAGGGAATTGAGTGCACAGCAGAAGTGTTTTTGTAGGTATAAATATCTGTCTGCTGTACAGGATGTTTGACAAAGTTTTATGAATCAGCTTCTCGTTATGTAATTCATATGTGCATATGTGTATTTGCTGGTAACTTTCTTGTGCATTTTGGAGGATGGAGGTTTTGGTCAGCGAGCAGTATTTCATTCTCTGGCTAGGAGGAAATGGTACAGAAGGTTAGCAAGGCCAACAAAAAACTTTTATTTTCTTAGCAATTTTCTTAGCAAATTTAATGTGTTCTAATTTGGCGTGACATATTAAGGTCTCCACTTCACAAGGTACTAGGCTCACCTTTTGGCACTTTCATTGCCATTTAATTCCTCTTTCTCCATTCACTTAAAGGCTAATAAGATTAAATTTTTCTTTTTATTCCAAAAGGTGCTCTGTATGTGTCATCCTGCTCTTCCTCTTCCACCCTCCCCTACTGGCTTCTCAAGGAAACTAGATTTGGCAGCCAGATCGTTAGACTGTTTTCTGCCTTTGACTGCTATTACCTCATCCTGCTTCATCCTTATTCACCTCCTCCAGACCACTGCTCCGGCCAGTCAAGCAGATCCATTCATTTACTGGGTAAGGGGAGTCACTGTACACTATCCCGATTTTACTGACATTCTAGTCTTAGAGATTGTCTGAAGACTTGTAATGCCCATTAGTTCCACTGATGTTTTTCTAAAGCCACTATAATTGAAAATGCTTTAGATCATTCCTTAAAGGTATAGTAAAAGTAAAAAAATATACGATTAGCAGAAAACTTAACTGTATTTAAAGAATATGCTTTCAATTATTCCATTCCTGTCTCCTGAAAAAGCCATGCTATAGAAATATATTGACACCATAATATTCCAGATTTTCTACATCCACAGCATGTCTGTGGATCAAAGCAAAGTAAATATTCTATTATCATTGTGTGTAGAGAATACTCTTTAACTGCATATTTTAAATTTCTGAATATGACGAAGAGCTTCTGTATTGCTTACAGACAGTCTCTACAGTCAATAGCACTGTAACCACTAAGGACACTTTTTATGTATATAGTTTGTTTTATCTAAAGAAATCACTATGGTAACTTCCACCTATATAAGTAAATGTTATAATGCAAGGGAGGAAATGTGCTGTTCACATAATTTAAGGAGTAAACAATGCGGCTTTAAAGCAGTAATTTACAATGGGTCCTGCATTGAGAAATATTTCTCCATATTCTGGTGATGATTCTTTTTAATCAAATTTTGAGTTTGCAATGTATTTTAATATCAGCCTGATGATTAAACATTGTAAATACATTTTACTTAACTTGAAAGTTTTACAGTGGCAAAACTATAGAGGAAGCAGACCCTGCAGTCGCGGGGGCCTGGAGAAAAGGGGAGGCCCACTCTGCAGGTCTGCTTCCTCTAAATCCCCCGTTCCCCAGCAGCTCTTACTTACACTAATGTGAGCCGGCTGGGAGTGCAGACGCTATCAGGCAGGTGTGTGGAGGGAGAGCCTGGTAACAGTTTATGCTTGCCTGCAGGGCCCCTCCGAAGTTTTTTTACAGGAGGGCCCATCGGCCACTATTTTTATCATTGGTTATTTTGTGATAAAACACATTAAAAGGGAGTAGTCTTCTCTCTTATAATAAGAGATACCTGAATAAAGACAATCTATCTAATCACAATTTGTGAAATGATGGTCTAGATTACACTGTGGGTCAGATTAATCACTCAGCATTAGAATTCGAGTTTCCACTACAACTTGAGTTTTTTGCACTAAAACTCAGAACTTCAATCTTGAAACTTTAATGTAAGAATTCGGCAACTTAAAGCTGGCGAGTTCATGTAAAAGTCAATGGGAGTTGTCTTTTCTTTTCATTTGGAGGTTTTTCAAAATGTTTTGATGTTGGAAGACTCAGTATTAGTAATATTTTACTGCATTTTCTCTATGCTTCTATTCAATCAAGCTACATTCCAGGTTTTTTTTTTTTGCAACAATTCACAAATTTGTTTTTATATATATATATATATATATATATATATATATATATATATATATATATATATATATATATATATATATATATATATATATATATATATATATAGGCCTCCCCATCCTTGCCATATGTTTAGCACTGTAGTAATTACATTTGTATTTATTAAAGGGCATTCACCCCCAGTGAATATGATCAAATCCCGACCCGGTTCTCGTCTTCACTGAATAATGCACTAGCCCAGCGTACCATTTATTAATTGCCAAATCACAATATTATCTCTAGTCCAATGGATCATTTGTGGCTGCCCCAGTCATGCGTGTGTGCTGTTGATTACAGTCAGACCTTTTAGAGTACATCCAAACTTTTACTTTAAAGGACATGTTCACAGGGAACCAAAAAATCCCTTGCTGGTTGTGGTGGGTTTCTTACTAGTGTTGTTAAATGAACCACATACTGTTTCTATGTATTACTGGTCTCATTCCCTGTCCTTGGTCCACTGCATACAGAATAGGATGCAGTGGAACTTTAGATGTCAGAGTCTGTGTTTGGGTGCAAAACTAAAGTTTTGCCACCTCTGGTCAATGTGTGGTGTTGTAAATAAAATTATGTGGCTCATTGTCATATTACTTATAATAATGCTATATGGCACATAGATATGACCTATGGTTAAAGAGCAATCAATTTAGTTTCAAAATTGATTTCTTTAAACACATTTTCTCCTCATCTGCAGGAGGCTATACATGAATAGATCACCTTGAGGTGGACGATATCTGGCTGACCTGATCGAGGGCCTTAGGCCCAACGATCGGGTCACAAAGCTGGGAATGCAGGTCATCGGACCGAGGGCCGCATCAACAAACTGACACACTCCTCTATGCGACAGGAATTTTAAACCTCCCCGATCAACATCTGGCCGATTTATCGATCGCCGAAGCCCTTTAGAGGTCCCAGGGTTGCCAGGTAGCCGGTAAAAATGATGGTTGATCCCAATTTTATTAATAGGAAAAAAAATATAAATATTTAGGAAAGCCAGTAATTTTTTTCCAGAAAAGGTGGCAACCCTAGGAGGGCCCCATACACTGAGCAGTAAGCTGCTGACCGCTGGCAGCTTTTCTTGACTGGTGTATGGCCACCTTAACTCCACTAAAGTTTCTACTCAAAACGCTAGGTGTATTTTCACAGATTTGCTAAAACTCCTAAGTACAATGTTGCATGAGTAATATGATGCATTTTATCTTGCCATTTAATTCCCCAGTTTATTTCCCCCATACAATTTTGTGGGGGAATGTACTAGATAATTTACACCATAAAGCATTTATGTATTTAGCCTGGAGGTGATGACCTAGATAATGACATGCAAAAGTGGCTGCTTTTGGCAAAAATTTGTTCTTGTGCTCTTGGTATTGTGAATCTTCCCCAAAATACCAAGAGCACAAGAACAAATTTTTGTGAATTGAATTTAACAGAACATTTAATTTTTAGTGAAAATTCGCCAAATATTAACTTTGGCCTTAATTAAGAGGCATTGTTAAGATCCTCATTGGTATGCTTAGTTATTGTAATAATTATTGCTATTAAAGTGAGTAAAGTATTTTTAATGAAATACACTTTGTACTACTTTGAAACCTGCAAATCAAAGGAATAAATGTTGCTGCATCACCTTACCAGAGAATATATGTACTTCCCCTTAAGAAGGAGCGAGTGGAGTCATTGTGCAGAAATAATGTCCATTCTGGTATTTTAAAAAGGAATAAATAATAAAAAAGTATTCACAAAGCCAGACAAGGAAATCTGCTGCATGATTATCCCCAACTACACACACATCCTAGCACTCACCTTGCCTTCCGTCTCACTAACAAACCCGCCTTTTTAAACCAAACTTTAAAAAATGATTGAAATTCAATTGGGTCCAGATCTACTCACAAATGCATTGGACACGGGCCTCAATATAAACTAGGATTGTATACCGAAGCAGTAAGGGGGAAATGAATTATTCATAAGTCCCTGTCTCATGGAATTATACTGTGCAGCAAATAAATGGCAGAATATACATGTATATACATACATGTACATTAGAAGCATATGTATATTTATGAATGGAGGACAAATTGTATAGAGAGGTGGAGAAAGTTCTAAACAACCACACTAAATGCAAGATTTCGTCTCACTCACAAGAAATAGGCTAAGCATGCTGCCAGTGTAGTTAAAAAAAGAAAAAACAAAATTGCTTTGCCCTTTAGAGTTTTTTGCGAATTCCATAGTCAAGAAATTCCATCAAAACTGTGGCATACCACATTTATTTAGTTAAAATGTTCTAAACGAAAAACACCAAGGGGTTGATTATTATTATCGAGTTTAGGTTAGGGTAATACAAGGTTAAAAAAAAAACATTCACTTTTTGTGTTGATTTGTGTATTTTCTTAAGTTTGCCACTTAATACCTAGTGAGCTAGGTATTTTTTTTTTACTTCATTTACCCAATCCTGACCCTGGATGACAATGATGATATAAAAAATATGCTTTCTCTGAAATTATTAATTACTAGATGCACTGTAACTGAAATGACTCAAGTTTTTTTGCTCTTTGCTGCAAAACAAAACATAGAGACCTGCCACCTGTAGTCACAGGAAGGAGAAGCACTACCAGTCCCCCCTAGCTTGTTGTTATGCAGATACATAAGGTAGGGTATAATGACATTGCATTTAATACACAGTAGAGTCCTTGTCTGTGGCAAGTATTATTTACATGGCTGCATTATGCCCGTGCTGTGCTGTGCTCTGCATTGATTTTTAATCTGGTAGAGAGTGATTGGGCTCCAATTTTACTTGTGCCTTTGGCAATGGTAAATAAGACTGCCATATTTTTTGGTCCAAATCTTTCAAGTCATTACTCATTGGCCATTTATTTCCATTTCCCACAATGGAAACTGCCTGTGGTGCCATTATTCTAAGGCAATTATGAGTAACTTAGGTAAGAACAACTAATCATGCTACTTTTCTGCTATACACACAGCTATATATACTGATAGTAGGTAGAATACAATATATTCCTTTATTAAACAAAAAAAATGAATGCATATTTCCACTGCTAATATAATTAATTAAAGGAGAACTAAACCCTCTGTACCAAAGCCCCCCTAAACTGCCTGCCATTGCCCCCCTCCTCTCTCCCTCACCACACTGTGCATTAATTAAATGCACATTAATTTAAAAATCTGACCCTAAAATGCAGAGCAGTGCAGCGAGTTCCTGGGCACCATCTTCTGCGTCTTCGTAACTAACATTGGTCTTTTTCTGAACGTGACCTCCTTCGCCAGAGTTTACTTCGCCAGGTTAGAGCAGGCGAAGTGCAAATTAGCCTTCGCAAGCGCAACTTCGGACGGCTCATCATAACTTCGCTAGCACAACTTCTGAAACGATCAGTAACTCGTGCGGAACTTCGAGTCTTCGTGAATTTGCGATGTCCTGACGAATCTACGCCTGGCGAAGTTTGGCAAAGTCAACGCTGGCGGATCTACGGAGGTAAGTAAATTTGCCCCATATCTTAGTAGGGATCAAGTACAAGGTATTGTTTTATTATTATAAAGGAAATGGAAATCATTTTTTAAAATCAAAATTATTTGATTAAAATGGAGAGAAGTGGCCTTCCCGTAATGTATAGTGGGTTTCTGGATAATGGATCCTATATCTGTATATAGTACAACATGTATGCATGCTGCCATTCAGTATGCAATACTGCATGTTTCAGTGTTGAATGTCCTATATTAATTTTACAGTAATTGGCATCACAACTGATACTTTAGCATGCATATTTTTAAAGTGTGTTAAACCATGGAATTCACTGTATATATTTTGCTTTGTATGAGGATCATTCCCAATTGCTGTTTAATAATGAAAGTAAAAGAAGCTTTGAAAAGACGATAGAAATCCCAGTGGATGACTTTCAAACTTCAAAGGATGCTCAGTCATCCCCTCCCAGTTGGCACAGAGTGAGCTGTGTGCGTCAGGACCTTTGTAATTGGGTGATGGCAGAAGGTTGAAAGGCCTGGGTACTTAAGAGAAACCCCCTAAAATGGAATCCTGTTTAGCATGTATTCTGGAACTTATTTATGCAGCTGACTGTGCTCAGCATTATTGTGACTCAAATTAGCAAGCAGTGATTATCAATCTCGCAGCAATGATTTCCCTCTAATTACCAAGAATCAATACATACACTCCTCAGCTCATTATAACACTGTTGAAAAAAAATTAGATTAAACAGCATCTTCATTTGTACAATAATGGTTGGTTGATTAACAAGTCTGTGTCATTAAAAACTATGGTACTGTATTTCATTACCAACATTAGTTAAATGGTACATGACGCGTTTTGACCACTGCTGCCATCAGATGGAAAACACTGGCTGTTAAACCATCCCCTTTTCCACCTGTCATTGCACACCTTTTAAGGGGCACTTTTCCAATGGGTGATTGGCACTGGGTAGTTTTTATAGGCACATTTCAGTAGGATATCTTCTCTGCTTCAATTAAGTTTTTGGCACTGCTTAGTTATCACAGACCAGAATTCTACATAAATGACTATATCTTATTAGGGCTCAATAACAATGAAAAGTGCAGTTTAAAGCTACATTTTTGGGTGCAAGTCTATATTTTTACCCACAATGCGGCTTTTTTTCAAAATGCCATCATCAATTGTGGTTAAGCGCAGTCTTGAGTTTTCAACAATTGCATTTGATACATCAAAACTAAAAATCGCATTCATGGTTCAAGTGCAAACAGGGGTAAGTCTGGCCCCCACAACACCCAAAGATGGCTCTCCAAATGCCATCCTTTAGAGCAGATGGTAAAAATTAGATTTTCAGCTCGTACAGTTACCAGGACCTGCTTTTTGTCACCCCTTGTAAACTGTGAGGCCCTGCCAGCTGAGGCCTCATGTCATGAGAGCTCTTGGGTGCAAGTCGTGGCTAAAATTTCCAAAGTGAAGATGGTTTTTCCTTCTGTTATTTAGTGTTAAAACATTGTTAGCAACTGATTCTTTGGTGCACCTTTTGACACTTTGGGGGATTGTAATAAAAGTTGCAAAGAGCAAAACAATTGGCACAAATAAGAATAAAAAGGCTAATTTTGCAATGTAATACTCTTCCTTAAACTGTTATTACATTGCAAATTTTAATGGTGCATTTCCCACTTTTAAGAAGTGCCTAAAGTGTCGTAATCTCTTGGAGCAAACAGAACAACTTTTTCAGTAAGAAGTTTTATTATATTCACTGCGCACTAGCACTAAATATAAAATACGCAAACATTCTTCCACTGTAGGAAGTAGTCGATAAACAGTTTCCGGGTTCGCGAAATCTATATTTAATTTGCACAAAGGCAAATTTATTCGCACAGAGGCATAACTTTTTGCATCGCAAATATTTTTTCTGTTTCTGACTTTTATTAAATTCCCCCAAATGTGTTAAGGAAACTGCAGAGCTACTGCCACCTTAAACATACTGTACCTCACAACATTTGAGAAATATAAAGAGGGACAAAAAGGTCTGCTGTGCCTAGTGCAGCAAAATTGTTTTGACCACACCCAGTACATGGCCTCGCCCCCTAATTACCAAGCACATTTTTAAATATTTGGCAGGTTATGAAAGTTTAAACAAACAGTAATTGCTAATAAACGTGAAAATTGCCCTTTAAAAGCTGCTAGACTCACAAGAGACTTGCTTATCTTACTATATTTAATCTTATTTTAATTAAGTTTCAGAAACTTTGTATCTTTTTCTGAAATCAATGCAGGAGATCAAAAAAATTTTCGGTAAAAATCCTGGACTGCGGGCTGAGCTTTCAAAATCGGGACTGTCCCATAGAAAACAGGACAGTTGGGAGGTATGCCTTAAGGGTAGTGGTAGCTCCAATGTTCCTAGTGTCAGAGACAATCCTGGGGCTTTTGCCACCTGAGGCAACAGCCCCGATGCCGCCCCCCCCCCCTTCCCGCTCCATGCTTAAAACATCAGCGTCGGGGTGGGTCAAAGGGAGGCCGCATTGCTAGTACAATGAGATCAACAGCACTCTCTGCACTAGAGGAGCCAAATTTCTGTGTTAAACACAGAAATTCAGCTCTTAAAGTTAGAAGAGACGGCTTTGCCCATAGTAGATTATTAGAAGAGAAATGATCATGTATAATTAGTGCCCAATATAACTGATACAATATTAAAACAATATTAACATTTAACTAAATCAGTGGCTAGCTAAGGTGAGAGCTTTGGCAAAAACATATTCAGTCACCTAAATACTCCTGGAAGTGCAGCTTAAAGGTCACTTAAGGAGAGATATAGGTGTAAGTGTTTAGATCTTACAGTCAAGAAATGCAAAGCTGACTGCCAATTTGAAGACCTAGAAAGATCTTTAAATATACTAATGTATCTCTAAAAAAAAAGAATGTACCACACTATGGTAGTATCTTTGACTCTTTATCAATATTAAAGCTGGACAGTAAAGGAAGAGGACAGGAAAGTATTGATGTCTTTGAACTTAAGTGCAGGTGAAGACTTTTACAAATACAGCAAGAAAAACAAACAAATTGATCCTTGAAAAAAAATCAAACCTGACCTTCTACTTTGAAGCACAAATGACCAAGCACAAGTGACGTTGTCTTGAATTTGGCCATATTAGGAGAAGACCCAACTCATTGGAAAATAGCTATTTTCAAAAGAGTTAATGGGAAAAAAAGTTACAGGATGACCAGAAACAAGATGGATGTATTCAATTTCAACAGTCATGGACACGTTATTGAAATGTCGCAATACTTTTTAGGTGTGTCTTCCCAAAATCATAAACAAATTGCAGTTGATCATGCTGTACCTAACTACATCTGTTCTGCCCACTCACCTGCAATTATACACTCTCAATGGGTTACATGGTATAAACAGAATCAGTGAGGCTCAACATATCTAGATGTGAGCTGCACATAAAATAAACTACTTGATAAACACATTTCTATGTCCAAAACAAACACAGAGTTTTTTTGTGGTCTAAATGATAAACTTCAGTCTTTGATTGCTATTTTGATTGTTTACTCCCCTAAATAGGTGCTCAGTTCTTTTGTACCTGTTTTCAAGGAAGCATTTAAAATGTTAAAACAAAAAAATTAGGCTTTTGTAGAGTTATATCACAGAAACTGACCTAAAACAGAGAGAGCTCATCTATGGCATTTGAGCTGTTGCTGTACTAAAACATGATCCCTGAACAAAGAGCCCTTGTTGGTAATGGCTGGAGAGTTACAAGTGAGGCAACACTGTTTAAGCTGTGCCATGCCTAATTACTATGGTGCACAACATGCTTTATGACCAAGGTCACTTTTTTTCTTGCATATAAACACAAGTAAAATGGTATTTGTCCCAAACTGTGTCTGTTTTGTCAAATATTCTGGGAAAACTGCCAAACAAGTGGATTTCTGAAAAAAAGAGAAAGTAAAACAGAGAGAAATATTTGAGGAACTGAAATATAGTATGATACCTGCACACTGTAAGCTCTATGGGCAGGGACCTCCTTCCTCTTGTCGGGCGTTGGGCGTTTTCGTAACTGAGAGGGATCTTGGGGTTTTTATAGATAACAAGTTGTCTAATTCTGGGCAGTGTCATTCTGTGGCTACCAAAGCAAATAAAGTTCTGTTTTGCATGAAAAAGGGCATTAACTCAAGGGAGGAAAAACATAATTATGCCTCTTTATAGGTCCCTGGTAAGGCCTCATCTGGAGTATGCAGTGCAGTTTTAGACTCTAGTCCTTAAGAGGGATATAAATGAGCTGGAGAGAGTGCAGAGACGTGCAACTAAATTGGTTAGAGGGACAGAAGACTTAAATTATGAGGGTAGACTGTCATGGTTGGGGTTGTTTTCTCTGGAAAAAAGGCGCTTGCGAGGGGACATGATTACACTTTACAAATACATTAGAGGACATTATAGACAAATAGCAGGGGACCTGTTTACCCATAAAGAGGATCGCCATACCAGAGGCCACCCTTCAGACTAGAAAAAAAGAACTTTCATTTGAAGCAACGTAGGTGGTTCCTCACAGTGAGGACAGTGAGGTTGTGGAATGCACTGATGGCTGATTCATTTAATGGCTTTAAGAATGGCTTGGATGATTTCTTGGACAGACATAATATCAAAGGCTATTGGGATACTAAGCTCTATAGTTAGTATAGATATGGCTATATAAAATGTATGTGAAGGTATGGAGGGGTGTGTGTATGGATGCTGGGTTTTTATTTGAAGGGGTTGAACTTGATGTTCTTTGTCTTTTTTCAACCCGATTTAACTATGTAACTAACTATGTAACTTTTATTTCCCCCAGCCTCTGAGCTCTAGACATCTTTATGCATGGCATCATTAAAATGTTTACTTAGTACAGTTGCCACTTGGCCAGTATCAATGTACTTGCCAGTAAATTTGTAATTCTCTATATATTCATCCCTTCCTTCAACGTCTCCATGATAGATTAAGCCTTATAAGGACAGGCCCACCTATGACTTGCTCATGTCCCTGCCCCATCTGCCCATTTCCCTGCCCCTTCCCCCATATGCCCAGCCTGTGGTGTCATCGCCCCACCCCTCTGAAATAAACGCCAGTATTATTCCATTACAAAGTTGCCAACCCTATTACTTACCTATATGTTTAGATATTTATGAAAAGATTTGTCCCGTTGCATGGAAGAAGTTGGAAAGAGAAGATGCCACCATAAAATTCTATTTAAGGTAAAATGGAATGCATGGAAGAAAAAAATCAATTTTACGACCGTAGTGAAAATGCAGACATTTTGACTAAACAATGTTCCATACTCAGGACTTCAGAAAAAAAAGTCTAAAGTATGTAAGTATCACTTTAACTGCTGTGAAGCTGCCAATGGCTCGTAGGCAATATGGTTGCCAGCAGAAGATTTTTCTCCTTTTTGTTTAGCCCTAGAAAACAATATCAATTTACACACCTATATATGCAATCATTTGTATTTTCAACCTGTCCAAGTGCATTCTTTGCCAGTACACCAGTTATTTTAAACACTTCTATGCAAACTATAATTCTATCTCAAGATCAAATTGAAAGTGACAACCATGCTATAGTGTGTCCAAGATAAGGGATCTTAGAAAGAAAATGTTAAAGAGTTCCATATTTCCATAAATCCAAATGTTTTTCCCCATTTATTTGATTTTACAGCTATTGACATAGGTAGTGTTTTGACTACTATGGTGCTTTAAGGAAGGAATAATTTGATCACCTGTTCTTGCTTCCCATTAGTGAATCATGGAAAAGGCAAGACACATATTGCACTTAAAAGACAACCATTCTAGTGGCTGAATTGAGTCAATATATTTAAAAGCATTTACAGAGAGACCTTCACCCAGGCTGCCAAATGCATGTACATTATACTGTGGCAGAGATGGAAACATTGCTGTGCCTTAAAGGGATTTTGTCATTATTTTATGGTATAAAACTAACTAACTTAACTAAACTACACTGTTTACATTACAAATAATTCACTCTACCATATAAGATTTATTCCTGAACCTACAACTGTAGGTGTATTGGCAGCCATTGTAGGTCATTGTGTCTGATCCTGAGCTTTCTGAAAGAGCCAGAATTTCACAATGGAAATGCTTTCAGATAAGTTATTGTTTCTCCTACTCAATGCAACTGAAGTCACAAATTGGGTTAGTGGGACTTGGATTTTTACTTCTGAGGGCAGAGACACACGCGGAGAGTCAGGGAGATTAGTCGCCCCGTGATACATCCACTCTTCTTCGGGCGACTAATCTCCCCGCAATGTCTTCGCGCCTGCTAGACTCTAAATCGCCGGGTTGGCACTCGGATTGCTTCATTTTCGTGAGGCAACTTTGGGCGACTTGGAACGAAATGTTCCAAGTGCCACCCCATGGACGATTTTGATTCTAGCCTCTTCTAAATCTCCCCGAATCTCCACTTGTGTCTCTGCCCTGAGTGCTGTTCTCATATCTCAATGCATGGGAGTATTTTTAGCAATGCAGGTGTCAGGGAGCAGTTATCTTGTTACCTGCCTAATGTTATGTTGAGAGTCTGCTGGTGGGGGGAAGGGAGGGGGTGATATCACTCCGACTTGCAGTGCAGCAGTAAAATGTGACTGATGTTTCAGAGCACAAGTCAAATGGCTTGGGACATCTAGCAAACTAATGAAATGAGTAGCCCAGAATTCTGCTGGAGCAGCACTTTGAACTGATATGCTTAGAAATAAACATATTTTCTCGTCACAGGATACTTAAACTTAGGGACAGAAACACTTCTGAGGTCCTTATCTCACTCGCAGCTGCTATACAGCAGGAAAAGAAAGAATAGATAAAGATGGGGTTTAGGGTTAGTGTTTTTGATGAAGACCAGTGGCTTCAGGTGTTAGGTTTTAGGGTCAGGGCAGATTCGGGGAGATTAGTCGCCCGGTGACAAATTTCCTCTTCTTTGGGGTAACTAATCTCCCCAGACTGCCTCCCCTGCCTTCTCACCGGCTAAAATGTAAATCGTGGACTCAGCGCAATTCGTTTTCCGAAGTCGCCCAAAGTTTCCTCGTGAGGTCATCCCCCTGAATCTGCATGTGTGCCCTGACCCTTAGGATTAGGAATTACAAACAAGAAATCAGCAGATGTCACAGAAAAATATACAATATTTTGTACCAGAACTAGTCTTCCTTGCATTACTTTTTGTATTTATCGTGTTGTTTATCGATGTGTTAAATTCTTCTTTTAAAACAATTCAAAGTCCCTTAATGCTCATTTTAAATGTACTTTCATCCAGTGTATGGCTGTGCTCTGTACCTATCACTGCATTGGAAATAGGGATGTAGCGAACGTCGGAAAAAAAGTTCGCGAACATATTCGCGAACTTGCGCAAAAATGCGAGCGGTTCGCGAACGGTTCGCGAACCCCATAGACTTCAATGGGAAGGCGAACTTTAACATCTAAAAAAGACATTTCTGGCCAGAAAAATGATTTTAAAGTTGTTTAAAGGGTGCAACGACCTGGACAGTGGCATGCCAGAGGGGGATCAAGGGCAAAAATGTATCTGAAAAATCTGCCTGTGTGTGCTTGGAAGAGATAGTGTAGGGGGAGAGCTGTTAGTGATTTCAGGGACAGATGATAGTAAGTTTGCTGGCTAGTAATCTGCTTGATACTGCTCTGTATTGGAGGGACAGAAGTCTGCAGGGATTTGAGGGACATTTTAGCTTAGGTAGCTTTGCTGGCTAGTAATCTACTGTTCTCTTTAAACAACTGCCATACGTTGACCTTGTAGACATTGTTTGCCCAGTTTTTTTGGACGCAGCCACTGAAGCACAGTTGCCAGAAAAAATATGCCATATAAATGCTGAAAATAGTAATTTTTCGCCATACGTTGACCTTGTAGACATTGTTTGCCCAGTTTTTTTGGTTGCAGCCACTGAAGCACAGTTGCCAGAAAAAATATGCCATATAAATGCTGAAAATAGTCATTTTTTGCCATACGTTGACCTTGTAGGCATTGTTTGCCCAGTTTTTTTGGTCGCAGCCACTGAAGCACAGTTGCCAGAAAAAATATGCCATATAAATGCTGAAAATAGTAATTTTTTGCCATATACATTGAGTCAACGTATGGCAAAAAATGACTATTTTCAGCATTTATATGGCATATTTTTTCTGGCCTCTGTGCTTCAGTGGCTGCGGCCAAAAAAACTGGGCAAATAATGCCTACAAGGTCAATTTATACACTAATACAGCGATGGATACGGATTACGTAAAATATATTATGGCTGCTTGAAAAAAGTCACTCCGGTGTTTTTTCTGGAGACGGTAATATTATGGATATTTAGACAGAATGTGAACAAGGTCACACAGCTAGATGGCAGTTGGTTGAATAACACACTGGGCAAAAAATGCCTACAGGGCAAATAATGCCTAAAAGGTCAACTTATACACTACTACAGCGGTAGTAAAATAAAAAAAAGTAAAATAAAAAAAAAATGAATATTAAAAAAAAAAAATTAAAGTTGGTGCTGCTGAACTACTAGGAGCAGCAGATTAGCACACCAGTCCCACTCCCCAACACTGCTAGACTAATAGCACTGGGCTCTTATAGTAGTAGTAGTAGTAGTAGTAAAACAACAAAAAAATAAATAAAAGCAGTCCTTACAAGGACTACTGTTATTGCAGCAGTCAGCAGATGAGATCAGAAGCAGGACAGCTGCCCACTGCAGCTACATACAGAGCACTGCAGTAGAAGGTAGATTACTAGCCAGCAAAGCTACCTAAGCTTAAATGTCCCTCAAACCCCTGCAGACTTCTGTCCCTCCAATAACAGAGCAGTATCAAAACGATTACTAGCCAGCAAACTTTCAACTGTCCCTGAAATCACTAACAGGCAGCAGCTCTCTCCCTACACTATCTCTTCAGCACACACAGGCAGAGTGAAAAAACGCTGCAGGGCTTCGGTTTTTATAGGGAAGGGGAGTGGTCCAGGGGAGAGCTTCCTGATTGGCTGCCATGTACCTGCTGGTCTGGGGTGAGAGGGCAAAAAAAAGCGCCAACAATGGCGAACCCAAAATGGCGAACGTCGCGCGACGTTCGCGAACTTCCGGCGAGCGCGAACACCCGATGTTCGCGCGAACAAGTTCGCCGGCGAACAGTTCGCGCCATCTCTAATTGGAAACCCTAGCCCTGTCTAAATTGGCCAAGTTAGAGTATTTGTAGAAGATGGGATACCTACATGCATCATGGGAGCAATGAAGAAGTGCAAAGTTTGGATTGCGCTGGTTCTCTGAACTTTGCACGCTGCTTTGCACTTCGTAAATGACCCTTTAGAAATTACAGAAATTAAACCCAAAAATGGAATAGAAAGTTCAGACAGAACTGACCAGAACCATTGAACCACTCAACAAAGTCATATACTGTAAACCAGATAATATGGGCATCACAATCGAATAGGGTACTATGACTTCGAATTTGATTCGAAGGAAGAATAGTTCGAATATTCGACCATTCGAGAATCGCAGTACTTCGACTTCAATATTTCGCCAAATTAAACCTGCCGAAGTGCAAAATCGACGATTTTACTTCGACCGCAGAATACCCAAATTCAAAGTATTTTAATTTGATGGTCGAATGTCGAAGTATTTTTTACTTCGAAATTCTACCCTTGATAAACCAGCCCCTTACTGTATGGTAGCAGCAAAAACAGGATTCAGAAACACAGTTACTCATAGGTCAGCAATATAACTCAATTCAGGCTTCCAAACTTTCCAAACTACTTGTCTGGTAGTTTTGTAATCAGTTCTTTCCAGATAATTTTAATTAACCCACAGAATATCAAGCACATCTCTCTTTAAAAGAAAAACCCCACAAATACATATATGAATGGTTCATACCTCCGCAGCACATGTGCTAGTTTTGCAGCAGTTACACTATGCTTCTGGTCATGCATGTGTTTAGCCACTAAGCTGCCAAAGATGCTTTAGAAATTATTTGTGTCAAAATAATTTTAAAAAGCAGTTTGCCAACTAAGCCATGGATTTTATTTTCAGAAAGGAAAAGTCTCGGGACTGCAGAAAAAAGGAGAAAAGCTAAACTTCCTCCTAGGTTATTGTAAGTTTGTGTATCAAATGGCCAACTAAATCTCATGCCTCGAGGTATCTCGAATAAGGGTGATGAAATTGCATCCAGGGATTGGTCCAATTGAATTTTTTTGATGTACAAAAAAGTCATTAAGCTTTCCATCTTCAAAGGCTATGCCTTGTTTTCTGTACAGTCACTGAAATCAATGCCTGGTTGCTAGGTAAATTTGGACCATGGACCAGATGATAGTTTCAAACCCAAATTTAGTGAGACATCCTAAAACTGTAGGTGGCACAACTCACCTGACTCCCAGCTGAATTATCAGATCATTGCATATAAGAAGGTTTTGGACTAGATTTTCAGAAATAGGCCTCTGGTTTTGACAAGCATTATTTTTGGTCACATGAGAGGTTATAGTTTCATACATTTGTTTATTCTGTCTCAGCCAAAGCTCTTATCTGATCTCAGCCAAAGCTCTTATCTGATCTCAAATTAAATTAGAATGTGTTCTCCCCAGGCAGCAGTGTAGTAAATTAAATAAGCCTTTCAGATAAAGGGTAATTCATCCTCCTCTTTGCCTCCCAAGTTCTCTGATCATGTATATGTAGAATCCCTGCAATAAAGACAGGACTACTTTTTTTTAGGGAAGGAAGTAGAGACAGTCCCATGAGTACCTGGAAATACACTCCCCCATTCAAGCACAGAAAGTAGCTTTTTTTCAAAATTAAAAATATCAGTTTTCAAAACAATATTACACATTGATTCAGATGGTAGTATATTTTAACAACAGATCTGTGTAATACTACCCCATCGTGTCTGCTTACCATAGTTCATAGCTTAAGATTTTTACTACAGAAAAGTAATCTCACAACCAACAATGTAGACATTATTGGTGTGCATAAGACACTTAAATATGAATCCACCTATTTAGATATACATATATTTATATATGGTTTATATATGGTTCATGAATATTTGTTTTTTTATTGTTAAAATTTGTAAAAAAAAAAAAAATGATTTGCATACAGGTTCGCATTTCTGCCTTGCAGTGTTGGGATCATAGCTTTGATTCCATCCAGGGCACTATCTGTGGGTGGTGTGTAGGTTCTTCCTGTGTCTTTTTGAGATTCCTCTCGGTTCTCATACCAGACAGGTTACCTGATAAAATTGACCATAGAGTGTGAATGTGATAGATACCAAGCTCCATTGACTCAAAGACTGATGTGAATGATGTAAAAGCTCTGAAAAATATGTTAGTGCTGTATGAATGATATTATTAAGTGTCAACTGCATTATGTGGATGTGTCATTATATATACAATAAAACATCCACACAATGCAGTTATAATATTAAATATATGTAGTGTCATATATTGCTGAATGTTTGTCTGTCTCATATATATTTCTGTAAAAAACAAAGCTTTAGAACAATCATGGAACAATCTAAGAACTAGAATATAAATGTGCAAAGCTTGTATAACAAATCAGACATTTTTAATTTATTTTAGGGGGGAAATGTGCAATTTTTCATGTATAAAGAAGAGTCTAAATATCTCCAATGTGACATAGACTGTCACTGTGCAATTCATTTGGCTTGCCCAGGGTGAAGTCACGTCTGGTTGTCTATGTTTGCAGTTCAAGCACATCACATATACTATCTAAGCTCTGCAGGACTCCAAGAAACCCAGTGCTTTTGATTTTCTCACACCAGTTGATCGTGTTAAGGTTTTAAGCATGTCAATAACTGTTGGAAATTGGTAAAATAATCATTACACATCATGGTCTAAAGGGCCCAAGATATTTTTCCTGCTTATTACCTATTAGTATGTCTTCCAATGCCTCTCAGTAGGGCCTAAGTCAGATCTTCCTGATGCACATCAGAGTCGTGTAAGCATTGGACATTTGGATCAAAGATGTTGCACCTGGTTATTGTGGACAAACTCACACAGGCTAATAAAGTTTTACTGCGTGAGATACTGACCCTTGTCAGACTACCAAAGACCAGAATCGCATAAAAGTTAGTGTGAATGAGGCCAAAGTAACAAGAGTGGTTTTTACAAAGTGAAACTTCCATAGTAATAAAATGCTAGGCAAAAGCAAAAGAAATAGATGTACAAGGAAGAATAATTAGGTAACAATAACAGCAAAAATACAGCTATTGCGAATGATTACTAATCTCTAAACAATCTGCAAGCAAACATTTTTCAATTCAGAGTTAGGAATATACAGTATAGCATATAAAGAGCACATAAAGAAGTGATTCCCAACCAGTGGCTCACAAGCAACAATATTGCTCACCAACCCCTTGGATGCAGGCCTGGATTTGTAAGCAGGCCACAAAGGCCCGGGCCTAGGGCGTCAAAAATGTGAGGTCGGCATGCCGCCCGCTGGCCACATAAATTAAGGTCCTCATTGCTGGGAATCGGCACAGCAGCAGTCTCTAGTAACAGCGATCAGCACCAGCAGTGCTCCAGGACCGGAAGCGCACCTGAGGGAGGGGAAGGAGGAGGGACAGCAGTGGTTGGCCCCTAGGCCCTCATGGTAGTTAATTTGTCATAGCACTATTAACATTAAATTATTTTGTACCAGGCAGTCTGTCCGACACATAGGCCCCACTAAAATCAGAAGAGAATCAGTAAGTGATTGGGCAGTGGGTCACGTAACCCAGTTGTAGCCAAGGACCCTGCTCACATGATCAATGGACTTTTTGCAGCTAGTGGTTGGCCTCCAAGTAAATCCTACATTTTCAGGCATGAGGCAGCCACGCATGTGCACTTCCATAGGTATGGCTTTCTTAGTGTAAGGCTGCAGGGGCCAGGCTGGGTCAGTCTGTGTGCAAGCAAGCTGTGACGAAGGAGCAGAAGTGCAGAGCTTGGCAGTGGCATCTGTGGCACATCTCCCTGATGGCTGCCCTTCAAGTTCATGTGAATTTTTTTTTACCTCTTATATATAATAATATATATAATATATAATATTTTATATATAATACATTTGAGGACATTATAGCTTTATAGTGGGGGATTTTTTTTTCACATAGAAGAGAACAAAGGAAAAGAGGGTGGGGAAGCTGTGGAATTACCTGCCAGGTGATGTTGCAATGGCGGATTTACTTTGAAGGGCAATGACTAATATTTTAATTGTATTTAACATTGTTACGGCCATTACAGCTCTTTTTTTAAATAGAAATGTTTGTGTTTATATTTATTTGTGGAAGCTATTTTGTTCCATTGAGAGGGAGGTGTGGGCCCTTGAGATGAGGCTTCCTGGTGGGTTCCAGGCAACCCGGTCCGACACTGAATGTGGGCTTAAGGGCCTATAATTATAATGTATACAACAATAAATGCTTTATAGTGTAATGATGATAATAATGATGTAAAAAAATGACAAATTTAGTAAGGTGTGGGTTTTTATTTTACGCTGTCTGAAAGCCGTTTTTGACACCAATATTTTAAACCTCTTCAAATTTTGTGTAATTCATTAAAACGAATGCAAAAAAAATTCAAGCACCAAGCAAGTTTCTGCAGATAAAAAAAACAGAAAAAAATTAATGGGTGAATGCAATAATAGACAAATGGCCTCTTTTTGTCTTATGTCTTAAAGAATAACTTTTACTCCATAATATTGAAAGAAGGGGAGAAGTGTCAGACACCTTAGGGTTAAATGACTATGCAGGCAGTACAAATTTAGTGCTTACACTCTAATACTGGAAAACAGTTGTTGAGCCAAAAACCTGGCATTGGCCATGTCAAAGAAATACATAAAAAAGAAAATAACAAATAACAAAAGTGCTCAGAGGATCAATCTGAAAAGTCTACAGTGTTTCCTATTAAGGTTTAGATGCCCTTTAATTCAGCCACATGCATGCTGATTGCTTCCTGTAATGTGGTCATTATCAGTAGAGAAGATGATTTTTTAATCTGTGTGGGAGTCATAACTGTGATTTGGCTAATCAAACTCTAGTACAATAATACAATTGCAATTAATTAAGATATGTTTAATGCTATTACAAAGGCAAATATAATTTTCATAGAGCCACGCTGAAAGCAAACATTAGAATTAAAAACCTTGCAAAGCTACCACAAAGCTAAATACCAATACGACCATAAGACTTCAGACTCTATCACAAAGCATTCTGAAAAAATGCTGCTGACTGACTGAAGCATTTACATGTAAGTAAGATATTACTGATGATAGCTCAACTTTTTTGCTTTTGATACAGACTTCCCTTGCACCAGTTTTACCCAAACACTACCAAAGTCCCTGATACTACACATTGAAAAGGTGTTAAATGCTCAAATAAAGGTTTGTAGTTATTTCTTTTGCTTTTCTTTTGCTTATGGTTTTTAGCTGCTATGCTAATATTAACTCCAAAGGGCTCAACATTCTGCAGTCATAAGAAAAGAGCAATTATATAGTATTCAGTCATCACTGTCCAAGTAATAAAGGGCTAAGAATAGATGTTTTTGACTCTTCACTGTAAATACATACAAATGCCAGTTTTTTTAAAAAACCCCAATGAGCAATTTTGCATTATAAAATAATTGCATGATGATGATCACAATAATAACAATTCATATGAAAAAGTTTGGGAACCCCTCTTAATTCTTTGGAGTTTTGTTTATCATTGGCTGAGCTTTCAAAAGTAGCAACTTCCTTTTAATATATATATATATATATATATATATATATATATATATATATATATATATATATATATATATATATATATATATATATATATATATTAAAAGGAAGTAGAAATGGTATGTTAATTTGCAATGTATACAAATCAAAGATGCATACTTTTAGTACTTCCACGTACTTTCAATCTGTGTGTAGTTATAGGTTTATTCCATACCTGGCAGCACACATGCACAAAGTGGGTAAACATCAATGGAACATCTTTTACTGCATATTTATATGTAATATAGTATATACTCTACTTTTAAAGTATTTTAAAAAGGTTAGGGTTTAAGGAAGTAGGTGTTCAAGAAATGGTTGAAACTTACCTGTGCTAGACTGAATGTAAGAATATATGTATGCATACCTCCCAACTGTCCCGTTTTCAGAGGGACAGTCCCTCTTTTAACAGCTCAACCCACAGTCCCTCGTTTGTACTGGAAAAACCCGACTTTCTCTGCACTGAACAGCCAGAAAAAGAAACAAAGTTTCTAACTTAATTGGCTTTTTGGAGAGCCCAGAACAGCCTCCAGGTGCAAAATAAGATACTTTTGTAAAAATTTTGATATAAGAAAATACATAATTGTAGCAAAATGACATAATAGGTTTCTTGGGAGACGTTAGACTGACAGTTTAAAGGGCAATTCACCTTAATTAGCAAAACTGTAATAAATGGGAAAAAAAACACAGAAATATGTTCAAACTTTCATAACCTGCCAAATTTTGTAAAATGAACATGGTAATTAGAGGGTGTGGCCACAAAAAAGGGCGTGGTCAAAAATGTTGGCGCAATACACGTGGCTCATTTTTTTTGTTCCTCTTTTTATTTCCCAAATGTTGGGAAGTATGTGTTTGTGTGTACAAGAATGTATAAATAACTTAAAAGCTCTGCAGGATATCATCTTTTAATGCTACACTGAAACAATGGCATAATCACAGCACAGGGAATCAAGAAAATATCATAAGTAGGCTATTTAACTGGTTATTTGCACTCTGAACTGTAAAATGGCAAATTATCAGTGTGCTGACAATGCACAGTGTAATTATGCAGAATATTTATGCAATTTTATTGACCATTCTTTATTGTATAGACTTGCAGAATATTAAATTATAATGAGCACTGTGTATTGATTCAGGATGTCTGCATACTTGTAATGACAGTGCTGGCCATTATAATGAAACCTTCCATATGGATATAAAGATCATGTTGCTTTTTTTTTTTTTTTTAAATAATGATGCACTTTTAATGAGCACACTTTTCTGGTAAATACTGTTGCATGTCTGTGATGGGCAATTATCTATATACTGATGATTAGTTCAACACGTTGTAATATTAACTACCAGGGCTGCTGTAGGTATAACTGGAAGTCATATGGCTGGGGGAGACAATGTTGTCCTAGAGACCAGTAAGGTCTAATTAGGGAGTTTATCACTTAATTGCAATTCGCTTAGTTTAATTGTGAACACTGGGGATCAGCTAGATAAATTGGTAGAGAAGGTCAGCGTTAGAGGTGTGGGTGGTGGGTAAATACACAGCTTACCAGCATCTTCCTGTACACAATGGAGTAGTGTAGGCTCTAAAGCAGTGACAGATGATTGATAAACCAATATTTACCTATATATGTTACCTTTTTAAGTGCTATGGGGAGGCTTGACCATTAGGGGCTTGAACTGAAAGTCAGACAGCAACTGCTCTAAACGGCAAGCCCAGTAAAAGGGAAATGAATGAAGACAGTGTACTTGGTTGCTCAACTTTAAAAACTTTAAATTAACTTTTACTATGATGCAGAGAATAATATTTGTAAAAAGTTTGCAATTAAGTTTCCTTTTTTAAATTATTTTTCGTTTTTGAGTTATTATTTTAGCTTTTAATTTAGCAGCTCTCCAGTTTCAGCAATCTGGTTGCCAGGGTCCAAGTTACTGGGAGATTTAAATATTAATAAATGAGGGCCAGAATAGAAACATGTGTAAAAAAATATAACAATAACAATAAATCTGTAGCCTTACAGGGTATTTGTTTTTTAGATGGGATCAGTGACCCCCATTTCAAAGCTGAAAGCAGTCAGAAGAAGAAGGCAAAGCATACAAAAAATGAAGACCAATTAAAAGTTGCTTAGAATTAGCCATTGTATAACACGTTAAAAGTTAACTTAAAGTGTACCCCCACTTTAAACCTTGATTTACTATACAACAACATTTAAAATCAATAGCATTCTCATATATATATATATATATATATATATATATATATATATATATATATATATATATATATATATATATATATATATACACACACACACATACAGGTGAATTTTAAACTTGACTTGAAGTGCAATTCATTCGTCCAACTAGTTATATTTTAGATGTAAAATTGATTACCACCAGCTTGATATTAATTTTGCATGTAACATTGGGATCTGAGTGATGTAAATTATACATCAAACGATGTGTAGTGTCAGCATGATATTAACATTGCATGTCATGTGTGAGCTGCCATGATTTTAATACTGCAAATAACATCAATTAACATTGATGAGTTAATAATACACAGAGCCATCTGTTTCTCACTTGACCACCTGCCCATCTGCCCGCTTGGGGTTATATGAAACAAATACAGCAAGAGGGTTCTGAATTCAATTTGGACTACTTAACTTAGACTACTGTACCTTGCTCCTGACTGACCCCACTAACTCCCGTCTATCCCCACTACAGTCTGACTGCACTGGTAGAATTCTCCTCCTCTTATCTAAGAAAACACATGCCCCATCCTTATCAGGACTTCCCATAAAGTACTCCTTTTCATAATATTCATTTGTCTGCTCCAACCTACATCTCTTTTCTTGTATCTCCAACCATGCTTTGGTTGTAGCACCCACTTCCTTGCCCCTTAAATTTGAAATTGCATCCATGAATACTTCTGGATAGAAGGCTCGATTCTCATGATTTTAGAGGTTTTTGAAACCACAACTAAACTTACACACTCAAAAAGCATGTTGCGATTAAAAAAGTATGAATTAAAAAAAAGGAACTGAAAGAAACCTCTAAAAATATTTTCGGACAAAAAAAATCTGAAAACCATTCAATTCTGGTTTAAAAATGGTCCATTAGGATCAGCACACCTCTTATTGACTTCTAAATCAACTCAACAACTTTTACTTGGCAAAGTTTGGCATTAAGAGCTTTTGTAGTTTTGTTCAATTAATAAATCTTGAATTTTTACAGCTTTTTAGAGACATGAGCCCCTCTGGTCCAGACCTGCTCCCCACAGACGGCATCTCCTACTCTCCTTCATGACCTCCCACCCAATTCACATTAAAAGACATGCAAAAAAACGTATGAACTGACGGGGGAGTTATTGGGACAGAGGGGGATTTTTGCAGGGGGCCCCGACACATTACACGCATTTATGAGGCAGGGGCAACCACTAACTACAATTCTTATTCTCCGCCTTCATTGTATTTGTGTCTGTAAGTTACTCATTTAAAATTGTAAGCTCTGTGGGCAGGACCTCCTAGCTCTTGTCTCCTTATCAGTTACAACCTAAGCTTCAATGCAACTATATTTTGTATTAATTTGTAATGTATTGGTTCTCTTACTGTATTGTTCTCCTCTCCATAGATAAATAAAAATATAAATTCATATATACATACCCTTATTTGTGATCACATAAAGGTCTGTGGAGCAGGTTTCTCATGTATCTGCAATTTTTACCAAATGATAACAATAGTTACCTCTCAGTAAAGACATCACCTTTAAATATAGCAATTTATTTTCTGCACTGGGACCCCTGCTTGCAATTTTCAAAAGGATTACTGATTTAGAGCAGTTGAACACATTCTGACAAAATGAAACAAGTATCTGCACTGATAGATGTGTCAATTCTTTAAAAAAAAACCTTCATGACAGTCAGGAAAGTGTTGATAAATGGAGAAACTATTAAACTGTTGTGAATCCTTCTAAAATAAATCTTCCCCTGTGTCATGGCACATGGGCATGGCAACATCCCCAACAAATAACTGAGACTACATAATACCTTATACTGAACACTACATACCTGCAGAAAAAATGGTTTGACAGTGAAATATTACTAGGACCTAGTAAGCAGCACAGAGCACTGACCTTAACCAAATAAAATAGCTCTGGAATAAACTAGAAAACGTAGATACAATTAGCTCAAGGCAAGGCAGCAGTAACGCTTACCATGCTTGGGTGACTGGAACACAAATTACACTCTGATCATATGGTCTAGTTTACTATACCATCTGTATATTATTTATACAGAAATAATGCATTTGCATAAGAAGTGACTGAGAAGGTGAATATTTTCAAATTCTGGACTAGAGGACATATTCTAAATAGGGCAAATTTTAGAGAATTCATTGGTGCTCAGAGAAGAAATGAAACAGTCCTTGTGTATAGGGTGGGGTGCACAGTGCAAAAAATGGGCACAAACCACTATGTTTTTGTTTACTTTTGCACCCTGCTCTGTCCTAGACAGAAATTGCCTGCAAACAGACTAGAATAGTAAAAATGCAAGAGGTGTTTTATACAGCCAGTAAAGCACACCTAAGAAATATTATTAATTTACAATTTTTTTTAAAACCTGACATGTTATACAGGTATGGGACCTTTTATCCAGAATGCTCTGGACCTGGGGTTTTCCGGATAACTGATCTTTCAGTAATTCTTCATGCCTGTTTTATTATTACAGAGAAAAAGGAAATCATTTTTAAAAATGTGGATTATTTGGATAAAATGGAGTCTATGGGGGACATCCGGTCCGTAATTTGGCTTTCTGGATATTGGGTTTCCGGATAAGGGATCTTATAACTGTATATAGCAAACCAATGCATACTCTGCACCCAATAGCTAGAAGTGGTGTCACAAAACTCTTGTTTATTTCTTAATCTTTCTTTCTTCCAGCTGTATATACTTGCCAGAGTAGAGTAAATGAATCAAGTAGAGCTTCACGGCTGCTGGCATACAAGCACAAGGTGCCAAGCAGACTTGAACTATACTTTAGGAAATGTGCCTCAAGGAGTCTAGGGCTATGCCAGCACTACAGTTTCACAAACAGTGAAAAAATGTAGTAGGGGGGGGAGGAGGCTCTAATAAGGGCTCTCAAAAATGCAAAAAATAAAAGAATTTAGTTAAAAAAAACTGTGCAGTAATGTGTGGCAATAGTAAAGTGAACTGGAAACTTCACATATAAGGGTTAATTGAAAACAAAAATTGTGCTTTTGGCTGATGTTAAAATGGCTACTTTTGTCCCAAGATGTAAAAAAACTTGCTCCCTATGTTCTTACTATCTGTGATCATAAATTAAAAGTGCTCACATAAAATACTGGCCCTCCATGAAGTTAAAAATGTGACTCCCCACACCCTACATTTTGGGGTGATAGCATGCATAAAAACAGCAAACAAAATGTAATATTTCCCTACCAAGACTTTTAACATATTTGTCAATGGCCTTGATCCTTTTTATTTTCATTTCACTAAAAATCAGAGGGGTTACTAACAATTATAATAAAACAGACTCTTCCCCAAAATACATTAAACAAAAAAGATAGACAACAAACTATCTCATTGCGAAGCTAAAGAGGAGAAAATGAAAACTGTTGTCCTAGCTTACTTTACAGTGTCTGGCAAGATAGGGAAGCAGGGTAATGGCAGGGTCCACACAGCTAGTAGTAGTGCAGATGCAAGTGTAATTTAAAGTTTAAAGTGACCTGCCGTGACTCCTTTGTTGCAAATCGAAATTTTTTTTTTACAGTTCCAACTGTTTCAAAGCACAGGGTTGGAAGAAATTGCACCTTTGTGTTAGCAAAGTCTACAGGTGACCAACACTATTTGTTAAGGGACAATTTGCTTGTACAATGAAAGGTTTGCAGGCATTTTATCCTGAAAGGCTTCTCACTGAAGCCTATTTGACACCCCATATTGTTTTTTAGGTAACCTCACATTGAATGAATATGAAGCTATTTAGAAGTACAGACAAAACAGAGACAACGTTAGATTCAGCTGTAACTGCTATAGTCTTAAAGGAAAACTATACCCCCCAAACAATGTAGGTCTCTATTAAAAGATACTGAGTAAAACAGCTCATGTGTTAAACCCTGCTTCATGTAAATGAACCATTATCATAATAATATACTTTTTTAGTAGTATGTGCCATTGGGTAATCATAAAATAGAAAATTGCCATTTTAAAAAATAAGGGCCACTCCCTGGGATCGTAAGATTCACTGTACTCACATACAAACCACATGTTAGGTCACATGAGCCAATTAACAGACAGAGTTCTGCCTTTTGCTTCCTCACTTCTTCCTGTTACAGTTAGTTTTGTAGTATTTCTGGTCAGGTGATCTCTGAGGCAGCACAGATGGAGTCACGAAATGGTGGTTCAAGGCAAGAGATGTAAAAGGGCAATATTTATGTAAATATATATTCCAGTTTGGTAAGATTCTTTAATATGTCATTCAATTTGATATAAACTATCTGTTGCTTAAGTATTAATTTTGGAGGTATAGTTTTCCTTTAAGCACTGATTTTTTACCCATCATAACATCTTAACACTATCTTTAAATGCTATTTATAATTTTGCCTGATGCTTTTACCTTTCTTACCCCCCATGTTCCTCTATGAGGGGGCTGCCATATTTGTGCAGCATTAGTCGATTAGTATTAGAAAATCTAACTTACAGACTGAGATGAGACAGTCAGGTTGGCAAAACAGTCAGGTTCATGAACTTTAAGTAATAATTACTTACAAAAGCAGAACCATCAGCAAAAAACGATCAACGTGACCTATATGTAACTTTTAATGTAGATTAATAATTTGAAAAGAACATTTTTAGTGTCAGTAAAACTTTAATTTGCAGGACATGTCAGGCAGTATTATATTGCAGCTGGGTAAGCATAAGATTCAAAACTTTACTTCAACCAAATTAGACAGAATGGATCATCAAGTAGAGTAACATATTCAATTACCTGCCTAAACACATTTTTATAAGAGTGTATGGGTTCAAAAAAATTATGAAGCCTTTTCTTTGCAGTTTCCGTGCAGGCCAAGGAATTTTAATGCACTTAGGTTGTACAAACGATTGACCCTTCCCACTTGCCCATTTATCTTCTGATGTTTTCTGGAATTGTTAGGAAATAAGTAGTCTGTAGTAATTAAGTAGAAGTAGTAATTCTGTGGCAAGTAGCTTACCTTAACCTTTTTACATAAGGTTAACTACCATAGCAAATATTACACCGTATATATGCCCTAGCAGTGGTAGAATGAGAAATTGCATTTCAATTTTGTTACAAGACAATTTCGTAACAAATATTGATGTTGTCAGTGTCCCACTGGGTGCCCTATACCTTCTAGGCCCACAACAGTCACAGGGTCCGCTTGCCCTACCCCAACCCAGGAAGTGATAATTGTTAAGGTTTATTTATTGTAAGCAACGTATATTATTTTAATGGTTTAAATCCTATTTATTTTTCTGCCAAAGGACTGTAAGTAGGGAGTTATTTCCATAAATTATTTTGCAAAGAGTGTTTCTCTTTTCTTATTTAATTGCATAAACTATTCTGGAATTCCTGTGCCACAGAAACTGTCTCACTGAACAAAGAGTGAGCATTCATTCAATCCCTCGCCAAGTGTTCAGCTGCCTGTATTAAGCTATCTGTCTTGCTGCTGAACCCTGGGTTTTCCTCCAATCCTGGCCTCTTGTATATCACTTAAGATCCAGCTGAGCTAGAAACCTCATTACTAGATAATTAGTAATCATGAACAAGTCTTTTACATTGCGCAGCATAAAGGGACTTTCTTAACACTCAAATCATAAATAATGTTCAATTGAAAACAAAACAAAAAATAAATAAAAGAACCACAGGCTTTTCACAGGAGACAGAGAAGGTCAAAGCAAGCAAACAAGTAAAAGAAGTTGTATATATACATACCTTGATTGGTCTCCTCTGACACAAGTGTGTAAGCAGAGGACTTCACTGTCTCTCAGATATTACCAAATAAAATGCCTCCCAGGCAGAATGAAGAACTGTATGGAGGTCAAGCACATTTTATTCAGCAACAAGCTCAAGAGGCCTGAGAAAGGTCTGTCTCTCTGATTATCCAATCGCTGCAGAGAACAATGTTATACTACTCTTATGAATGAGCCTTATTTGTCAAGTTTTCCTGAAACAAACTAAAACTTAGGACCTGGTCTATTGTAGCAGAGCAAACATTCACTAGCTTCAATCTGGCTATGTATTTACCGTTCTTTTTTGTTTTTGGGGGTTTTTTTCAAAACAGACTATGCTAATTTGGCCTATAGGATGAGGCAATTTGGCTCAACTCCATCCCTAAAGAAGTGTAAATGGCCAGTTATATATTTTAATGCCTATGCCATTTTATTTTTGTTGTTCATTGTAAAATGTGTCTTTGTTTAAACAATGCTTTCATTTTTCCAAACTAGTATTCTGGACAAAGAGTTTTAAGCAGCCAAGCTTTAGTTGTCAGGGGGGGGAAGTCATTTGATGCAGGATTTTTTTTCAAAGGATGCTTGTTCAGTTACCATACTGGCACTATAAACCATATAAATCAGTTACAATGCTTTTTAAAAAAATATTTTTGAGATGGGTCAGGACTCACACTAGATAGTACACCGGGCCAGTCCCCTCTCCAGATCAGATTCGGGGAAAAAAAAGTTTTTTTTAGGCACCATCTGCGCATGTGCGTGGCACCCATTGATTTAGGAGCGTCGCCATCATCCATGCGCGCTTGACGTGTCATAGTAGTTCCGGTGGGCCCTGGGCCCCCAAGTCCAACCCTGAATCCAGTTTACAGCAGGTAGATACTGTATCAAACAATGAAATCAATGTTTTAGTGCAACTACTACTGGACTAATCACCTATAGCTACCAAATAGCAGGAAGCATTTACTGGTCATCTGTTAAATCGTAGACATCTTATTGGTTGCAATGGGTCACTGTACCTGGACAAATTAGAGCCTTTTATTTCACGTGGGGGCAAGTTTGTACCCCATTGGAGTTGGCCCTTTTATCTGTGGAATAACTTTGACCTACAACTAAGAAAATTCCTGACATCTTCAAGGGAACTACATATCTCATAATGGAGCAGCCAACAGGCATAACGAAAGACATATTTTTCCTGGTATTGACAAAAAAGCAGGTATTTTATAACGTTCTAAGAATTATTTTTGTTTATTGTCAAGCCATAAACATTTAGTAGACCAACCTATACAAGTTCAATGCATTACTGGAAATAAATGCTAGAAATAAAACGTAAAGATATGGGATTTAACATTACAATTTCAAGATTATTTCATCTGCAATAAAGATTGAACAAGATGTTTTTTTTTCTAATACCAGAGAGATAAGGACATATGTGAACATTTTTTATATACAGTAACTGTTTAACTGACAAGTAATGAGTATGCATAGACAGCACAAGAGCAGCCTTTAACATTTGAAAAACTGGGATTTCACCTTCAGCTCTGGAAATGGGTTTGCTCCATCAGAGAAAAAGCTTTCTATAAATGTGCTTGGGTGTTTCACCTGTATAGGAAAAAGAATGCATCCATGTACAGGCATGGGACCTGTTATCCAGAATGCTCAGGCCCTGGGGTTTTCTGGATAATGGATCTTTCTGTAATTTGGATCTTCATACCTTAAGTCTACCAGAAAATCATGTAAACATTAAATAAACCCAATAGGCTTGTTTTGCCACCAATAAGGATTAATTATATCTTAGTTTGGATAAAGTACAAGATGCTGTTTTATTATTACAGAGAAAAAGGAAATCAATTTAAAAAATCTGGATTATTTGATTATAATGGAGTCTATGGGAGATGACCAATCCATAATTTAGAGCATTCTGGATAACAGGTTTCCAGATAACTGATCCCATACCGGTACAACAAATAAATCCAATGAAAGACTTTCAAATTGATTTTAAAAAACTTAGAGGCATATATGGATATGAAAATAAACATAAACACCATAAGCATAAACATTATACGAAGTAGATCTGTTTATTGAGTTTCAACTCAACTTTACCCATTTAAGTTGATAAGGGAAAGGATAGTTGGATATTATTTGCTGCTACCCATGACTCTGTCTACACTATTAAATATGTATATGTAATGTCCTGCAGATTCATCACCACATTAATATTCTTAAGAGGACCTTTACTCATTCCATGCCAGATTACAATACTTTCTACACAAATCTTTCTGCTACAGCCCCTTCATTCACAAAATATTTCAGGGATCATACAGCAAACCAGCACCTTTTAATGATCATACTTTGTTTTTCACTCCCTACATACCGTAGTTCCCTACTTAAACACTTTTATTTGAAATGCAGAGCAACCAGATTTATTGATCCGATGACTTTCCCTCATGTTCGTTTTTAATCTACTTTTAAAAGCAACCCAGGAAGTTCTGGCGACTAAGTGAATCCTTGCAGGCAGACTGAAATATGGCTAGCAAATGAAATGATGTTTTAGAAGATTGTTTCTGACAATGAGGAGATGTCTGCTGGGAATGAGTGGGCTGCACACAAAAGCAATGAACTGATCAAGCTCAGTTCGCAAGCAAAGGCAGAATGTGTACATGGAAGAACTAACATTATATAACAATGCAGATTTTAAAGCTGCAGATATGTACAGTGGGTCATTTGCTTAATGTGGATAACTTTGCCCCAGTGTGGCAACTTTCTTCACCAATTAGGGATTTGCATTAATTATTCTACCAGCAGTTGAAAGATCATATCTAATTATTCATTGACTGTTATGGATCAGTGCACTCAGGCAAATTTGCACAGAGACTGTAAGCCCAAATGTCTATCACACAGCTAAAACCATGGCATTGACCACAACCAGGCTTAATTTAAATTGTACCCTATGTGTAAGAGTTTAGAGCTTATTTACAGATGCAACCTTAGGGTCTTGCAAAAGGTTTTGCAAAAAAAAGGAGCTGTATCTAAAGGCTCAACAAAACCTACCAACGTCAGCAAGTGTTATAAGGACCTATTACAATTTTAAAGGAGAAGGAAAGGCTTCAGGTACTTGGGGTGCCTAACATTTGGCACCCCCAAGTGCACAGAACCTTTCCTTAAGTGATTGTATTAACTTACCTGAAACCCCGGGGGTTATACCAGTGAGCACCACGGAGTAATCCTCTTCCGTCTTCCTCTTTCTTCATGCGGCTGCGCATGAACAGTAGAATGAAAAGCCAAACTTTAACTAAAAAGTTAGCTATTTTGTTTAACTGCGCATGCGTCTGCCCCGGGAAATTTGAAGAAAGAAGAGGTATCTCTCTCAGGTAAGTCAATACAATCACTTGGAGGTGCCTTACATTTGGCACCCCCATGTTCACAAAGCCTTTCCTTCTCCTTTAAACTTGAAAATAAAAGCAGCAAGAGATACCTAGACTTGAGAAATCTTTTATAACATTTGTATAAACTTGGGGCACATGTACAGTATTGTAATCTTGGGACAAGTGACAGTTGCCACTCTAAAGGGGAACTATCGTGAAAATTAAAATTTAATATTAGCTTCAACATACTGAAATAAGAAACTTTCTAAATGCAACCAATTAAAAATTCTATACCGTTTCTGAAATAATCAAGTTTATCTTCATTTTTCCTCTCTCATCATCTGTTTCTCCTCATTCTCTCTTCATTCAGGAGTTGGGTGTCAGATGAATGATCCAATGTATCTTATAGGGGGGCTCCTTTTGTCTAGAAGATGTATTAGAGCTCACTATATTAAAATCACAGAAATCCTGTCTCTTTACATTTTGTTTGTACTGGGATCAGTTATTTGAGTGAGCTCTAATACATCTGCTAGGAAAGGGAGCCCCCCCTATAAGATATATTGGATCATTCATCCGACACCCAACTGTTGCATGAAGACAGAATGAAGGAAACAGATGCTGAGAGAGGGATAGTGAAGATAAACTTGATTATTTCAGAAATCAAGAATGCAGAATGTTTAATTGACTGTATTAAAATTTTCGCAGTAATGAGTAAATGGCATAGGGACACTTTTGATAATCCATTTGTACATAACTGATAAACATATACAATGGTGACATACAACAATTGGCAAAAGTATGAAAAAGCACAGAAAGCTAGTTAAGACTGAACATATGAGAGAGCAAACAACCCTTGAGACAACAAGCATAAGCAATAAGCAGTGAGAGTGTTACAATTAAAGAATGGGCACACAAGGCATTGAAATCATAGAACTATCAAAGAATGATCAAATCAGAGAAGAGACAAGTAAGAGATCAGATGGGATAACAGAAAAAAAGAAAACATGCAACCAAAGAAGTTATAATGTCTATATGGCAGAACTATAAGATAATAAAAGGAATAAAATAGAGAGGAGACATGGAAAAGCAGGAAGAGAGAAAGGGAAAATTAAAAAAATAAATGAAGGTACCCACTGTATGCGAGGATCAGCCATGAGACAGAAACAAAGAAAATGGTATGTTTCTTTTAATGCAAGCACGATTGCCAGCATCTTTGGCTGAAAATGACTCTTGTGGATGCAATGATGCAGGAATTGCGGGAGGAAATTTTGCGTAAAAATCATGATGAATTGAATCCAATATGACCAATATGATCTTTGATTTTTGCCTAAATTGCAATCTTTTACCGCCATTGGTTATGCCATGTTTTTGCTTCTTGTGTAACCAAGAATGATTTACAGGCACGTAACTGGGACCAAGAAACCCCTGTTTCAATGTGATTTAGATTTAGAAGTGTGCAGAAAAAGAATCTAAGTTTGTTGCCTGAAATTTATGGATGGCTCGTTGGAAGAATTATATTACTAGTGTCATGAAAATGTTATCTAACTGATAACCTTAGCAGCTGACTCCACAGTTATGAAATAAAGCAAAAACTTGTTTTTATCTCTCTACTGGTCATCAAAAATGTTGTCTGGTGGAGCTGAAGTAGACCAATCATGGACTGAAAGTATTAAAGATTTTGAGAAAAAACTGAAGCTACCTTTATGTTAAGCTTACTAACCTAGGAAGTCTTGTTTTCAAACTGATGATACCTGCATTATGTACTATGTTATGGTGTTGATGAAGTTTATTGACCATTGTACATGATGGGTGAGCCACAGAAATGGAAAGGTATTACATTTATAGACAGGAAGGCCTTGATTGCACTGGAAAGAAGGTGTATAGTATTACATTAAAAATCATTTAAATCTAAGGACAATATATTTCAAAAGATCACTGAAAACATTATGGGTTACGCTTTAGAAAGGAATTAGGAGAAGGGGAGAATTATTCTAGGCATCTTGGGCCTAGTCAGTTGCATCATGGGCAGAGTTAAAGGGGCAGTATACACACTTGCTGTATATGCAACATTCAATGAATAGGGCCTGTGTTGAATTTGCTTCTTGCCTAAAAGATACCATGGGTTTTGTTGTTTCTTGATCTAAACAGGGCAAACAGGGAAAATTAAGCTACTCTATGTTTGGTCCTTTGGTGAGATAGATTTATGCTTATATTCTGTCTATTCTCTACCAGCCAAGACCAAACATGGAGCTTCAGTTTTCCTATTTGCCTTGTTTAGCGCAACTAAATTAAAATAACTGACAAAAAGTACAGAGGGGTATACTGCCTCTTTATATTGGTAGGATTTGACATAGAATAAGTTCAATTTGTTTGTAACCTGCATAGGCATACAAAGAACAGGTAAAAGCAATGGTCATGTAGCAATTCTTACCTCAACATCAATGACAAAAGATATACCCAGATTAAGTTATCCCTTCCCAATCTCTCCTGTATGATTTTACCTACAATTGTCAGTTCACTCCAGTTCCCTTTGCCACCAGAAATAAAATGCATATAATCTAATTTCCACATATATTCCAAGAACATGCATCCACGCTGCACACTGGCCTTTTTTACAGGCTTAGGTTAGGAAGTGGGCAAGACTGATGGAGGTGAACTGGTGCTGGTTGTTAACTGCATAAGAATGCTGTGAGTGGGAACCAGTACAGTTTCTGTGCATGAGCATGAACAAATTAAGCCCATGGAAATTGTACTGCCCTTTAAACAAATACTCTTTTTGTGGTCAGAGTACCATTAGTCATAAAAGAATTAAGTCGCCCAGACAATGACCCAGAAAGGTGAAATCATACAGCATTTTTTAAACAAGCTGTATTTTATGGCTTAGGAAGGAAATGCTCAAGTCACAAAAGGCCCATGGATCTTGTTATCTGTAACATAACAGATCCCATTACACGTTAGTGTAAAGGAAACCTTATGAGATAGTGACCATAATAAAGCCTCATTTGCTTTATGTTGCAAAAGACAATTGTATACCTTATGAACCAAGACATAAACATTCTGTAAAGATACGTTTCCATGCTAAGAAGATTGCCGCAACATAAAAACGTTTCCATGCGAAGATTGCTGCAGCACAAAAACAAAAATGTCACCTTAGCTTAGCTAACAACTCTAAGGAAAGTTTGCACCTCTTTTTACACCACCATTTTACACTAAGCTACACATTTGCATAACCTAATTATACAGCTTTATAAAGGCTCTTGATTTTACGCAGCATAACATGGAATTTAATTGGCAACGTTTGCTGTACTTCAATGACGTTATTTCTTTTAGACACTTTCTTTCTTTATTGAGGTGACATAAGGTGAATTTTTCATGAGATCTAGATTTGTAGGAAACAGACCACTTAATAAAGAAAAATTATTGAAGGGCATTATGTATCATTCTGTGCTTCACTGGTAAAACCTCAACTTGAAAATACAGCACACATTTGGGATTCAGTTCACTAAAATAGCATAATGCAGTACAGAGGCGGATTACTAAATTAATAAAGGCAAACAGAATTTCAGTTGGAACTATTTAAATAAAAGAAGAGGGATATGATCAAGTTCTAGTATTACAGTAACTAAAAAAACTCAGTGGAACCTATTCAACATTAAATGCCTGCAAAGAAACCGACATTAAGGGGAGCTGGGACATAAGTTTTCATTTTTAGCAGTGGAAAGAATTCCTATTAGTAATTTACAGTGAAATTCTATTTAGCACATCAATAATGGTCACTGGTGGATGGCTTTGAACCAGGAATTAGACCATTTGTTCATTACGGAGTCTGGAAATTAAATTCATGAAGGCTTTAAATAGCGTTTTTATGATGTAAAAGTTTTACAAGTTATATTCTGCCTTGCCTGATTTTTATCCCCAACTGGCTGTTCTTTGCATGACCAAAACAACTTTTAACACTGTTGTTACTGGCTAACAATGTCAATCATATAATCCTATTGTCAGGATCTGCCAGTAATCAAACTCTGGTCTCTGTGGTTATCAACTCCTGCATTACCCCAATAAGCCATTGGAAGCATTTCGCTCTTGTGCTGACTAGTTTCCATAACTGGTCTCTAACATTCTCTTTCACACAGTGCCCTCCTCCCAACTCGTTACCAGCATCTGTCACTGATAAAGCAATCAGGGGCCTTTAGAAGCCTTCTCCGTGCAACTCCCAGTTGCTCGATCAGTGTAGCCCACAAGCCTGATCCAGCCTATTACAAGGGAAGTTCGATAGGCAGGCCGATGTCCAGGACAGGTTGAAGACAGAGGAATACAGGTCACGGTCAGTACCATAAGGTCAGTCATAACAGACTAGGATCAGAAATGAGGGCACAGGAACAAGGCAAGGACTCAAAGCTCGGAACAGAAATAAAGGCAGGAATCAACAGGAACCAAGCTTGGTCAAAATAGGCTTCCGTGAATGGTGTTAATAACCTCACAGATACAAGTGTTGCCTATTACCCATAATAGTGAAATCACAATCCACATAAAACATTATAGTTTAGTGACCTCTGGAAAGGAGAGTTTAGACACGTAACTTAGGGGTAGAAAAATTAAACAAACAACCGCTGGAATCCTAGTGTTTCCAGTGGTATAATGTACTCACTAGATGTGAGTTGAAATAGGCATGGGTAAGATATAATCCGTTCCATGCTCTGACTTCCTCGTCCGTTTCTTTTATAGAGAAATAAAAACACCATTCACGGAAGCCTATCTGTGTGCACTAAGTGTCACATGTAAGGTGTTAAATAGTAAGGCACAATGGTTTCTAAAAATCACTAAGGGTGAAAAATCTAAGTGCTGAAATACTACACTATATAAACTTTCTGTCATTCCCCCTCCTCAAAGAACTCTTTTTGAGGAATACAGCAATTCCGTTTTTGAAGATTGTTTTAAACAGGCAGAGGAGAGCCTAAAGACTTGCTGGACTTTGGGGATACCAGAATTTCCTTGGACTCTAATTTAATCTGGACTTTGGTTTGGAAGTCCTTTTCCCTCTGACAGTATCCATTAGATTGGACATCTATAACAATAAATACTGCAGAATAAGCACCAGCAAATAAAAACGATTTTTAACCTTCCCTGGTTCAGTGACGCAATCGGCATCTCTCCCACCGACGTCTGCATGGACTTGCATTCCAGCGCGATTACTCGCCATGCGCTGCCAGCCTGAGGGTTTTTCCCTCCAGGGTAGAAACTACTAGAGTCACTCCCTGAGCGGACATGGGAGGCTCTGTGCCCCGGAATGCTGACTGCACCCAAAAAAGAAAAACAGCATCTTGTCTTCCTACCAGGAGGTAGGACAGAAAAAAACACAATTTAAGGGGGATAAGGGAGTGAATTTATAGGCACTTAATTGTTTAATTGGCTCTTGTCTGTCCTATTAGATGTAAGAGGATATTAACCCATATGTGCTGTTGTTTAGGACGTCAAGGAAAAATAAGAAGCAGTGTAGGAATTGTAGGAATTGTGTTTTTTAGGCTCAAGGCCACTTCATTTTTAGATTAAGCAATTTTTATTTGCTGGCGAAACTAAGTACAACAGGAAGCAGCATGCAAAAATTCTTAGGAATTTTATTTGTATTTGTAAACAAAGTTGTGGTAACAAAAGACCACATGTAACAAAAGTAAAGAACAGCCATCCATAGAGTGGGTTCTGTGTGCTGTGCCTATGCAATTCTTTTTTTTGTGTGAATTTGTCATGTTTACAATCTTACAGTATGCTTTAATTACTAAATCTTCATTTAGGAGTAATTCCTAGGAAAAATGCATTGATAATCTATGAATTAAATATATGACACAGGGAGGTCCGTTTATCAACATTCTCATTTTGGACATTTTAGAGGTTTTTGAAACCACAAATATCATGTAATTTATTAAAAGAAATAAATATAAAAAGCACAAACAAAAATACAGAATGGTCCAAATTAGACAACAAAAACCTCTAATCCCTCAATATTTTTGTGCAATTACTAGCAATAAATCCCAAAAACCTCTTAAAGTCCAAATTAAAGAAAAATGGTACAATTGGATAATGACAGCTCCCATTGACTTCTGTATGACCTCAACAGTTTTCAGATGGTAAACTTTTGTATTAGAGTCTTCGATGTTTTAAGGTTTAAGAAATTACAAGATTTTCATGGATTAGTAATCAGAAAAAACTATGATTTTTTTACCACTAAAAAAGTTGCTAACTTTAAAAAAAATGGGCCCCTAGATATGGAGGCATGTGTCTTACAATCAGTTACTTTGAAAGGATTTTTCACTGAAAGGAAAATTCCAACTTGGAATTCTTTAAAATCAAAATGGACTGGAACTTCGACAAAAAGTTTTAACTAGACAATGACTCAAATATTGTACTTTTATTTTTAAATTATTTAATGAAAATGTTAAAAATTGTGGGGGCTCTACAAATTCTACAAGGTATGCAAACCTCTGTTGAATGCGGGAATAAAATATCTGAAAATAATAATATAAGCTATTAATGAAGACATTTATTACATTCTGTGTTGCTGAGCAAATGCTGTTTGACTTCACCAGCCAGAGTCGGACTGGAATGCCCATTTTCCAAACTATTTTTTCTACTTTCCTCACTCAACTTCTTTATTCTCCTAGTTTTTTATATCTACTTAAAATATTCTTCAATTATTAAGCATGTTTACAATAAAAAATAGGGAATGACCATAAAATATGCTTAATGGTTATAAGTAGGATGGGCCACTGACACGTGGGCCCCCCGGAAGTTTTCCTGGTATCCCGTTGGGCCAGTCTGACACTTTCCCCAGCACCTTAAGCACTTAATTTCCCTTTCAAATAAATGGAAAGCATCTAAATCCAAGCTGGAGTATTTTAGTAGCTACAGTTCTCCCCAAGATTATCTGTACAAATGTGGTCAGAATGCTATATGTGCCTTTGGCCTAAGGTTTTTAAGTGACTATGTATTCAGGCAAACATTCAAAATAGCCAACAAAACCTGTACAATTACAATGTGTATCGAATAATTATACCCAATAGGTTACTGTATTGATAATCTGAATATATGGGTTTAAGTCTGGCACACAAAATACAATGAAAATGAAATAGAAATTACCATAGTTAGTAAAGAATTCTTTCCCCTTCCTGGACACTCAAGATTGTATTCACCTACCACAGCTACTTGAAGTGAGGAAAGAAACCACAGACAGGAAAATATGAATCATTAAACTTGTTTATTATTAATATCCTAAACCACTCTTTAAAATATGTTATCATCTAATCAAGTCTCTTGGGATGCCAAGACATGATGATGTTTGTTAAGGACTAGTTATGTCCACAGAATCTTTTTCTTTATCCAGTTTCTATGCAGTAGTCTATAGCTCCTTTTTATTTTCCACTGTTAATGTAACAATTAAATCACAAAGCATAGGTAGACTAACAGAAGAGAAGATGATAGAGTTACATGCACAAAAAAAGAAAAATACTTATTCAAGTGCTAAATTGAAAATAACAATTTCAACGTTTCTCTTATTTACTTAAAACCTCAGTCAGACCTTGCTTGATTTTATATAGACAGTAGTGTTCCTTTATAATTTTCTGCTCACAGAAAAGACTATCTGTCATTACTTTAATTCAGCCTCTTCTTTTCTACCTTAAGAAGCATTTAGCAGATTTTTTATTAGCTGGCTTGTGTCGCACTTGTTATTTGCCATCACCTATGCCTCATACCAAGTGCTCTTCACATTAACTATAATGGGAAGCACCCTGCAACAATTCATGGAATTTTATTATAGTAAGTAATGAAAAATGTTATGCTAACAAAGCACTGCATGTGAAACAAGCCCAAGAGAGAATAAGTATACTCACTTTCCACTTTCCGTTCATTCCTGTGGTATTTTTAGTTAGTCAGGTTTTTCTAACAACGAAAAAAATTATTTTTACTAAAACCACAAATTTAAAGTAATTTATTAAAATATCTTAATATGAATTCACGAAAAAAATAAGAATACGAAAATCTTGAAGTCCTCGGTTTTATAAGAATTAGGAAGATCCAGCTGATTTCGACATTTTTAGCAGCTTTTTTGTATTAGTGTTTTTCATGGTTGTTACGGTTGATAAATTACAAATTTTTCATGGTTTAAAGTAATTCATGATTCAGGAAAATTAAAAAAATACAAATGTTAGCAAATGCACCCATAGTTTGCACTTTGCAAAGCAAAACTTTGTCTTTATACTCTAAAATCCACCATATCAATATCTATTTTTCTATTTTTGTCTAGGCTAAATTATACTTATTATGGGTTAACATTGTAAAAAACAAAAGGGTCTTTTATTCAGCCAAACATTTAGGGGTCTATTTATTAAGCCTCAAATTTTTCTCACAAATTTTTTTTTCCAGATATATTATGCTCCAAAGCTGCTAAATATCTGAATCTGAAAATACTCCAGCTAAAACCTGTTGACATCATGTAAAAGTCTATGGCAAATGTGCCATTTTACAATTAGAAGATGTTTTTTGCCTTCATGATGTTCAAGGGTTTTGGGCTGTTTGACACTGGTTTTATTTGGGCAACAATTTGAAAAAGTTGCATGATTTGAACTGTTGCACAATTTTGTCTAGACTTTTCCCGCACGTTCAGTGAAGCCCAGTTAATTCTTAGGCTACACATTTACTTATTTTAATATTCCAGCATTCTCCTATTAACATTCCAGTATGGTACATACGCCATTACCTGGTTGCTAGGGTAAATTGTACCCTAATAATAATATGTATTATTATTACTATTCCACAGTGCTTTACAATACATAGGTGCATTAGATGAACATACAAAAACCAAATAAATTGATAGCACATACTTAATAGGCAAAGAGAAGAAGAAATAAGCAAAACATACGAACTGCAAATTCTCATTGAATATAACTGTCTACATCAGACTAAATTAATATTAAGGCTGTCTTCTGTTTCAGTGGTAACCCTTTACCATCACTGCATATATTCCCCTCTCCCTCAGTCTATGTATTCACAGGGAATAGTTGCATAGCGATATTAGGGCTACTAGGGACACTTTGCCACTGAGCCTTTGTACCATAAGAGAAATTTAACTAAAGGGGGCAAATGTGCCAGCACTGCCAGTCCTTTAATATACAATTTGCTTGATGGCCATAGTTACAGCAATACAACTGTAATTTAAGCATCCCTATAAGTAAATACAGGTTATAGAAAGAGGACAGATACTGAGAACTCAGTTCTGGCTATAGCATCATTTAAATAGCTCAGTGCATATGGCCAGTTTTATAAACCGGGGACAAATAAAGGACATAATGTAATTAGGGAACATCTGGCAAGGGTCAATAGTCAGTACTAACATAACTAATATCCATTCATTCACTTGTATAAAAGATCGAGAGTGCTATTCTTAGTGGATGTACCCACTAGAGGTTTGAAATGCATTTGCAATGCAGTACAGCAATATGCGTTTCACTGCACAGCATCTTGTGTTGACAGATCTTATGCTCCCTGCAGGTTGTTACCTTCTTAGGCAGAGACCAATGTTAAATACAGATAAAATTATGCATGATCTATTTTTTGTCCTGTTTGGAGCAGACCTGCAGGGGTGGCATAAAATTAACATATACATTGCCCTATGGTGTAAAGTTTAAAACTGCTCCGTATGGCAGATGTACGTTATACACAGCATCCAATAATTCTGATTTACAACGGGACTCAATGAATAAGGTGAACATACCCAGAATACTCAGTTGTACAGTACCAGTCACCACAAGGGTACCGTAAAATGCCTTTATTCAAAACAATGGCATAGATTTATACGGCCCGATTTATGAAAGGTGAAGAAGTAGGGATTAATTAAACAATAAAACCGCAAAATTTTGCCATAAAAAACGATGCAAGTAAAATCTGGCCAGGTTCAATAGGAGTCTTAGGGAATTGTCTCTAACAGATTTAAAGGAAAACTATATCCCTCCCCCTGAACAATGTAGGTCTCTATAAAAAAGATATTGCATAAAACAGTTCAGGTGTAAAACCCTGCTTTATGTAAATAAACCATTTTCATAATAATATAAATCCTAAATGGAAAATTTACATTTTAGAAAATAAGGGCCGCCCCCTGGGATCGTAAGGTTCACAGTGCACACAAACAAAGCAAACAAACCATACATGTTAGGTCACATGAGCCACTTAAAAGACAGAGTTCTGTATTTTGCTTCCATACTTCTTCCTGTTACAGTTAGAGCTGCATTATTTCTGGTCCGCTGATCATCACAAAATGGTGTTTCAAGGCAAGAGATGTAAGAGGGCAATATTTACTTAAATATATATTCCAGTTTGGTAAGATTCTTTAATATGTCACTTAATATGATATAAACTGTTGCTTAAATATTCATTTTGGGGGTAAAGTTTTCCTTTAATCACATACTTATTTTCCCAGTTAATTTAAACATTTAAAGTGATACTGACACTAAAACATGTAATGAGTAATGTAAAGCATCTGTAAATACTTTTTATGGCATAATTATAAATAGAATGTGAAGACAATATTATGATAGATGTAAAAAAAAGGTTTCATTTCTGGTGTCCGTATCTCTTTAAGTTTTTATGGTCATTAAAAATGAATGCAACAATTTAATTCTCTCTGGTGGTTTTTTCTGAGAAAATTGCATGCAGGAGTATTCTGTTGCAGTTTTTTTCTTAAATAGGCTACTGATAAAATAAGTTGCAAGTTTGTTTGGCACTGTTATTTGTTTTTCTCTAACCTCTGAAATAGACATCTGTGATGTGCAATGTTTCAAGCTGCTGGAAGTCTTTTCTTAAGATACTGAAATAATATAGCCCCTTCCAATAATAGGCTATATAGCATCCAATACCCATACAGTATAATTCTGGGCCTATGGCTTTTTATTGTAACACTGGTTTCATTAAGCAACAGTCGAGATGTCCTTGCCTGCCACTACTCCCCACTAAAAACAATGGTAAACAGTGTCAGTCTGGGGGATCCAGAGCCCATGAGGTCTCAACCAAAAGCTGCCACCCCATTTGTGAACTCCCCCATCACCAAAACCTCCGTTGTGAACTCCCCCGCCGCCACAAACTCCCTCCCCAGCTGTAACTAGCTCCACTTTATACCTCTGACCGGGCCTGCCCCAAATTCTACCTGACTGATCGAACTGCCTATGGAGTTGATTTTTTAAAATTTATTTTTACTGCTTATAACTCGTTTAATCCCCCTCTTATTCATCTTCTATTGGGACATACATAAACTCTATTTTAGTGGCCAGTGTAACTGAATTTGGCAATCTAAAATTATATTAAACCATCAACATGTAGGCTTACTGCTGTAAAATTCTCAACAACATAATCAAAAACATCAACATGGACAACTGCAGAGAAAAGCCAAAGACCACATACAAATTGCTTAAGAATGCCACTATATCATACTTAACGTTAATGTTAAGGTATATTTTACAATGATAAAAACCTTATGGACCTTTAATTTTGCTTAGCATTGGTATGATGACCACAGTGATTTGTAGGTGAATTTACCCTTTTAGTTGTTGGCTGTCTAGGAATTCAGAAAATAGCTGATCAACATAGTAATAATAATGTTGTCACTTGCAGGCCTTGGTAATGTTAGAAATGAAATGCTACTCTCTGTAGGTTCCATGTTTCCTTTCAAAACATAAGAATTGAGCTATTTTAAAACCATAAACCATAAAGAAATGAGAGTCCTATACATGTCCTATATCCTGTACTAGTCCCAAAGCATGTAAAAAGGGCAATAATCAGTTCTACAGTGTGGTGGGAATGTGCCTTCAAGATGTAAAACATATTTATTAACATACGTATTAAGTCTAACATTTAATATGTACAACAAAGTTCATTACAGGTATGGGACCTTAATGCTTGGGACCTGTAGTTTTCTGAATAAGGAAACTTTCTGTAATTTGGATATTCATACCTTAACGGTCAGGGCATACACTTAGTTTTGGGGAGATTAGTCGCCCAGTGACAAATCTCCTCTTCTTCTGGGGCGACTAATCTCTCGTGAGGCAATTTCGGGCGACTACGGAAAACAAAGGGCTCCGAGTGCCATCCTGCAGGCGATTTACATTCTAGCTGGGGGGAGGCAGTTTGAGGAGATGAGTCGCCCCCAAGAAGAGGAGATTTGGGAGTATATGGGAAATAGTAAATGCTATATAGTAATTAGTTAACTTTATTAATTTGTAAGGCTCAATTTTACATAGTTCAGTTATCATTATACATAAAGACTTTGTTTAAAGATATGAGAGGAACTATTGACAGCATGCAACTGTGATTATAATTATTGCAGGTTTTATTTTGCTGTTAATTTTATTTAGAAATTTATACCCAATATTATAGCACTAGACGTCAGCTTTGTACGCATGGCACATATTTCTGTTGCCTAGCAACACGTGCCTTTGGGGGGTTTCTGCTCCCCATAGAAAAGAATGATGGGGTTTGACTTAATGATGCAGTTTTTTTTTGTTTTTGTTTAAGTAGAAACTAAGAGGTTTAATTGCAAAAGCTGTGCTGCCTTTTACACTATAGCATGAGGCATTAATGATTAGATCAATATTATAATACAATATTCTCCTGATGGCTCCTGATTAAATTGACCCTAGTGTGTTCACATAGGGAAGTGATACTGTAAGTTTCTTTGCAGCAGGGTCTGATGAACTTAGTGAAATATGTTGGCACGATATAAAGTATAATAAAAAAATCTGTTATACCATAACATAACAATCCTTTTTTTCGTTGATTTTTTTATGTCATAATAGAAAATGGAAAAATTTGTACAGAAAGAAGAAGAAAGCCAGAAACTTTGAACATCTGGGCGTTTAATTATTTTTCAGACACATTAGGAAGACTATATATATATATATATATATATATATATATATATATATATATATATATATATATATATATATATACATATATATATATACATATATATATATACATATATATATATATATATATATATACATATATATATATACATATATATATATATATATATATATATATATATATATATATATATATATATATATATATATATATATATATATATATATATATATATATATATATATATATATATATATATATATATAGAAAGAAAGACCAGCAACACCAGGATTTTGCAAGAAGTTGACCGAAACGTCACACGTCGGATACATATGCAATAACACTTATTTCAACTACTTGCAAAATCCTGGTGTTGCTGGTCTTTCGTTCTATATATATATATTTCCTTTACCGTGCACCCAGGTATTGTTTCCAAACAGAGTGCTGTCCACAGCCACAATATATACAGTATATATATATATATATATATATATATATATATATATATATACAGTATATATATATATATATATATATATATATATATATATATATATATATATATATAATATATATATAATATAGGTATTTTGTTATTGGTTATTGGTAAGAGCTTGACTAATTTTAGGGGAAACATTCCATGATCATTCTTTCTGTTTTCTTTCCAAAATTTTGCACATGTGACATTAGCCTTATCAATTTATAGGCTAATTAAAACTATTACTAACATGGGACAAATTTAACAGTTTACGTTCTGGTTAGTAGCTGTGAGAAAAATGGTGTAATTCGGTCTTCTTTTAGTAATAGTCTGTTTTGTTGCTTCTGTTTTTATTAACTAAATAAAGTTATCGACTTACATTTTTTACCCCATTATTCTTTTTTAACAAAAGATGGTGTAACCACATGAATTAGGGTATGCAGGAATATTTTTAAAAATAATTTTCATAGTTTTATTTGTAAAAGAAAGAAAAAATTCTCCGCCCCAATGTATATCTGTTTGATGACCTACTCCAACAGTGTGTAATAAGAAAATGAGCCCACCCTTGTGGTTTTAGTCATTTTATTTGGGCTATAAAAAATAAAGAATTTCACGTTTTACTGAGTCCTCCAATTATATATCAAACTGTGAAAATGGGTCATAAAAAGACGCTCTTTACAGTAAGCAGGGTCATTTGGTATTATCACATTAATATTAATTATATTATCCATACCTACATTGGCCAGTTGTGTCCAAAACCCATGACATTATAGTTTTATGTTGTTGTTTTTAAAACAAACGCCCACATGGAAAATAGGTATTAACTTTTTGCCGAAAATCATGTACGAGGATCATGAGGATGAGCCGATCAGTATAAAATACACAAAAATAATTAACACAACATAAAGCTCCTTCTTCAACATGATTTAAATCAAGTATATTAACATGTCACCAAGTTTTGGCAAACCACCAGGAGTTGTCTCAAATGGCTTCCAATTATAGTTGACTGAAATATCAGGGCTTATCCGAGGAGTTGTTTTAAATCACTTCCCATTATCCACAGTTGAACAGTCATTTATATTGAAAAAAGAGACAATAAATTTAACCTTTTTCATAACCCCCTACTATTTGACAGCCCCACCGGGCTACCTGCCAATGGCAAAAATAAATATCTGCCTGACAAGGACAATTGAATAGTTCCCTGGATCAAATACTTCCAACGGTTTAACAAACTATAATTACATATCCCTGTATTACTAAAACAACAGTCAACTAACAGTTGACTAATTATATTGCCAGTGAATTGATAGCCATTCTTGTGTCTCGAAATATCCAGTTAAATAAGTCAGTTACCCCACTTCAATTCTGTTCAGATCAGTAAAAAGGGTAGTGGGCAGCATTAATATTATTATCCTTAATTTATTATATTTAGCACCAACATATTCCACAGTGATTTACAGAGATTATGCATCATTCACATCAGCCCCTGTCCCAATGCAGTTTACAATCTAAGGTCCTAATCACATTCACACGCACTAGAGCTAATTTTATCAGAGGTCAAGGAACCAGCCTTTTTTGTAGTGTGGGAGGAAACCAGATTACCAGGACGAAACCATACAGACAAATGAAAAACATACAAACGCATTGCAGATAGTGCCCAGGCTGGAATCAAACCCAAGGCCCCCAGCACTGCAAGGCAGCAGTTTTAACCTACAGGAGCTCCTTATATTAACTTAAACAGACATTTTAGAGCTTATAATTATTGCACAATGACAAATAAGACGACAAGAATATTTATCTGCAGATGTTTCCAATAAAACATGTTTATTGCCAAAATTTGTGGCTGCTTATTTGTGCTTTTATACATGTGGATATCTCAAGGTTGAGCATATGAGCAGATCGAGAAAAGAAATGTTGATAATTTTCTCCTAAAATAAAAAGCACAACAACTAAACTCCATATTGTCTATAGGCTCTTTTGTTTTTATTCTTGTATTGGTCATTGGATGTTTTTGTTTTATTGTGCAGAGAAATCTTTGCTACTACAGATGTAGTAGAGATTTTTCAGCAAATATATAGCTCAGTAAGTGCTCTCTTGTAAATAAGCTGCAGAGCATCCAAGGATGCAAATAGTGGGAGATTTGGCTACCACTTTTGTGCAATAAAATTGTAAAAGTACCATCAAATTGACTGTGTCCTTTACCAAAAATGCTGATAATGCTTATAATTAGTAATGTTTCCATAATGTGAGTCTCACAACACATAAAACCTGATTACAAAGTGTCAGACAGAAATAGATACTGATGTGCTATGATCCTGTGTATACAAAAAGACCTCTTCTATATTATATTATGTCCTACTATGTTGTGACAGTACTTCTTATACCAAGCAAGTTTAATTTGAAGGATTTCTTCCACAATCAGTCTGTCATACAATGAGGCCTCCTCCAGCAGTATGAAACCTACAGTAATGATACCACAATTTCTATTGTGAGACCTACCATAGATCTCACCACTGTACCTAATGAGATCTGTCTTAAGAATGAAATAATTCATGTAAACAAAAAAAGACATATCTTACAATGCATGGTACTCATTGTATAACCTGACCTTTTTCATTGTGTGGATAAGGTTTCTTCCATAATTGAGAGAAGCAGAATGGAATAATATGGAAATTCCATAGAACGCAGAAATGTATTTTTCGTTTATGTTTTGTAAAACGAGCATTTCTGCTGTAAATGCTACAAATATTTTACAGAAGAGAGTCTGATAATACAAAACCACTGACTCACTAAATGGTCAGCAATGTACTATATACATATTATACTATATATATATATATATATATATATATATATATATATATATATATATATATATATATATATATATATATATATATATATACTATAATGAGTTATACTAGTATAGCAAGAAACAATATCATCTGTATACAAACATCAAATTCAGTATCAGTATCAATTTTTGCAATACAGTAAAAATAGGGGTTTGTACTGTAACTTTTGCTTCATAAAATACTCTTTCCAGCAAATTTGCTTTAATACGCTGTTAAAAGATTTATAATAAATATAATATATAGATTTTCTTTATAAACTGAAATTGCGCTACAAATTATAATGAAGCCATTGCACATGGTCAAGCCTATGCTAAATACTACAAAGAAATTAAACTTGTAGGAACACCTATTTATGTCACACTGTGCACTAAATTTATCTAAACAAAATCTTGATATTTTTTTTTCCTTTGTCCCTTTTTTTTTTTTATTTGTGATGTGTATCGAGAGAGATGGTCCTATGTTTTCTATCATTTATATATATATATATATATATATATATATATATATATCAGATTTTATAGGTTTCTGTTTTATGCCTGTGTATATTTTGATACCGTTTCCTATTATGTAGCACTCCTGGTATCATTTTTTTAAAACTACTTGATTTCTATGACTGTGAAATGGTTGCTGCACTTTTCTGTGTGAGTGGACGTGCCGCACCATTGCAAATCCTGACATTGTATGGCCATACACTGACTGTATTAGTATGGATTAGTATGGATTGCAGTGAAACTACAGTTCCTGTCAGACCTCTTGCCTCTAACATTGTATATTACTACTACCTGTTTTTCTTTGCTGTAGATTCGGTACCTCCTACCAGTGTCTCCAAGTCTGCTGTATCATTTTTGCAGTGTACTGTGATAAACAATTGTCCATTAGTCACAGAGTGTCATTATATATGACTCGTCATTTGGTAACAGATGCATTTCTTTATAGATAAAGGCCATCATTTTATATGGGGTCGATTATGTGAATTAAATCTTAAGTGCAATTTTATCTGCATAACTTACAGTGTATGGAAAGCAATTAAATATCTAACATGATACAAATACTAGAATTACATGTTACTGACTTAGTGGTAGTCTTTCAATATAAAAGCTGATCAAAATATTTATTCTAATCTGATACCTTTGATGGGGCAAATATTTTTTTTCATATTACATTCATATTTCAAATCCTTCTCGTTGGCTTTTGGAATTTTCCTGAAAGAAATGTTTTTTTTTTCAATTAAAGGCAGAAAACATAAAACCTGAGTTACGAGGAATGTTTCTCCTTTTTTTTTAATGTTAAATACAGAATTTTATCCTGGAAACTTACTTTACTCTGCATAAGTACGCTGTGCTAGTTTTATAGATCACTATCAGTGTGTTAAATTATGTGAGGTGCTTAATCCTCTCAGGCTGTTCTCTTTCATTTAATAACTCAAGTACTTGGATAGCAGCCGGCTGGGTCTGGAAGTACTGAGCCAAAAACTCCGATCTTTGCCAGCACCAAACTTAGGATCCTTTATAGGAATTCTAACATATGTTGAGCATTTAGCTGAACAAAAGAAATAGTCCAGGCCAGTAAGGCAAACACAGGCAGAAACCCAAAACTGGAATACGAAAAAAAAGTGAAGTCATGTATCTAATAAAATCCATATGTGAAATAATCAGCACAGAAAAAGAACTTCTTTCAAACAAAGGACCAGAAAAAAACACAGATTCAACTAGCCTCTAGTCTTCATTTTGTATGTTAAAAAGCATCTCCAGAAATCTTTTACTGAGATATAGTTAACCCTACTCTAATAAGGCTTAAAAATATGCAAATGAATTTTGAATAACTATTTGGTCTCAGACTGATTCCATTGTCTGTCTAAGAAAAGAAATTTAAACTGAGAATTCTCCTCCTCGCACTGCTGCTTTAAAGAGAAGAAAGTTGTACATTGGTAGAATTGTAGCCTCTACTGACACCGACTGTAATAGTAAAGAACCTTTGATTTTTTTCCTTTTATGCTTTCTTTTTTTAACTTTATTAACTGCCATTCATACTCAGTACACGGTACATGGGAAAGAAGAACTGCATCGTAATAATAGTACAGCCAAATATAATGATAAGAAAACCTAAAGTATTTAACCAGTACAATATAACTTTAATTTCAGGGTCACTGTAAGAATGTTTCAAACAGGGAAAACAAACACATGAAACACATTTTAGAAGCATTTTAAGCAAGACATACAGACACTTGTAGAGTTAGACAGTAATTTAAATAAATAGTAAACTACTAATTAGTGGAGATGGTGATGGCAATAGCAATATATCAAACTATTTACATGACATGACAAAAATTTCCCCCAAGAAGGGACCAGATCACTGTGTGATTACTTTGTAATATTTATATATAATCAGCCATAAAGAGGCAGCACATTTATGACATGTTCGTTTCCTTTTTGGAAAATAACATCAACACATTTGAAGTTTATCGGCAATGCCTGCGAAGACCAAATGACGCGAAAACACACGTCCATCAAGTTCAAAAGGTTGAACTTGATGGACGTGTGTCTTTTTTCAACCTAACTTACTACTATGTATTATCGGCATTCTACAAAAAGTTGAGGAAATTGAAAATCCATCCTGAATCTTAAAGCACTACCACTGATACGAGTGGAAAGAACAGAGCTTCAATTCGGGATAGAAAGGTCCTAGCCAAGAATATAAGAAATATGTGAAACAACAATTATAAGCAAGGTCCCGCATTGGGAATGAAGACAAGAAGTCCCCTAATCATGAAATAGTCCTACAACTGAATTGGGAGAAGGCAAGAGTAGCAGACCTAATGTTAATCCACTTCCCTGAGAGTGAGGTGATTGCAAGAGGAAAGCTTTATGATCTATAAATCTTTTGACATTATGGTAACATGTAGTCTAAAAGATTTCTTTTTTATAATGAACGGTACATTAAAGGTATTTTAAACAGTGCATTGAGAGTTTACTCAGTATACTTGCCTGACGCATGTAGCTAATTTTCCCAAAATTTAATTAAAGTGCAAATAATACAAATTGTACAGTATGCAAACAAATCATATCCTCTAGTAGGACACATCACACATATGTATACTAAAACATATCACACTACGGCATGCCAAACTCTTCTGCACTTTTCATACTATAGAGTATAAAGCCTACTCTGCATATATTGCACATGAACATGCAGCCTGTTCAATACGATACACATCCAGTCAATATGCAACATGTTGTATATGTTGCATTGACCCACAGAGCACACAGCTTTTAATATATGGTATGCATACACATGCAAAACGTTATTACTTAAATAGACAAATATGGACTATCCTACATTATCAAATGCACAAAATGAATGACAAAGTACACTGTACATATACACTATACAAAACAGTACACTACCAAAGAATGCTAGCCTGTACTTTTGTGGCCACTATGATTATGCCAGTTATCCCTACATGACCAGCACCCAGTTACCATGCCAATAAAGGCATAGTACACATTACACGTATACCAGTTTGAAGCATGCAAGTGAATAATACATAGGGCACCACACTGTTACTATAGCACTGTATACCATGTGTATGCTCTATAAATTTAATACAAACTAAGCATGCCAATCTAAAGTACACATAATGCTCCAAATTGACCACACAACATAAACTAGGTATGTACTAAACAGAGTTGTAGGTACCAGTGTCAAAGACAAACATCATTAGTTTAATAATACACCGCCTTACTACAAAAGCTAAGCATGCTGTTTGAGGCACATCCACTAGAATGTCAATTTCTAGAAGGCACACATAAGGAGCTTTCCAGATTGTAAAATACTTTGTTTGAATCTAAACATGCTACACGCTAAACTTTACATGCATTCTGTGCTATGTTTTCTGTAACACATACACATAGCCATGCACAAACCCCAAGTACTATATAAAGCAGGCAAGGTAATAGGCAACCAAAATTGATTGATTGATACAGAAACCCCAAAAATAATAATCAATACAACCCCAGTGTATTTTCCTTCCTATACATGTGCAGTAAGCATGCCATCTACACTGCTTATACAGAAGTTGTACAAGCCAACTAAAGTAACCAATGAACATGTCAGAGACACAAACTGTTGCAAAGTTGAAATTGCTTTGTGTGTTTTTCCCATGTGGGGCTTTACTGATTATTACAGAGTAGAAAATTACTAACACTGTTGTTATTTTGCTTGTGGGCAGCTTTATAGGTATCTTGTACTCATAACAGTTCATCATTGGCTCATGAACAGCAAAATAAGCAAGAGCTTTAAGGGAAAGTTTCATATCCCATGAGTGTCCTATTGCAGCAAATTATTAAAGCAAGTCCACTGGCCAAGTGCAGTCTAGATTGTCACATAAAGAATAAGCCACACACAGAGCTGAGCTGCAGCATCACTGTGTTCTAGTGCCGGGAGAAAGGAAAGGGTGATGAGTTGAGGGCGGGTAGAACATGTGAATATAAAAGTGAAATCAGTGAGAAAGTCTAAAAGCTTTGCATGCAACCGGGATAAACTGAACTTGCAATCTAGCAACGGTTTCTTTGTAGCTGAGGCACCCGCAGAATCATGTACAGAGACGAGATATGTAAATATCACCGCAATTAAAATATTAATTTAATGCTAGTAACTACAGAATAACAATTTAATAGAAGGGATTGTGGACTTGAACCAGCCAGGTAAGCCACACAAATGGTTTCTCTAGGTCAGCATGAGCAATGAAAACTCTCCCTATGTTGCTGAACTACAACTCCCAGCATTCCACTGAAGTCTGTTGGACGGATGCTCAGAATTGTTGTTAAGCAACTTCTGAAGGGGCATGGAATGACTATCACTGCTCTGGGTTCCCAAACCTGACTCAGACTGTTGGCAGTTATGGACTGTATCTTTTAAAACCAAATATACAAAAACACCCTCAGCTGCTGGAAGTCAATACAGTTTGGCATTTATCATAAAACACCCACTTCTTATGGCTATGTAGCTTGTTAAATAATTTATTCATGTAATACTTTGGTACAATGAGCATACAGTATCTTTCATTAACTAATCAGATTTATGTGTTTCTGCATATAAGGACAAAATTCATATTTTAAAATTATAAACATTGTGTTTTTTTGCCAAAATAACTCACTTTATATATCTATATAACTCACTCACTTTCACCACACCATGAATCCCATGACTTAGTACTCTTACCTGGGGTTACTCTTGTTCCAATATACTGCATATCGATCTGATATCACTTTACTGGGGTCATCCGTCCATACACAGACCCAAATCAGGGCCCCCAGAAGCAGTGGGACCAGAGGCCCCATACTCGGGGTCCAAGTTTTATGCTCCACTTACACCAGACACCCTTGTCCCATGTCCTTGACTGTATCCTGAAAAAAGTGTGTAGTAAAGATGAGACAGTTTTTAAAGCCTTATGCAGGCAGCTTTTCCTGTGGAACTGTCACTTTCTTTGTCTGCCCAGTCCTGGGGCACCTCTCAGCTCCATGCCATGGGGTATGTGTTTTGTTCCACAATTATGGTTCTGTTTCTTTTGCTTGAGGGACAATACCGTGGTTCTCTCAGCCAAGGTGTAAAGAGCAGGCTCCGGTTCAGTGCAGTATCACTGTCAGCATTCATGGTCTGAAACCCAGGAGGAGACAACTCCTGAGTCCCAGGAAAGTGACCAGTCAGGACATCCTGAAGGCCAGAGAACAAGCTGGTCCTGAGGCAGACAGATTGTCAGCACACAACAGGTATCATAAATAATGATAAGCCCAAATCACTGATAGCAATACTTCTGGCAGTGCCACAGATACCAAGCCCCAAAACTGCTACTGCCAAATCCTTCTGTCCTCACTCCATTCACACACCAAGCATCTCCCCCTCCCTCCCATTCCTATCCCTCCGGTCAGCCCTCCCCACTCCTCCCTCACCCTACATCATTCCCTTCTATTCTCTTGCTGATTTTGAATGGTGCTTCAGCCTCTTGTTAGATTATTTATGCCATCTACTGGATGCATCAAGAAATTCCTGCAGTAAAGGACTGCTGCTCTGTTTTCAAGTTTAACTTACCAAGTAAATCATTATCTCCTACTTTTTAACAGTAGAAACCCCACCTTCTCTGTCCTCGTCCATTTGCCTTCAGAGCCTTAGATATTCTTTTCCTCCTTATTGTACAAAATGAAATGAACAGAACGAGATTGGTCAGATAATTAATCTCCCAACAGCAAATGTATGTTTCAATTTGTATCTAATTTTCCTCCCCAACATTTATAATAACTAGCAACACAATTATGGGGAAACAGAAAGTGCAGAGTAATTTTTGTTGTCTATAGACTAAAACACACAGGTTTCAAAACACCTGGATTTCTCTAGCACTTTGCATAGGTGTAGAATTAGGCTTTTTAGAGGTATATTTTTTCTCAAACTGGAGTCACAGTATAGCTGCTTGATCTTCATAAATGCCCTGGCTTTCAGACAATACCATTACATTAATAACCAGCTGGATATTTACTCAAACTTGCAATGTCACCTAATTCAGTTTCATTGTGAAATGGTCTTTTTTTAGGTAGCTGCCACATCATTTTTACTTCATGAATGCTTCTTTAAATGCCTGTTTTACAGGTACTACTAATTCATATTAAACAAACAGTAGACCTATATTCAAAAATTCAAATGTAAACAGTAATTTACAATCACCCTCTGGAAGTTAGTGAAATGATGGAAAAATAGCTTAATGATAGTTTTATAAAAGTTATCTAGAGTTGTATACCTGCCTATTGCTGATGTGATGTCAATTACCACTAACTGTATACTCAGATTATTTTTAGGGGCTTATTTTATGTAGTGGCATGCACCAACATACAATAGAATATTTTGTGAAAATACCTACTTATAATTGCTTCCACTTTAAAAAGAAACAAACTGTATGTCCATATACTTGAATATATTTAAGTTGGTCAACTACATTAAATGAATTCATGGTCTTGCCACTTTTTTTCACTGCATTTATATTGGGAAGAAGTGTAACTTCCTCTACCAAGAAGAAAATGCTGAGAATGGTGGGAGCACCTGTATGAATTAATAGCAAGAGGATACATTGTTTTCATTACTACAGCATTCATTTGTAAATTAGGTTAAATTGATTATATAAACTGGGGTGCAATAAGGGTTGCGAACACAAAAAAAACAAACTTACAAAAAATAAGTTTTCTGAGCTGACCAAAAATACTAAATGAAAGGACATAGACATTTGTGTCAATGAGCCAGTGAGTGTAGCTGACCATCTTTCAATATCTTTGTAGCAATAAACACAGGTTTCCCTTTTGTTATTAATAAATACCATAATGTGAAAAACAGATTCAGCTACATATATGACCAAAGTCATATCATTATTTGCTAATTTAAAAACACACTAAAACATACTATTAGCTAAATACCTTTATACAAATGCATGCCATTGGACTAACAGAGTTAACATTCAGTGCCTCTTCACTTTTACGACAGTTGCTTCTCTTATGTTGCTGTTACGACTGTTGCATCTCTTATTGTTAAGGTCTTAAAGGGGACCTGTCACTCCAAGAAGTATTTCTATCATATTCATTGAGCAAAATAAACATTATTTACTCTATATAAAATATTTTATTTTGTTTCCTTCAATCTGGTACCTTAATCACAGCAAGCAAGCAGACACCATTTTGAGAACACGGTTATTAAGGCATGTTTTTGATCACCCCAAAATGTTGTGTATGTGTGCCAAAATATAAGGACCCAGTGCACATGCCCATGCATTGGCTACTCATTATAGACAGTGAGGAAGGTAGAGGAATGTGAGGACAACAGTGACATCAAGGAAGTGCTGAATGGAAAGTGTGAGTAATTGACTGTTCCGCCTCTATACCTTAGGCATATAGGTGGGTCAGGCAATATATGATTGACAGCTCAGATTTTTTACGTACATTTATAACAGGTATAGATGATTTAATAAAAAAAAATTTGGTTTCATATTTCATTTCAAAAGGACTTTTATTGTTCTTGACTTGTATTGTTATGTGTGGGTGAAAGGTCCCCTTTAATAAAACAGTGATAGAGTAGGTCCTACTGAAAAAATAGAAGGGCTTTCGACTCAGATAAGAGCACATTTCCAATTCAGAGCAGCGAGAGAGCTCTGGGAAATGTTTTATATTCTAATGACAGTCAGAAGGCCACAGATTGGGCATCCATGACATCAGTTATAAGAATATCAAACCATTACTACATGATATACTGACATGTGATCTGTATATTCAACAATGACAATTTCTGACAATTTTCTGACAATTTTCCAATGACAATTTCTGACAATTTTCCATATCTACTGATTTAAAGTGTTTAATTTCCAAAATCCTATTTGTCTTTGAGAAGCTGGAGGATTGTCTTATCTTCTGAGGAAGTCACGAGACACCACTAAATGCGTAAAGTAGATGGCCGCTTCTTCATGCATTTGAAAGTGGTTTTAACTTTTTGAAAATAAGGAGTTATTTTGAATCGATTGATGCTCTCAGAGGTGCTCTGTAATTTAATTGTATTCTATGGACTGTCCTTAGTTGTACCTTATACTCAATTTAAGCTATTATAAAGGACGGACCCATGACTATTTCATTTGTAATAGATGAGTCACTTTGGGTGGCATGAATGACAACTAATCAGCTCACAGGAAGTCTTTTATAAATACAAGAACACCAAAGGCAGTACATAATATGTAATAATAATTAAAGAAAAGACATGCTTTGCAAGAACTTAAACTACAGTTTGTCTAACAGGAAATGCATATTTTTTTTCCACTTGTCTGTGGCCCTCAGATTTTGGCAAATGTTGACAGCAGATAGAAGTCCACACACACACAGTGTTATCACGCTCTCTTTTGGGTGGGGTATTTTATCTTTCTTAAAGATTTATTGGTATGCAAGTGGTTTTAAAATGAATTGCAAAGATTAGAAGCAAAAGTAGTAAAATGTTGTTACATATTTTAGTACTTACTGCTTTTTGAATCATAAAATAATTGTATATAGTAATGCTCATGTAAAATATATGTATTGTGCTAGTAATGCAGTAATCCACTCTAACACATTTTCTAAAATGGTTTTGTTGGATATAGAAATGTCATAGAAATATATTTTCAGCTAGTCGATTATAATCATGTAATCTGTTTATCCGTAGTCTTTTATTCTCACTCCTGGATTGGGCTTTCTAGGGCCAAATAACTTGATATCCAGGGCATACTCTCACAACAAACCAAGACAGTGCCAAATGGTATAGAGGTTAAATAGGCCTATTGTGCAAATAAGAAATGGCTAATGGGAATTTTCAAAGACTGCGGGCACTAGGGCCTGGCCCACCCGTAGAGCCTCTGGTATGACCTCTATATTCTAAAGCATAAGCATTATTTCAATACTACGAACTTCTTAACATTTACTTTTACCATGCTCTGGCCTGCCTTCTAATTTGAAATGACTTGGTTAACAGAGACCTATTGTCACGGTCGGCACCCTAAACCAGAACTAATGCCAAGCTCCCTGGTCTCGGCTCGGCTTCACCAGTAGTGTGACCGCCTTTGGCTTCGGGAGGAGCCCTCAGTGTACTCAGATGCCACCTGGACTTTTCGAGAGGAGCAAAGCAAGGAGTTCTGGCAAGCAAAGGGGCACGACTGTTGTAAAAGTCAGTTAGGCCGATGGTCACGGTACAAATGGAGCAGGCAAGAGAATCGTCAGACAGGCAGGATCGAGGCAGGCAGATATCAAGAATCGTCAGGCAGGCAAGGGTCAAACCGGGTTGTCAATCAAGGGATTTAGCAGGAAGAGTTGTCGAAGGCAGGCAAGGGTCAGGTTCCAGAGATCAGAATAGTCAAACAGGCAAGCAGGGGTCAAAACAGATAATCAGGATCAGATTCAAACGGAATAGCAATAGCTAACAGCACCAGGAACAAATCCTATCACGGGCAATGACAAACAGTGGAAATGCCCCTTTAATACTTTCAAATTTGGCGCCATTGCGCGCTGACGTCACCACGTCAGCGCGCATGCGCCTTTAAACCCAGAAGTGCGCATGCGCACTAGGAAACCGGTGCAAGAGGAGCAGCAGCGCGACGCGGCGAGCGTCCCCACCGAGGGGGCGGCAGGCGTCCCTGCCGTCCCCCCACTAGACTACCAGGGTAAGATTTCCTTGCACCTATAATATAACATATATATCATAAAAGTTATATGTGGGCTGTGGCAAAGGGAAAAATGTTTGTAATCATAATTAATTTTGTTTAACCATTACATATATGGGACCTGTTATCCAGAATACTCGTGACCTGGTGTTTTCTGGATAAGGGATATTTATATGTAATTTGGTTTAAGTCTAAGAGAAAATCTCTTTAAATAAACCCAATAAGCCATAAGATCAAGTACAAGGAATTTTATTATTACAGAGAGTCTATGGGAGATGGCTTTCCCATAATTCAGTGCTTTCTAGATAATGGGTTTCTGGATAGCTTACTACAGATATACCATGACCTGGATGAATGAGAATCAGAAATGATTCAATGAGAAACATTGACACTGGGGCTTTCTGAAATCTCCATAGACACACAGTGATGGGACTAGGCTAGCATCTACATGTAATATGATATACAGTATATCATAACAGTTATATGTGGGCTGTGTAAAGAAGGGTAAAGTTTATAATCATTATCCGTTTTGTTTGAATAAGTTAAACCATTATTCCCACTGAGACTAATTTAACTTTAGGTTGTCTTAACATAATGTTATCATAAATTCCCCTTACATATGGACATTTAAGTATTATAAATTATGCATGGCTAGCAGTATTCAAACCTATGTAATCTACCAAAAAGGTTACTTGAAAGCACTGAAAGGAAAGTATGATGAGAATTAAAAGGGGACATGAATAATATTAGAGGGCATGCTCTGAAACCAAAATTTATAACAGCACAGTCACACAGAAGACCAGCACTCATGAAACCTGTGAAAAACAAACATTGCTAGATTTGTGTCTGGATAAAAGGTAGTAGGACCGAAATGTTGGTCTGGCAATATATATATTATTCAAGTCCTAATCTTTTTTTTTTTTTTAACAGTCCCATCTATATAAAATCAGGGTCGTACTGGCCGGTGGGATACCTGGAAAAAACATAGTGGGCCACTGCCAGGTGATGTTGTGATGGCTGATTCAGTTAATGCCTTTAAGAATGGCTTGGATGATTTTTTGGACAGACATAATATCAAAGGCTATTGTGATACTAAGCTCTATAGTTAGTATAGGTATAGGTATAGAATTTAATTAAAAGTAGGGAGGGGTGTGTGTACGGATGCTGGGTTTTCATTTGGAGGGGTTGAACTTGATGGACTTTGTCTTTTTTCAACCCAATTTAACTATGTAACTATGACCCATGAGCCCCACCAGCCCAGGTCAACTCCCCAATTGCCCCCAACAATCATTGGGAAGGGGGCCCTGGAGATTGCAAGGAGGGCCCTTGGTGCAGCTATGGTTGGGCCCCCAAAGCCCAAGTCCGATGCTATATAAAATCATATTTCATACAATATTTTCATATGCCATCTGACCAACAACATTACAGCATTCCTCTGTATTAGAGAGCAGCACTAATATTTTGCAACACAGATTACTTTGTTTAAAAATATTTTTTTAGAACTCTCACTCATTTTGGGCCATGGCACAACTGACCTGTAATTTGACCTGTACTTGTAGCAAGCTAAAATTGATTTGATTGCTTTTTATGGTGAAAGCAGAGCATAGAAAAAGCATAGAAAAAGAGGAAACCTATTTTAGTTTGCTCCATGTCATCTACTGCATGTGGGTCATATTCACAGCATTCTGTGAAGTCATCATATTATGCTTTTTGGACTTTGAGATCATCACAAATTGGATAATTTACAATAGTGGAGTAAAGCAAAATAGAAATAGATGAGAGTTAAACTTACTCCAATTTGAAGTTTTAAATGGTCAAATTCAGACTGGTAAAAATAGTTTTTGATGAAAGAAAAACATTTTGGCATAGGGTAGCATTAGGACAATTGTGAATTTGTCATTTGATTTACTTCAGTCTATGCTATATACATTCACCTTAGCGCCAGATTTGTGAATTCCCCCCAGAGTTTTAAATCTGTGCAGTCAGCACTGCTAATGTGGCAACCTCATCACACTGATACCAGACTCATATGAACTCCTTCTGCTGCAGTCCTTGTTACAAATGCATCTGCACTTGCTGCAAATCAGACATTTTTCTTCCGTCCTACAGGCAGCACATCTTTGGGTAATAGTATCTGAACCGAAACCTGGTAGGACAGAAACAAGTTCAGTAATTTAGGCATAAAAGATCCAGTCTTCGGCCCGCCCCTCCAGTGTTTTTTTCTGTCCTCAAACAGGTTTGACGGAATCATGGAGGACCTACATGTCTGAAGAAATGGGTTTTGAGAAATTTGAAGGCCGTGGGGGTAGAGGAGAAGAACCCCTTAGGCATTGTACAAAATAAGCGCAGCAAATGAGATTTGGCAACAGCTTACCTTCACATCTCCCCTGCTTGGAGCGTTCGGGAGACGCTGGCTCCAGCTGATGACATCAGATCCGGAAGAGAGCGCCTCTGCAGTCCTTCAGAGAGCTGTGATTTCCTATTTCAAATAGAGAAAGTGTCAAGACTTTTTATAAAACAATTAATGGAAAAGGAGTGGCAGGATCCAGAAAAAAAACAGACATCTCCAATTGTTTTAGATCTATGTTTCCAGTAGATTTGAAAGAGACTCAAGTCTGGTATAGCCCTACTAAGGTTGATGTGTCTGTAGCCAGACACGAACTACCATTCCGGTAGAAGAATCGGCCATAAAGCATAATATGGATCGTAGAGCTGAGTGTGCTCTTAAAAGATCTTACGTTGCTGGTTCAAGTATTTGTAAACCAGCATTGTCTGTGGTGTCAGTTTTAAGTTCAACTAAAATGTTGGTGTAGTTCTTTGGAAGAAGAAATAGATGCGAATACCTCAAGAGATGTATGTATCCTATAAAATTAGCCACAGATTTTTTTATGTTACGTAGCTATTGACACCTTGAAACTGGGGGCAAGAACCATGGCTGTCTCAACAGTGGGCAGAAGAGCTTTGTGGTTAAAGGCGTGGTCGGCAGATTTGCCATCAAAAATTTCTTTAATCTCTATGCAGTTTGAACCTGGCCGTCTGTTTGGGTCTTTACTAAATAAACTGATGGAACGCTTAGAGTCTGGAAAGGGAAAACTCCTTCCACAGGACAAACCAAAGAGTCAGAAAAGACAGTTTTTTCGTCCCTATTCAAAGAAGCCCCCTCTAATGCATCCTCTTTCAATAGAGGATTCAGAAATCAGGACAGAAGAAAAGACTTCAGAGATCTGTCAGGTCCAGAAACGCAGCAAGAGACATAGGCCCTAGAAAGGACTCCTCTCGGTCAAAACCAAAAGATTTCTGACCCCAGAAGTCAAGGGACAGTAGGTGAAAGACTCATCTATTTCTTCCCTATTTGGTCAGAAACAACAACAGATTCCTGGGTAGTCTGTGTTATTTCGAAGAGGGTATTTTGTGGCTTTTCACACTCCTCCGGCTCACAAGTTATGTCTAAATCAGAGGAATGGGAATCTAATGAAACAAGAAGCTTTAGAAGATTATTTTAGAAAAAAGCGTGTTGAGCACTGTCGGCAATGCTTCATTAGAATATAGTAGTTCAGCCGCTAATCAATGGTTTTGTTAAAGCTATCTTCAGACTTTCTGTGTTGTTACCTCCTTGGGATTTAAATATTGTTCTCTCTATTCTGATCAGATACCTCTCCTGGAAAACAGCTTTTTTAGTAGTGATTACATCAGCAAGAAGAGTAGGAGAACTTCAGGCTTTGGAAGCAGTTCCTCCTTACACAGTTTTTTCCCAGAAAAAGTGGTTTTGAGAATATTACCCTTTTATGCCAAAGGTTCCATCTTCTAAGAATATCAACTCTCAGATAATTCTTCCAGCTTTTTTACAGTCACCTGATGAAGAGCATAAGCTACAGAAATTGAATGTACACAGCTGCCTTTCAGTATACATCGAAAGGTCATGACATGTGTCATCTGGCAATCTATATCATATTGCTTGGCAAACTGGCAAATAATGTTGAGTATTGCTGCATGTAAATTAAATGTTAATTAGAAATACACAATGAGCAGGCACTGTTGGTGACCTGCTTGTGTAGCTCAAGTTTGATGAATATATATATATATATATATATATATATATATATATATATATATATATATATATATATATATATATATATATATATATATATATATATATATATACACACACACACACATACAAGAGTCCTCTGCACTCAACCCATTATCAATATATTAAGGACATTGATACATTTTGTGCATACTGCTACTGAAAAATGCCTTACCCTTTAAACAAAACAGGGATTGTTTGTTCATATATTGCGATATATTTAAGCTGGCCAACTACGTCAAAGTCATCCCATATCTGGCCAGTCCTATGCTTAATTTTCATTTGATTCATTAAGAATTCTATTGCTTCATTATATATTTTACAAAAGGGACTAGTTTTACCTGCAACTTACTAGCTGCTTTCAAAGTAAAACTCCCAAACTTGGCTGCCCTTTTATTAGACACCAGTGGGATCACCTGACTATAGTTGGGATGGGTAGGAGCTACAACTTGGAGCTGGTCACTGCTCCTGTATAAACTATAACAAACAAGGGAAAGTTGTGTTCACCACTAATTTTTAAAACCATTAGGCGGGGGTGCAATGAGGCTGTGACCACAAAATACATATAGTCAAATACAAGAGTCCTCCGCACTCAACCAATTATCAATATATCAGTATAATGAAGCAATAGAATTCTTAATGAATCAGATGAAAATTAAGCATAGGACTGGCCAGATATGGGATGACTTTGACGTAGTTGGCCAGCTTAAATATATTGCAATATATGGACAAACAATCCCTGTTTTGTTTAAAGGGTAAGGCATTTTTCAGTAGCAGTATGCACAAAATGTCTCTGTCTTAAATATATTGATAATGAGTTGAGTGCAGAGGACTCTTGTATGTGTCTATATGAATTTTATTTTATTAATTACCTGTCTGATGTTTCAGTCTGCCAGTTTAGTAATCCAGGTGCAGAATCTGATCTGCGACACTTTGCTACATTCGTTGAAACATTCCTCAGCAGAATCTGTGCAAATTAGCAACGATTTAGCAACTATTTTGTTAATTGCCTTTAATAGGAACGTAGGAATTCTGCTCAGCAGAAATGTATCAACCAATATATCAAATTAGAACAGTTTACAGCGACTCTCACCCCTACTAGAGCCGCTTCAGAAAGACATAAGGTGAAAAATGAATCTTTAAACTTCAATATTACAAAAACAGTAACAAATAGAAGGTCATTTTAAAAAGCCATTATCTCTGATGAACTATCTGAAAACAACTGAAAAAAAAAGTGTTTAAAAGCGTACAACCCCTCTAAAGGGTCAAGAATAACATACTGTATGTTCTGCCTTAGTGATCCAGAAAGGGCTTATATGTAAAATCTGTGTTATAGATGCATACAAAGGGAAGTTTACAGTTACTGTTGCCATCTAGTGGAGTTTAATTCATTCCACCAACTGCCTCAGCGTTTTACCCCATAGGCTACAATGAAAAGTCGCCAATAGTAGTTTTCAGGGAGGCAACTTCGGGCGACTATAGAAAACGCATCGCCGCGTGTGCATTAGCACAGGTGACTTTTCATTGCTGCCTATGGGGAAAAACGCTGAGGCAGTTCGGGGAGATAGTCGCTCAAAAGACAAGGCGATTAGTCACCAGGCGACAAAATCTCCCCGAATCTCCTCGTGTGGCCTTACCCTTAAATATGCTTTGCCATGTAGTAGAATCATGTTTAATGTATTGCAAAGTTTACCAAGCTAATAAAACAAATCTGTTTAAACTACTAAGATTTGTTGTGGGAAAGCAAACTAAAGGTTACGTTTACATAAAGAAAAATGCACCAAAAAGTTAAATCTGAAAGGTATTCGGCACATGAAATACACTGGCCACCCTTTGTGATTTCTACTGTTTATTAATCTTTCTGTGAGTGAAACAAGATGTTTGAGCAGAGTGAACATACAGTAGTACCATCCCAGGAACATTATTTGTCACATGCAAAAATGCAGCCAGCACATGACCCCAGATTTAGCGTATCAAATTTTTACATGTTTTATTCTGTAAAGCACTGTGGAAGAAGATGGCACTAGATAAATGATAATAATACATAGGGTTTTTTTAAGGAAAATAATGATGTAAAATGCAGGAAATTCTTCAGTTAAAATGCATTAACTGAATGTGTGCCCATACTTTTCTAATTCAGGTTCTACTTTTAGTCATGATTTCTGATTATGATCTTCATCCATAAAAGCACTGTTAGCATTCCATTCCACGGAAAATATTACTTAACTATTGATTTATGGGAAATGTATATTGCTATATTTGACAAAAAAAATTCTTATGTTACCTTAAAATAATAAATATCAGAATAAATAGAGCATGGAGTGACTTTAAAAAAAAAAAAATCTTAAATCCAGGAAAACCTAAGATGAGGGCACTTAAAATCAGGTTTTGACTGTATATACATGTACAGGACCAGCATCGTGGGGGAGAGGGGGAAATGTTGTCGTGGGCCCAGAAAAATCGTACAAAAGGAATCTTGGATATATTTTGTAATTATGGGTATAGATACTATGATATATGATCATAGATCATAGGATCTATTATCCAGAATACTTAGAACCAGGGATATTCCGAATAAGGGATCTTTCTGTAAATGGGATCTCCATATCTTAAAGGGATACTGTCATCGGAAAACATGTTTTTTTCAAAATGCATCAGTTAATAGTGCTACTCCAGCAGACTTCTGCACTGAAATCCATTTCTCAAAAGAGCAAACAGATTTTTTTTATATTCAATTTTGAAATCTGACATGGGGCTAGACATTGTCAATTTCCCAGCTGCCCTATGTCATGTGCCTGCACTTTAGGAGAAAAATGCTTTTTGGCAGGCTGCTGTTTTTCCTTCTCAATGTAACTGAATGGGTCTCAGTGGGGCATGGGTTTTTACTATTGAGTGTTGTTCTTAGATCTGCCAGGCAGCTGTTATCTTGTGTTAGGGAGCTGTTATCTGGTTACCTTCCCATTGGTCTTTTGGGGGGGAAAAGGGAGGGGGTGATATTACTCCAACTTGCAGTACAGCAGTAAAGAGTGATTGAAGTTTATCAGAGCACAAGTCACATGACTTGGGGCAGCTGGGAAATTGACAATATGTCTAGCCCCATGTCAGATTTCGAAATGTAATATAAAAAAATCTGTTTGCTCTTTAGAGAAATGGATTTCAGTGCAGAATTCTGCTGGAGCAGCACTATTAACTGATTAATTTTGAAAAAAAATGTTTTTTCCCATGACAGTATCCCTTTAAGTCTGCTAGAATTGTTTTGCCACCAATATGGATTCAAGCATAGTTTGGATCTAGGACAAGGTACTGTTTCAACTTTACAGAGAAAATGGAAATCACCTTTAATCATTTAAATTCTTTCATTAAAATGGAGTCTATGGGATCCGTAATTCCCAGATCCAATAACTCTATATGAGTATCTCCTACATGAACCTTTCAGTTACTGTGCCCTGCAGCAACATTACTGGGCCCCCAACACATATGCAATTTACATAACTTATGCAAAAACTTACATTACTTTCAAAGAAACTTACATAACTTACATCTCAAGAAATGACATATATTGGGATCTATTTACTGAATTATTTGAGTGTCACCTACATGAACTTTTCAGCAGTGGAATAGCTGGTTATTGGGTATGGCAGCAAGATCATTGGGCCCCTAAACTTTGGGAACAAGACATTTTCCATTAACATATATTGCAGCTGCTTATCAGTCCGACTCCCACAGACCCCCACTCTAGTTCCTGGGCAACCAGCAGTTACAGCATCTGTTTCTGCTATTGTTAAACCCCTGCCTTTCAATAAAATGATTGGTGAGTTTGTATCATATCGTAGCTGTGGTTGTAAAAAGTACAGGTCAAGTTAGACTTTTTGTGCCAGCAAAACCCACTGACCTACTAGTTGATCGTTTGTGTGGCCAAAAGTTGTTGTACTGTGCGCTTGTGTTCATGGGGGATCCTATATAGATAACTTGTGCGGGCCCAAAAGTTTATGATGGTGGCTCTTTACATGTATAATTATCTGCATATAAATCATTTCTTGTCACCAGCATATTTTGTATTGGAAATATTTATTTATATATTGTATAGATACATGAATAATATTTGACCACCATTTATCAATAGTCAGGGGTTTTCAAAAACTAGGGATTCTTCCCTGTGGAAAGTTCAAATCATTGGATGCAGGCCCTGCCTAAAGGCCAATTAGAGTGTTCTTGGATGGCCATTCCAAAGGCCTAACAGAGAATTAATTTCATTGAATTGAGCTTGTTGTCGTAGATGTTCACAGAACTACATAACAGAGAAGTAACACATGAAGACTGTTAAAAGCAATGATATTCATATATTCATAGTTATATTCATAACTGTTAGAAGAGCATTTACAGGAAGAAACCTGCCTGAAGAGAAGACATCTTGCATTTTCTATTCAAGCAAATTAAAGCCACGGGAGGTGGTTTGAGGTGATTTCAGCCAGTCAAAATGCACCAGGTCAAGAAGCAACACATGTGGTAAGTGTCTTTTTGTCTGAAATCATAAAACTACACTATATAAATTGCTATATAAATAAAGATATACTGTACATCCATCCATACATTCAAGCCTTCCAGGTGAGTAAGTAAGTATGAAGTGTAACAAAAACGATGCTATTCAAAAGGTCCTTTATATCACCAAGTACTCACCTCTTCAGAATTTTCTAACAATAAGTTCTGTTACGGCCTAGAATGAATGCAGTCACAAAGCATGATACTTCCACTTAGACTACCTCTCTGTAGGTATGGGTCAACCATATCAAGATCTCTGTATAAAAGTGGTGTGTAAGCTAGAGTGGAATAAAAGGAACAATTATTCTAGAAGGACGATGCCAAAGCAGTTTGCCAAAAATTATACAAGTGGCCCAATTGTGAAAAAGTGTTTTGTAATCTAATTATCTGCCTTGCAACCACCAAACATGGATTGTTTTTTCATAAAATCAAATTTAATATAAAGTTTTCCAGCTTCCACTGATTAACACATGAAATAACAAAAACATTTTTTGTGATTAAAACAATAGGCAAAAAGTAGGTACTTTAACTATCATATTTTTAATCTTCTCTGAATTAACTATGACCTAACAGTGTACAAACAATTGCTGAACTGTTCAGGAGAGACCTGAAAGCAAAAGTCTGTTGATCTAGAATAAATGCATATTTGTATAATATAAATAAATAAAAAAATATACTGGAATCATACTTTTATTATTATTATTATTAGCATGTATTTATATAGCGCCAACATATTGCGTAGCACTGTAAAGTAAATGTGATTATACAACTACATCACATGAATTACATATATAGAATATATGGAGTAGCAAACATCACAATCAATACAGGTACAAAGAGGTGAGGAAAGCCCTATGCAGAGGCATACAGTCTAAAGGGAAGGGAGTAATACACAAGGTGTGGGAGTGGGCAAGATCGAAGTAAGTGGGGGAGAAATGTGGTGTTGTATGTGGTGTTGCGTTTGGTAGTTAAGCAGAGTGAGGGTAGGCTTCTCGAAAGAAGTGCGTTTTCAGAGATTTTTTGAAAGCAGAAAGGTTGGGAGAAAGTCGGACAGACCGTGGGAGAGCGTTCCAGAGGAGGGGTGCAGCCCTTCCAAAGTCTTGAATGCGAGCATGTGAGGAGGTAATGAGAGAAGAGTTGAGTAGCAGGTCAGTAGAGGAGCGTAGTAAGCGAGTGGGTGAGTATATAGAGATGAGTTCAGAGATGTAGGGTGGAGCAGAGTTGTGAAGTGCTTTGAAAGTCAGTGTCATTAATTTGATTCTGAAAGGTAATGGAAGCCAGTGCAGGGATTGACAGAATGGCGAGGCAGAGGAGGAGCGGTTGCTGAGGTGTATGAGCCTCGCAGCAGTGTTCATTATGGACTGGAGAGGTGACAGTCTCTGGAGGGGGGAGGCCAATTAAAAGAGAGTTGCAGTAGTCTAGACGCGATATGATGAGAGAGTGAATAAGAATTTTGGCAGCGTCTTGGGTGATAAATGATCGTATTTTGGATATGTTCCTTAGGTGGAAGTGACATGATTTAATAAGTGACTGGATATGAGGAGTGAATGACAGGGCAGAATCTAGGATAACCCCAAGGCACCGGGCCTGGGGAGAGGGGTCGATAGTGGAATTGTTAACTATGATGGATACTTCGGGGATGCTACTGGTGTTAGTTGGAGGAAAGAGAACCATTTCAGTTTTAGAGAGGTTTAATTTAAGGTAGCGTTGCGACATCCAGGTAGAGATAGCGGACATGCAGGAGGAGACGCGAGTTAGGAGTTCTGGGTTGAGATCAGGAGATGAGAGATAGATCTGAGTATCGTCAGCATAGAGGTGGTAGTGGAAACCATATGAATTTATAAATTTGCCAAGGGAGGAAGTATAGAGGGAGAATAGTAATGGTCACAGGACAGAGCCTTGAGGAACTCCAACAGAAAGAGGTAGGGGAGAAGATGATACTCCATTGTAGGAGACACTGAAGGAACGATTGGTGATGTAAGAAGAGAACCAGGACAGGGCTGTGTCACGAAGGCCAAGCAACTGGAGGGACTGGAGGAGGAGAGGGTGATCTACAGTGTCAAATGCGGCTGAGAGGTCAAGCAGTATTAGTAGTGAGAAATGATTGTTGGCTTTAGCAGTTAAAAGGTCATTAGTTAGTCGAGTCAGGGCAGTTTCCGTGGAGTGTTGTGTCTTAAAACCAGATTGTAGGGGGTCCAGCAGGTTATTGTCAGAGAGGAATGAGGTAAGTCGGTTGTAGACTAGGCGCTCAAGTAGTTTAGAGATGAAAGGTAGCAGAGAGATAGGTCGGAGGTTGTCAAGATTGGAGGGATCAAGAGAGGGTTTTTTCAGAATGGGGGTGACAAGAGCATGTTTTAGTTGAGAAGGAAACAGTCCAGTTGAGAGCGAAAGATTAAATAGGTGAGTTAAGGCTTTGATTAGACAAGGATTGGTATTGCGGAGAAGTTTTGAGGGAATTGGATCAAGCGGGCAGGTGGTAAGGTGAGTAGAGGCCAGAAGCTTTGAGACTTCCTCATCAGTGACAGGGGTGAAGGAGCACAGGAGAGACTGGGGAGTGTGGAGGGAGGGTGGTGGAAGTCTAGGGGGGGTTGAGTAGTGTAATGTCCCTTCTGATAGTGTCAAGTTTGTTTTTGAAGTGCTCAGCAATATCTTAAGCAGAGACAGATGTTCATGGAGGGGGTGGAGAAGGGGAAAGGAGAGTGTTAAAGGTGGAGAAAAGTTGTGCTTGACCCTGCTTCTTGATTTTATTTTTTACAGCCCCTAACCCACACACAATCTCTTCAACCAAAAAACACACTTTCTTACAGTTGTAGCATCAAACAACATGGATGAGCTCTTGCAGAACCCTAGAACAACAATAGATGTGTAAGCCACAATAAAATGCACCTAAAGCCGCGAGAGGCAAGGAGAGTAGTCTCTACCTTTGGCACTTGCTCATGTTCCTGGTTCTCAATTTTATTTTGCTCTTGTGTTTAACTATAAAAAATCTGACCCATGCAGCACCTGTTCTGCTATTCAAGCTAATGGCACAGAATAGTATCTGGGCCCAAGAAAGGTAGAAAATGATCAAACAATTAAAATACAGTAGAACCCCCTTTTTACGTTTTTCAGGGAACCAGAAAAAAATCCAGGAAAATGTAAAATCAGGGAAATGTATTATGCATAATATAAACAAGGTGGGACCACAAAACAACAATGTAAAATGAGTGAAAACTTAAAATCAGGGGATGTAAAATTGAGGTTTCACTGTAAATCATGATGAGCTGTATGTAGGGATTATTATCAAATATCATAATAACAATTTAGAACCATGGTAGACTGTATATATGGTAAAAAGTATAAGAGTAAAATGGTAACCCTATATAACAAGATATATAAATATATAATACAGATATAAAGTAATATACTGTATACTAGTTTAAATGCTCAATATTAAGGCTAATGGTCCAAAAAAGAAATGGGTATTTACAGAAGTCTGATACCAAAACATTTTAATGGTTGCAACATTGGCCAAATTATTTTGCTCTGCTCTAACAGTCACCATGATAACAGGCAGGCCTGCATGGCCACATAATTAAAAGCATAAAAGTCTAATAAAGACATTTTTTTTACATTTTCATCAGAAGCGATTCAAGGTCAGATCATGCTTTTGATTTTTCTGTGCTTCTACCTGAAGCTTAACCACTCCAGTGCAGATAACCACTCCAGTGCAGATAACCACTCCAGTGCAGATTCCACACACCAGTAGAGTAGCATTAGTACTGCAGGTGATGGTAGAAGTGTGTGCAATGAAAAAGAACTGCAGTGAAATAGCAAAACATGTTGCTCAATACTGACTTCTCTGTCTAACCAGAACTATAATGGTTCCCTTCAAACCCCCTTTCTTGTCTCTTCTCAGGTGTTTTTTCTTCATTGGTAATTTGTTTCACTGAACAATGAATTCCTGTAAGCGCAGAATAGAGGGAAGGAGGCAGCTGATAAGGACATTTTTTATCATTCTGACCATCTCAAGACTTGCTCCACTAACCTGGCCTTCTTTGAGGACTCTTTTTCTGTGAGAAAATGCCAGGGGAGAAAGGAAGGGGGTGCCAAATATGCTGGCAATGGGTAGAGTTACAAAGGGAAAATCTCTCAGCTGTGTGTTTGACTGTTTGGGTCACTAAATTGGACACTGGCGCATTAAGTGTCTCCTCGAGCTAATAAGCCAAAATCTAAAACAACAAAAAAACATTAAATACATGATATTTGAGCTATATGTGGGCAGTTGTAAGCTTGCAATAGATGTGACAAGTGCTGCTGTCACAAATGGGCTGAGACAAAATCAGCATTGGCATTTCAGCACTCAGCTCATCCTAATCCTAATCAAATTATTAGGCCAACGCACAAGAGCAGCAGTCCCACTGGCATTTACCTTAACTGACAGATTTCCTGCCAAGGTCTAAATATAGTTATGCCTGCAGTATTTTAGAGATAAGAAAGAAGCCTTCCCAAGTATTTCTGGATACAAAACAAGAGGTCCTTCATGTCAATCAATTATCTACTTTAGATCTCAATCATGTCTATTATTTCAAGCTTTAGCATACAAAAGTATGCAGGCAGTGACTCTGTTCCACAAGAACAGAGTCTTTCCGTATATATGCATTTAAAAATGGCAAATTAAAAATTCAGTTTCTAGTATTTAAAGAACTCCTGCACCTAAAATGAAATAAGGATGATGCTGAGCCCTGGCAAGATCACAGTTCAGGGTTTACTTCCTAAATCAAAAATTATTGTTTTTTACTCATACAGAATTGCTTCTGATCTGTAAACAGGCTCCCAAGTGCTATTACTTCCTATTACTTCCTTGATATCTAAAAGCTGTGGTTTACTTTTTATTTGCTATCATTTAAAAGTGTAATAAAAATATGCCAAGCATAAGCTGCATAGTATGTATTAATAGGAGTGGGAGCTAAAATATTCAAATCATTGCTCAATTTAATAGTTTTTTTTGTATTTGCCCAACCAAAGCCAAGAAAGTGACTTAAAAAACTTATAAGCAAGGGGGAAACTTTATAAAAGAAATGGGATAATTGGAAAAGCATACCAAAACATAACTAACTTAAATGAATGAATCATGACCTATAAAACCACATGGACTTCCTCCTCACCACTGTTATTTTTTGTCCTACTGGACAGGGAGGTAGGATCTCCTTCCTCACTCTTTTTTTTTGGTGAATTTTGATAGAAGTCAAACAGTTTTTTGGTTTTCCTTTTATATTTTTTGTTTATTTTTTACCTCTGTGTAGATACAGAGGGCACCCTCATTTCTTATGAGTCCACCTGACTGTAGTATTCCTGACGACAAGCCTGAGCTATCTGGTAAGGTGCCTGTGTTCCTCTGACTTCTTGCTTTATCTGAAGTCTTATGTGTCCCGTGTGCAAAGCACAGTTAAATTTGCTATTGTTACACAAGGTACTGGCTAGTGAATCGCTCTGCTGAAGCAGTGTGGTACCTGAATATGGTAAGTATGATTTCTCAGTGTCCACTATGTTTGAAACATTCAGTACACTGGGAAGTCTGCATGTTAATTATCTAATTATGTCCCTCAGCTGAAAGCTATCTGGGCTCTGTCTGGAGTTTCCATCCTGCTGTCTAGTCACTGCTATCTGGTAAGGTGCAGATTCTCCTCTGGGCCTCTTGCTATTGTTGTTTCAAAAAATAAAACTCTATTTGTGAGTCCTGTGTGCATTTATACTTGCATTTATTACACCGCGTGCTTACAGGGTTGGCTGGAGGTTTGCACTGCTGAAGGACTGTGGTACCCCCTTCATTTCTTACACTTAGTCTGCTAGCAAACAGCCTGCCACCAGGGCTCATACTGGAGGTCTAGCTCATCTTATCTGGTGGGGTGCCTGTGTTCCTCTGACTTCTTGTATAGTTGTCATCTGAGGTCTTAGACTTGTGAGCCTGGGTTCTCTGTGCAGACACAGTAGGTATGTGTCCTCTTATTACATCAGGTATTTCCAGGACTGGCTAGGGGTTTGTTCTGCTGTAGCAGTATTGTACCTCATTTTCCAATGATGTTTCTGCACGTAATAGGCAGTTTTCTTTATTGTATGGTGCCTTTTTGTGTGATGTAGGTTTTCTCTTCGAGATTGTATATCTGGTGGTTTTAGTTAGGAGCTCAGTTATAGTTCAACTACATCTACTTAGTTTTGGTGGCTGTATGTTTCCCTTTTTTAATTGTTGAAGGGCACTTACTGTAATGTCTGCTGGCACCTTAACAGGCTTGAAGCCAGCTAGTAGTCTATGGTCCTTGGTCTGGGTGGCCTATGGCCTCTTGTCATGGAGCTTGGCTTGTGTGGCCTCTGACCTTCATTATTCCTCTTGGCTTGTGTTAGGGCCCTTGTTATGGTCTTTAGCTCTCATGGATGCTGACCTTCAAGTGCTGCTGCTGTTGGTTTTACCATAGCCCTTGGCTCATTGGTCTGCCGGCCATTTACCATGACCCTTGGCTCATGGGTCTGCTGGCCTTTTACCATGGCCCTTGGCTCATGGGTCTGCTGGCCTTTTACCATGGCCCTTGGCTCATGGGTCTGCTGGCCTTTTACCATGGCCCTTGGCTCATGGGTCTGCTGGATTTTTACCCTGGTCCTTGGCTCATGGGTCTGCTGGCCTTTTACCCTGGTCCTTGGCTCATGGGTCTGCTGGCCTTTTACCATGGCCGTTGGCTCATGGGTCTGCTGGCCTTTTACCATGGCTGTTGGCTCATGGGTCTGCTGGCCTTTTTCCTTGGCCCTTAGCTCTTGGTCTGCTGGCCTTTTTCTATGGCCCTTTGCTCATGGGTCTGCTGCCTTTTTTCCATGGCCCTTGGCTCATGGGTCTGCTGGCCTATTAACAGGGCCCTTGGCTCCAGTATTTTGCGGACCAGTATTTTGCAAGTTCAATACTGGATTGTGCTCTGTTTTTGCATGTGTGGAAATTGTCTTGTGTGTGGTGGCCTTGTCTCCAAAGGTGGCATTCACAATAGCTGGCTTATGTGCTATTGCTTCCACACTGGTGTTTTGCATACACTGCAGCCTTGAACATCTATGTTGGCATTCATAATAGCTGGCTTGTCCACCAGTGATTTTCATGTATGGTGGCTGGCTCATTTGCCACTGGGTTGTGCATTATTGCTGGTTGGTACCAGTGTTTGCAGACTATAAGCTTCTTGCATGCCTGATTTCGAATCGTGACCCCAGCTATTGCTGGTTCAGTAGACTATTGGATTCAGTGGCTTTGATGTATGATCACAGGTTTGGTTCAGTTCTTGCATGAACTGTAGCATTATGCAGCCTGAGATGTAGTGGCCTCTGCTTTTGTGGGTGTTTTCTAGCACTGTAATTGGCTTGGGTCCCATTTGCTTGCTTGTGCAGCAGTTGGCTGGGGCAATGGCAAATCTGACTTGTAGATGGTCTTAAGTAGTTTGGCTGGTCCAGCAGCTGACCCTTGTGCTGTTGAATGCCCAGTTCAGATTTTGTGGTTGGTGGAGCTGCTGGGCTGTACCAACATGGCTCTACACTGGTTACAGTGGAATGCTGGATTAGGATATCCCAGAGTTGTTGTTAATCTGGTTAAGTCTTCATTAGGTGTTTATCAGCATTGAGTTTGCGGATCTTTGACTGGTCTCTGGTATGGAGTTGACTATTGGTTTCCAGGTGGTTTCTCTGAGATGGCCAGTGCCGTTGTTCTGGTTAGTTCCTAGGGGGCCTTTTGTTTTAACAGTTGCAGGACTTTGGTTCTTCCCCAGGTGGGGTTTTATGCCCAATAGCCATATTGCAGGTATTCCTCTAATTGCTGAGTGAACCCTTAAAGCAGAATATGGCTATTATTGATATGCAATGTTTGATCCTCATCAAGTGTCGCTCTCTGCAATTTAGTGGTTGGTTTTTGTAGCTCTTGTTGTTCGTTGCTTACTATGTCCAAGGACATGTTGTTCATGCTCTTGTATCTTTTGTCTACCTTTTTAGGGGCTATACATTTTATCAGCTCCCAGTTGGATGGCCTTGTTACTCCTTAGCATCTGTTTGGTTATTGCTTTTATGCTGGTTTTTCCCACCCCTGCTGACATGGAGGGATGCAGAAGAAAATGAGAATTTCACTTACCTACTTGACGTAGATTCTCTTTGTTCTAGTCCGGACATGTCAGTACAGGTTTCTCATTCCAAGTTATTTATTTTGGTTGCTGTACTGCTATGGAAAATGTATAACAGTGGTGAGGAGGAAGTCTGTGTGGTCTTATAGGTCATGATTAATTTTGAATGGCTATGTTATGTGTCCTACCTCCAGGTCTGGGAGGGGCAATACTGCCCGTGTGTACTGAAATGTCGGGACTAGAAGAAAGAAAATTTACGTCAAGAAGGTAAGTGAAATTCTCATTTTTTGCTCTGCTAAGCTCATTTTTTCTTTTCCAAATGCAACCCTCTATTCTATTAATAGCTGAACGTGCGCCAAGTGCAAAAGAATGCAGCATACTGAGTCTAAACAGATGCACTCAAATGTAAACGGAGTGCTCATGAGTACAGCCAGGTAAAATAAAATGGAATCAAAAAATGGGTTTTGTTTGTGCTTTGTTTTAACGTGTGTCAAACGCATAAAAAAATGCAGGAAAAAATGCCCGTATATAAGAGCGTTATGGAACATGAAGGAAATACCAAGGTTCCTTTAGACAGAGAAGACCACTGATTTGAACAAGGTTTGAAAGAAACTATCCCTAAACAGAGGAGGGGGCCTTGGACACCACCTGTCTGCTATATACAATGCTATTCTAGTATCTTTACCTCGGTCGTTTCCCAAAACTTCACACTTTCATTCATGTAACACTCACAACTTGTTGCATGACACCTTGGTAATTCTATTATTTAAATTTAAACTAGCGACTACTCACCTGGAGTAACTTTGTTTGTTGTTATGTACTTTTATTGATTATCTCTTTATTGTGTTTCCTGGCCAGCCAGCTTTTAAGAATTTTGTTTTATAAATAAATGATATACTTTTTTTATTACATTGGTTTTATAATCCACCTTTAATTTATTCTTTTGACCTTGAGGATTGAGGGTGTTTTTTTGACCAGTGAGAGAGTTTTTCCTTAATGCCACAATACCTCAAATTATTATTGGTAATTCTATCACAGTAACTACACAGCATTCACAACTTCTGTGAGTTTCAATTGGCACTGGATAGTTACATTGCAACATTGTGATTGGATTATAATGTCAGCTATAATAGTTATAATGAAGAAGCTCCTTGGATGAGTACTAGATACACACAGTGCATGGTTTCTCTGAGGTAAAGTGGTCAAGGCACATTCAATTATAAATAGTGTTGCCACATTTTCATCTTAGAGGTCTGGATGGTGGGTTGGGCTGAGGACATTGGGGCCTTCTGATGACAACAGAGATGGGATGGGTGCCATTTCAGGGCAGTTCTATAACATCAGGGAGCAGGGACGTGACATAGTGATTAGAAATTGGCTGATTCAAAGTTCTGTCTGGATTTCCCGATTTTATCCAGACGGTCCTCTTCGAAGACCAGGCAGTGAGTGAGGTGGTAAGATGAAAACCTGACATGTGGCAACACTAATTGCAGAGCATTATTAAAGACACTGACACTCCCTTGGGGTAGACTTGGCAGGATCCCACTTCACCTCTGTAATATTAAGTGGACTTGGATCACAGTGCGACAATTTTTCTTCCAATGGGCGTTTTTTCTTAAAGGAGAAGGAAAGGTTTAAACGAAGTAAGCCTTATAAGAAAGGTCCATCTAAATATACCAGTAACCCCCCAAAGTGGTGCTGCTCTGAGTCCCCTGTCAAAAGAAACACTGCATTTCTTTCCTTTTATTGTGTACACATGGGCTTCTGTATAAGACTTCCTGCCTTCAGCTTAAACCTCATTGCCCTGGGCAACAGGGAGAGACTCAGGCAGGAAGTGATGTCACGCCACATTAATACTGCAGCTCCTATCCTAAACAAACACAGAGTTTCTAGAGCTTTTTACTCAGGTATGGTAAAACATTCTACAGAATAAATATAGCATTCTAGCTTGCACTATTGCAACTAATCTATTGGCAATAAAATGGCTTTTCTAACTTTCCTTCTCCTTTAAGGCAACTTTTTTGTCCAAATGCATTAAAGTCAATGAGCATTTTTTTTTATTTGTGGAAGCATTTTTTCATTGCAGTGAATTTCCCTCTGCAAATTTTTGCCGCAGTTTCACAAAAAAAATTGCAGATGGTGAATTGCAGAGTTTTTCTGCAAATTCATGCCTTGCGAAAAAATTCACCCATGACTAATCCAAGCCTGTACATTGTAAAGAAAAAACTAGAGATTACATTTTAAGACATGATCAGTAGAGTTAGTTCTGTTACCTGTACCTAGTCGTGTATACCCTTTACACCTCTTATCAACTCTCTCCCTCTGCTTTTCTTGCAGACTGAGAGAAGTGGATTGGCTTCCTTCCCCAGCTTCATTGATCTGCACTAAACAGTACAGTTGCCACTTGATTGCAAGCACATGGAGCGGAGCAGAGGTCGGCCCACAGTGCATATAAACTAACTGAAGCCTGCAGGTTGAGAGAAGCATATTTGCTCCCTTCTGCATCTCCCTGTAGTTGTACTGACAATCACAACCTCCGCCTGCATGTAGCTATACGAAGTAGAGAACATCTCACAAAAGGCATTATGGGTGGGGACATGCAAATCACTCCTTTATGTCCCTGTGGCCAACTATGCATCCAGAACCGCTGGTTTTATAGCACAGTAGCACAGGTACAGCTATATATATATATATATATATATATATATATATATATATATATATATATATATATATATATATATATATATATAATTTTTTTTTTAAGCTGGGGTACATGCTTTCAAAGCACCCTTAGTGCACAGTGCAGGTGCTCCCAACAAGTCCTACCTGAAGGCATAGACTCCAATACTCAAGTGCCCCAGTCCAAGTCAATTAAGCAGCATGAGTCGATGGGCTCACCTTCTCAGAAGCTAGGGTGAGCCCCATCATCCCCAACCCCTCCCCCCGGCACAAAAGGCACAGGCAGGGGGCAAGGGGCTTCAGACTCCCCTTTGTAAATGTATTTGCAGTGTTGAAAGCAAGGGCACTGGTGCCATTAAACGTATTGAGAATCTTGTCTCGGGGTGCAAGTCCTGCAGGTTACTCAAGATATGTGGCCCCCTCAAACCAATTCAAAGCTAAATAATAATACTAAAAACAGCGGGGGTGGGAGGGGCAGCATACATTGCCGAATTGCCCCGATTGAAAGCAGTATTTGTTTAACCTTTCTGCACTACTGTTTCTAACTCTTGAACCAATGTTACAGAAACAAACTCTATCACAGCTAAACATGTCAGTCACCACAATTTCTTGCATGATGTATGCATGCTGTATTAGCTAAACATTGTTTAATTGATTAAACAGAGTTTCAAGAGTGAGGACAAGCAGTGCATAAAGTGGGAAAAGGACTAATACTGCTCACGGCAGTTACATTTACAAATAATTCTATAGTTGTTGAATTACATTTGTTTTATTGCAGAAAAATGTTGGGTGGAGTTCCCCTTTAATCTTTTCTAATCTACAGCAGGACATCCTTTATTACAAAGATTTCAGCTTTAGTGTAGAAATTCAGAACAGTTATTAGTTGTCTGTGTAAAAGAGGAGAGCAATCCCAACGTTGTTTCAATATTAAACAATATACCCACCTAGTGGTCATTTTTTGGAATGACCTCAGCTTATCTTTGAAAATGCTTATCTGTGCTGCATGCTTTGCTTGGTTGGACACATTATTGACTTTATGATGTGGAACATAAGCTATAATTATTCGGTGGTATAATCTGATGCAGTGGTACCAGAGTACCATACTTTCTTTATCCACAAATATTTGCTTGCTTTCTCCAGGCCAATTATTTCTGGATTTTGCAGGCAACAGCAGTATAGCAAGAACTACTAGATTTGTAGAAAGATAAAAAATGTATTCATTAAATCAAATATATGATGGCAGACTAGTACAGTCATATGAAAAAGTTTAGGAACCCTTCTTAATTCTTTGGGGTTGGCTGAGCTTTCAAAGTAGCAACTTCCTTTTAATATATAACATGCCTTATGGAAACAGTAATTTCTCTGCACTGAACAGTCAGAAAAAGAAACAAAGTGTCTAACTTAATTGGCTTTTGGCAGAGAGCCCAGATCAGCTACCAGGTGCAGCTAAGATACTTTGTAACAATTTTGAGATAAGCAAATAAGTAATTGTAACAATTTCGATAAGGAGGTCCCTTGGGAAAAGTTAGACGCACAGCTTAAAGAGCAATTCACCTTCCTTAGCAAAACTGTAAAAACTGAAAAAAACCACAGAAATAAGATTAAACTTTCATAACCTGCCAAATTTCATAAAATTAACATGGCAATTAGGGGTGTGGCCACAAAAATGGGCGTGGTCAACCTTTTTGCTGCACTACGCATGCCTAATTTTTTGTCCCTCTTTTTGTTTACAAAATATTGGGATGTATGGGGCAACCTAACAGAGATTTTACATCAATACTTAGTTTTGCAAATGTATCAGCCTCTAGACACCTCCTATAGCCTTTGATGAGTGTCTGGATTCTGGATGGCTGTATTTTTGACCATTCATCAATACAAAATCTCTCCAGTTCAGTTAAATGTGATGGCTGCCAAGCATGGAAAGCTTCAAATCATCCCATAGATTTTTCATGATATTCAAGTCAGGGGACTCTGACGACCATTCCAGAATATTGTACTTCTCTTTCTGCATAAATGCCTTTGTAGATTTTGAAGTGTGTTTAGGGTCATTGTCTTGTTGGAATATCCAACCCCTACGTAACTTCAACGTTAAGACTGATGCTTGAACATTATCCTGAACAATTTGTTGATTTTGGGTTGAATTCATCCAACCCTCAACTTTAACATGGGCCCCAGTCCCTGAACTAACCACACAGCCCCACAGCATGATGGAACCTCCACCAAATTTGATAGTATGTAGCAGGTGTTTTTCTTGGAATGCGGTTTTCTTCTTCCGCCATGCAAAGTGATTTTATGACCAAATAACTAAATTTTTGTCTCATCAGCCCAAAGCACTTTGTTCCAAAATGACTGTGGCTTGTCTAAAAGGGATGTCGCGGACTGTTCGCCCGCGAACTAATTCGCGCGAACATCGGCCGTTCGCGTCCGCCGAATGTTCGCGAACGTCGCGCGACGTTCGCCAATTTGGGTTTGCCTTAGCTGGCGCTTATTTTTGACCTCTCACCCCAGACCAGCAGATACATGGCAGCCAATCAGGAAGCTCTCCCTCCTGGACCACCCCCACACCCCCTGGACCACTCCCCTTCCATATATAAACTGAAGCCCTGCAGCGTTTTTTCATTCTGCCTGTGTGTGCTTGGAAGAGCTAGTGTAGGGAGAGAGCTGTTTAGTGATTTGAGGGACAGTTGATAGTAACTTTGCTGGCTAGTAATCTACTGCTCTGTATTGTAGGGACAGAACTCTGCAGGGATTTGAGGGACAGTGAGTTTAGGTTAGTTAGCTTTGCTGACTAGTAATCTACCTTCTACTGCAGTGCTCTGTATGTAGCTGCTGTGGGCAGCTGTCCTGCTGCTGATCTCTCATCTGCTGACTGCTGCCTGTAACCCAATAGTCCTTGTAAGGACTGCTTTTATTTTCTTTTTTGTTTTTTTTACTTTGCTACTGTAAGAGCCCAGTGCTATTAGTCTAGCTGTGTTGGGGAGTGGGACTGGTGTGCTGCTCCTCCTAGTAGTTCACCACTACCAGCACCAACCAGAGTCAAAATTGTTACAAAGTATCTTATTTGCACCTGTTAGCTGTTCTGAGCTCTCTGCCAAAAGCTAATTAAGTTAGAAACTGGTTTTTTTCTGGCTGTTCAGTGCAGAGAAAAGAGGGACTTTCCAGTACAAAAGAGGGACAGGGGGTTGAGTGGTCAAAAGAGGGACCGTTGGGAGGTATGCAAGTGCCACCTAGCTGTGTGAGCTTTTTCACATTCTGTCTAAATAACAATAATAATTCCGTGTCCGTAAACATCACCTGAGTGATGTTTTTACAGCAGCAATAATATATTCCGTATCCACTACTGTATACGTTGCCCTTGCAGGCATTGTTTGCCCAGTCTTTAACCAAGTGCCACCTAGCTGTGTGAGCTTTTTCACATTCCGTGTCCAGAAACATCACCTGAGTGACGTAGTGTGATTTCTGCCCTTTACAGCACAAAACGCAGCGCTGTGTCAACAATGTATTTTTCAGATACATTTTTGCCCTTGATCCCCCTCTGGCATGCCACTGTCCAGGTCGTTGCACCCTTTAAACAACTTTAAAATAATTTTTCTGGCCAGAAATGTCTTTTCTAGCTTTTAAAATTCGCCTTCCCATTGAAGTCTATGGGGTTCGCGACGTTCGCGAACCGTTCGCATTTTTGGACGCAAGTTCGCGAATATGTTCGCGAACATTTTTTCCGCCGTTCGCTACATCCCTATTGTCTAAATGAGCTTTTGCATATAACAAGTGACTGTTTGTGGCGTGAGTGCAGAAAGGGCTTCTTTCTCATCACCCTGCCATACAGATGTTATTTGTGCGAATTCTGCTGAATTGTAGAATGATGTACAGATACACCATATACAGCAAGATGTTCTTGCAGGTCTTTGGAGGTGATCTTTGGGTTGTCTATAAACATTCTCACAATCCTCCGCATATGCCTGTATTTTTTTTTGGCCTGCCAGTCCTGAGTTTTATAGCAACTATGCCTATGGTCTTCCAATTCCTGATTATATTCCTTACAGTTGAAATTGACAGTTTAAACCTCTGAGATAGCTTTTTGTAGCCCTCCCCTAAACCATGATATTGAACAATCTGTGCTTTCAGATCTTTTGAGCGTTCTTTGAGGATCCCGTGCTGTCACTCTTCAGAGGAGAGTCAAACAGAAGCACAATTTGCAATTGGCCACCCCCAACAAAGGGGTTGTTCACCTTTGAACTTTTAGGGGTCCGTTTACTAAAGCGTGGTAAAAATATTCGCACAAAATATAGACAAATTTGTTGCAGAATATGTTTTCGCCAGTTTACTAACCTACGGTAAATATAAATTTGCGAATTTGCGAATATGTTTTCGCCAGTAATCGCATTTGCTGAAAATAACGCTACGTACACAATAATGGCTGGTTTACTAAACAGCTAAATGTGCAAAAGACAAAATTTACTTAAGAATATTCACAAAATTTTACCGCCACCTATGTAGTGGCGTAAAAGTATTTTTTCGCCAGAAAATTCTCAAGGGGCAGGAAATATTCCATAATCCTTTTTTTTTTTTTTTACCCATCATTCTTTGCTGACAGGAGAGAGATCTGTAGCTATGACTGACAAGATGATTTGGCTTCTGCTTCTATCTGCAGCTCAGAGGCGTATTATTGGCAGCAGGCATCACAGTCCAAGGATTCGTCAGCTTCTACACTTTTTTGGTTTCATTGTGATTGGCTACATTAAACTGTGCATTTCTATAAAGCAAAGAGATTGACTGGTATGATTTCTTGTTCATATGATTCTATTGGCAGAAGGGTTTATATGATGCATACATGTTTGATGTTACTCTGGTAATGTTGTTGGATGGTATAATCATCAGTCAATAAAGTTTATGAGTTTTGAAGATGCATTTCTGGCCATAAATGTCACAGTAAAAATTGCCATAATAACCGCCATAAAACAAGACTATGTTCTAGAATAAATATTCGCAAAAACTTAATTTGTCGCCAGAAAATTCGCATTTTCTCATGATTGGACACACCTGCCAATAAAGTTCAAACAAAGCTTAATGAGCTAACCCCACCAATTTGGTATTGCCAGTAATCAGTATCGAGCAGTTACTTGCATTCAAATTAGCAAAGTTACAAGGGTACCAACATTTTTGCACAGCCAGTTTTTCCCATTTGATTTAATTTCATACAGCTGAATACTGCTTCAGTAAAAATCTTTGTTCAGAAAACACCCCAGTACTCAGATGTGACTGGAAAATGAAAGACATACCACTGTTGTCTTTTTTGTTGAAAGTGGAGTAAATTATTATGCAGGATGAGAGCGGTTCCCAAACTCTTTCATATGACTGTGTATCCTCCAAAATTAGGATCCATTAAACATCACATATCATTTCTTCTCCTTTCCTAAGTCTTGTCTATAGTCTATATTTTATAGTCTATATTATAAACTAACAGAAGCAAGTGAACTTCATTGTAAAGGCAACTGAAAAGGACTACATTAACCCTTTTCATGGTGCTACACCAAGGAAAATGCCATTTAAATCTGCAGTAGACCCAGACAGTTAATCAATAATGAAGTTTAAAAAATTACTACCAATACAAAGCAACTAGGTAAGGCAAATGTTATTTAGCAAGTACTTTAGATGCATGCTGCGGACTAAACTGATTTATGTACATCCATGCAGTATGCATCTAAATTAATTGATAACTAGTCAAGCAGGATTTCAATTCAATATGTGACTCACTCACAAATATAATTTACCATTTGTTTTGGTGCTTGTGTGCGATTTGCTAATTTTACTGCTCAGACTTTACTATTGATTAATTGTCTAGATACACTGCATTTATAAAAGGTACGTCTGCACATGGGTGCAAGGTCTTGACAGGGTTAACTCATTTGTGTCTGTCAGTATCAAAGCAGTCATCAGAGCAAAACCGGAGTACTGGCAAACAGCATGAACCACATAACATGATCTTAACATCAAATGCCTAACCTGTTTGATCCACAAGGGACTTTGGGTCATATGCTGTGTTTGCCAGCTTAATAAAGTACCTCCATTCACTAGACCTTGTGTAGGGCCAACTGCTAAAGCAGGAAAAGAGACCTGTGGGATTTTATCAGGCCCAGATTTGTTGAAAGGCAAAGGCCCAGGCCTTGGGCGGCATGCCACCCTATCATACTTGCATTGCGTTACAGTTGTTGGAGATATTTAGCTACCATTTGTGCACTGCTATACTAATAATGTATTGTACTTTTTAATATATTTTTTGAATATATGATAAACAAATAAATCATGTTGCTTTAGGGTACTGTACTCTCTTTTATTCTTATTCACTTTTCACCTGTGACACCTAAATGTATTGACTCTATGTGGTGTCATTATATCTCTTGAACAGTGGAAAGGGACTTTAGCTTTTTTTTTAAAATGTAGTTGTCAGGCTAGACATAAACCAAAATCATCAAAAGTTGCTCTTTCGCCTGGTCCAAGGGCATGCACACACGCTGTGTCCCACAGGTCTTCATTACAGAAAAGTATTCTTGCAGTGATTAGCACATTGTCCTCAGGGGATGTACTACCTGCCACAAATAACACAGCTTTGTTTGTCAGAACAGCTGACAGTCTCTGAGGCCTTCATTATGCTACAAGCATCTGTGTTTAATATCACATTCATTGCTACAAACATGTGCTAAAATGCAGGCTGAGCCCTACATATATGTAGGTTTATGCAGCATGTTGGTGACCCCTGCTTCAGAACTTAATCCCTCTCCTGGGTGTCAGTGGAATAGCCGGAATGAAGTATGTGAATAAAATATAACAAGTAAATGGTATTTCCAAATGTTCAAGAAATGACTATTAGAATCAGACCGAAAGAAACATAAACTACAAACCTGCAGGAGGTCCCCTCTGCTTCTCGTGTGAGGGATGTTTAAGGGATTTGTGGAACTTTTGTAGTACTTTTTGCTTTTTATGCATATATACACCAAAACATACATATAGAAGTATTTTACATCCAATGAGTATTCTTTATATCTTAGTTAGGATCAAGTGGGGAATTGAAATGGAGTATGTTCTTGCAGACTAGGTGATAATCTTCCAATGTTTAGATTGTTTTAGGGTTCTTCCAACAGAGTAATGGTACCATCAAACCGACCAGACTTCACAAATCAGGATTGCACTCTGGAGAACCAATTCAATCATTAAGTCATTTGTTTTAGGTGTATTACAATACACGTTTCAGATACAACAATTCTTCATCAGGCATTTATTCTATGTAAGATGGCCTTCTCATAATTCTGCGGGTTTTTGGATAACGGGTTTTCAGAAAAGTGAAACAATATCTCAGGAAAACAGTATCCCTCTAAATCAGGGGTCCCCAAACTTTTATTCCAGTGAGCCACATTTAAATATAATAAGAGTTTGGGAGCAACACAAGCATGAAAAAAGTTCCTAGGGGTATCAAATAAGGACTTTGATTGTCTATTTGGTAGCTCCTATTGTGGATTGGCAGCCTACAGGAGGCTCTGTTTGGCAGTACACCTTGTTTTTATACAACCAAAACTTGCCTCCATGCCAGTAATTAAAAAATAAGCACCCGTTTGAGGCCACTGGGAGCAACAGTTGCTCACGAGCCATTGGTTGGGGATCACTGCTCTAAATCCAAGATATTTGTTCAGCAGATATGCTGAGTATAGTGATTGGTTGTTGGTGCATTGTTGTTACCTTCTCAAATGGCACAACAAATGTTGTTAAAAACACCAAAAATGAAATATAATACAAGAACAGACTTCTTTTCCATTTCAGATTCAGATAACCAATTCCTATTGCTATCAGGATTACAGACATATCAAAATAGTGCACCCCCACACACACACACACACACACACACACACACACACACTCACTCACACACACGTTTTAAAAAAAGTCATTGGCGACCTGAGCCCCCTATAAATTAAAAAAAAAACATTGGTGGCAAGGGCCCTACTACAAGTTAAAAAAATATATTGGTGGCCAGGCCCCTCCCCCCACTCCACTCGGTGGGGCCTTTGGGCTCCATTTGGTGGTGGCTTTTGGCTTCATTTAGTGGTGGCTTTCCAATCCATTCAACACTGCTTTGCGACTCAAGGGGAGCCCAGGTAATCCAGGAAATCAAGCACGACCAAGCCCCCCTTAACCCTATCACTGCCAGCCGATTTGGCTGATTTGGAACTGTTATTGGCAGACCATTTTTGAACATTTTGTACTTTTTCATTTTAAGGGCCTTTCCTGGGGGGATCTTTTGTTTTTTTCAGGATAACCTGAGTTTCCAAATATTGGTGTAATTCCACTTCTGTAAAAAAATATACTGTAGGCTTCTAAGTGTCTAATAAAATGAAAAAAGTCATGTTTCACATAGTACAATCATATATATAAGAAACATAATTTATTTTATGTACGAGAACACAGCCAATTTGGAAAGTTCTATGTCTCCTGAAATGCGCCAATACCAAAAATACATAGTTGTATGGAGATTTCTCACTTGTATAGATAAAAATCTCCAAGCAGTACACCACCAAATTTTTAAAAGCACCACTCCACAAAACGGCATACTTCTGATTTCAGGGCCAAACATACCACTTACAGTAGGTTTACCCTAGAAAACTACCCATTATTAGAAAGAACAGATTCTGAAGAATCAAAAATGGGTAAATTTATCTATGTACTCCAAACTACCAAGTAGCAATTCTTTCCTAAAGTTATAATCTTTTATAGAAATTGGTGATTTTTTGACCTCAAAGCTACAGCATCATATCTCCCACACATCATTAGGTACCAATATAAAACACCCTAAATATGAAAGCCTACTATGTATAGGTTTTACCTAAGCATGTGGCATATAGGGGCCTCAAAATATAGAAACCTCATTCAAGCTAGCAGTTCTGTAATTCCAGATACTGCAAAATCAACACAATTACATAATTTTGGGGTGGGGGAACAGGTAGAAAAAAGTATGTTAACCCACAAAACCAAATTTTTTGGAAAGTACACATTCACCCGAATCCAAATTGGGTATGCATGTCTTTCTACTCCAAAGCACCAAGCCGCAAACCTTTACTAAATTTGGCGATTTTGGTGACATTTCCAAAAATTACCTCAAAACTTCCACCCTGCAGCATCTTATTTCCCACATACTATTAGCTATCAAGATAAATCACCCCAATATGAAAGCCTGGGTCCTCTGAACAGTTTTATGTCCAATATGCATAGGTTTATGTAATAAAGGGGTGAACCTTAATCAATATTAATAATTTTATTAATTAAAATAAATATATTAATACAAGTATACAGGATCAATGATTAAACCTTTTGATATACTGCTTTTGAGCAATAACTTACACACACACAAGTAAAGATAGAATTTAAAACATTTGCTTAGCTTTTTATGATGGTAATTACAAGAATAGCCAGTTCTGCATCAAATCAGCACAACCGGGGAGCCCCACAACCTTTGGTTCATCACCTGACGCAAACGTACTTATGTAAAGTGAAAGCTCCTTCTTATACCACAGTTCTTAGAAAACCCCCAACCCAAGTGCTTACTTCTGCACTAATGTGTTGTGCAAACTGTTGTCATAAACTCAAATTTCTAACTAGTTAAACGATTAACTTTGTACAAGGCCTTATTTGTTACTCAAATAAGTTGTCTGGATAGATTATTGTCTATCTGCTGTCTGTTTGTTTATTCCAATGATATTTGCTGAGTAACTGTTTACCCAGCAATATACATAGTACAAAGACAATGTACCTTGACCATTGGACAATAGCCATTCCAAAATCTCCTGCTTTTACCTAAACTAAGGATTTGATTCATATATCAAGGCAGATGTATATATTGTAAATCATGATCAATCAATTATATAAAAACCACTACGCTACAGTTTACCTAAGCATGTGGCATATAGGGGCCCCAAAATGAAGACCCTCCATATGGTCTCATTCACGGTACTGCAAAATCAACACATTTACATAATTTTGAGGTAGGCAAAGGTAGAAAAAAGTACATTCACCCCAGAAAACCATATATTTTCGGAAAGTACATATTCCCTCAAATCCAAATTGGGTATGCATGTTTTTCTACTCCAAAGCACTAAGCCTCAAACCTTTCCTAAATATGGAGATTTTGGTGACATTTCCAAAAATCACCTTAAAACTTCCACCCTGCAGCATCTTATTTCCCACATACTATTAGGTATCAATATAAATCACCCCAAATATGAAAGTTTTATATCCAATATGTATAGGTTTACCTAAGACCGTGGCATATAGGGGGCCCAAAATAAAGACCCCCCATATGGTCTTTCATTTCATGTACTACAAAATCGACACATTTACTTCATTTTGGGAGGGGGGGGGCGAAGGTATAAATAAAGTAAGTTCACCCCAGAAAACCATATATTTTAGGAGAGTACATATTCCCCGATTCCAAATTGGTTATACATGAATTTCTACTCCAAAGCACCAAGCTGTAAACCTTTCCTAAATTTGGCGATTTTGGTGACATTTCCAAAAATCACCTCAAAACTTTGACCACATACTATTAGGTATCAAGATAAATTACCCCAAATATGAAATCATGTGGTCTGCAGAACAGTTTGATGACCAATGTACATAGGCATGTAAAGACCCCAAATCTACCTTGTGCAAACTTATTTGATGGCTTACATTTACAAAAAATTATGGCGACCCCTGAAAACCATATATCTTTGGAAAGTACACATTCTAATAAATCCAAAATGGTTGTCTTTCTACTCCAAACTATGGAACTTCAAAACTACGCTAAAGGCAGTGGTTTTCATGACATTTCTGAAATTGGCCTAAAAATATTGCAATTGGCCACATTTATCTCACCCAATTTCTTATATAAAATTGTAAAACATCCTAAATATTGCTGTCATCGGTCTAACTGAACAGTTTGATGCCCAATATGCATAGATATACTAAAGCAACTGGTATGTGCGGACCCCAAATAAAAATAGTGCAGATGAATTTTATTATTATAGTATTATGTGCCACAAGACCCTCCTAAAAGCAGAAATACCCCCCCAAAACCATATATTTTTGTAAAGTACACATTCGGTTGAATCAAAATTTGCTAAAAATGTGTTTGTACACCAAATGATCAAAGTGCACACGAGGCTAAAAAAAACATAAGGAACAACAATTGAAGCATAAAACCGCAATAAAATAACAAAAATCAAATACAATTAGGCAAATCAATGAAATAAAATAATCCGACAGTTTGGTTAGCAGTCTGAATACTTGATCCAATAGTCACGCTGGGAAATCAACAGTTTTTAGGAGAATAATAAGAGGGAAACTGATAAAATGAAGAAGTAAAAAAAAGTGTGTGTTTTTGTATGCATGTGTGTACAACAAAGTGTAAAAATGTGTGTATATGTGTATGTGAGTGTGTACATGTCTGAAAAACAAAAAAAAGCCAGAGATGCAAATAAAAACAACTAATAATAGTAAAAGTAGCAATAAGTGTACAAAATGTGATAAAAAAAAGCACTTACCATTTCTAGGTGAAGGACGGGTCCTTAGCAGTCCTGGGGGTCCTTAGCATAGCTGGAGGGTCCTGATTGCATAGCTGGCAGGTCCAGAGTGCAGAGCTGGTGCAGGAAGTGCGTGGGTGTCCCAGGATCATGAGGTCGCAGAAGCAGGAAGAAGAAGGAAGGTAAGATAGTGTCCTGCAACGATCGTGTCACAGGACTGACAGGGAACCCCCCTTGGTTTAGGGGCCTCTGTGACTTGCTGCACAGCGGCAAAAGCCTATAGTGCAGTAAGGAACACCTTAATGCAAAGCACGTATTTTTAAGCCAGAATTTAGTACCTACGTGCTTGGCAGTTAAATGGATAGTTCACATTTGAGTTAACGTTTAGTATGATGTAGAGACTGATATTCGCAGACTGAATGAAAAATGAAATTGGTTTTCATTTTCTATTATTTGTAGTTATTTAGCTTTCTGTTCATCAGCTCTCCAGTTTGCAATTTCAGCAATCTGGTTACTAGGGTCCAAATTATCCTAGCAACCATGCATTGATTTGAATACAAGACTGGAATATGAATAGGAGAGGCCTGAATGGAAAGACGAGTAATAAAAAGCAGCAATAACAATACATGTGTAGCCTTACAAAGCATTTGATTTTAGATGGAGCCAGTGACCCCCATTTAAAAGCTGGACAGAGTCAGAAGAAAAAGGCAAATGATTAAAAAAAATTCTAAAAGATAAATAATGAAGACCAATTGAAATGTTGCTGAGAATGAGCCATTCTATAACATGTTAAAAGTTCACTTAAAGGTGAACCACCCCTTTAAAGCTTAACATTCTCCTGGCCCAGTACAAGCTTTACCCCCTGTGCCCCCCCCCGATGGCAACCCTAGCTCCAAATATGTGCTCAGGTACTGTGACCTACCAAATAACTCTGTCTTTGCCTCAAATAGGGGTTGTAGAGGCTTTTTATATTCTGCTTTTGGGTTGAACTTGCTATGAAATGAGGACAGTATATGCTGCAAGTGGATACAACTTGTAAACATGCATGCATAGGCTCTGTTCCCTTGGGAGCCCAACGTGACTTGTTTATTAGATTGAATATTGCTAACAAAAAGCTCCACACAAAGCAAAGCTCAAGTACCCCTCCAATGCACAGGTGAATTCCCTAAGTGAATCTGCCTCTTTAATCTCTAAAAAAATCTTTGACAACATGTCTCCATTCCCTTTCCAGACACTTGCTAATGATGCATTTACCTAGGTGGGCACCAACAAATTATGGGTATAATAATCAGGTTGCAGGGAACAGAGTTTAAATAATACACCAGTTTAACTGGAAAGAATACTTCCCTGACTGAAAAGCTCAGGGCATAAATTAATGTTCAGCCATGTGATGGACCTGTGTACTTGATATAAACTATAAACAGGGACTTTTGTACTATCCTTATTCAAACAAAGAATACTGATTTAAGCATGAAACATATAATGCTGAACCATACCATAGTGTAACAAAATCTATATTATGACGGTGCCCTTCATATGGCCATAGATTAAATACTTTTGCTAAAACATGGTTGAAACCATGACACAAGCTATTTACCATTAGTTATCAATATACTGCACATGAAATGGCTGTATTTGTAATGTATACACTAACTTAAAGGTTGGGAAGCAGTAACCTTTCCAAGTATACACAATATACTACTGCCATCTTGTGTCTGGGACATAACATAAAAATATATTAATCTTGCAACAACACAGAATGAGATGCAGTCACTATGGTGGAATTAATTGCCTCCCCCTCGTGTATCTTTAATTTCAAATGTCACTGTGTACAATGCCAGATCTTGTAGAGCTAATCAACACAATTTAACACTAGAGATTTTAGGTATATGAATACACTTTTATATTCCAATGATTATGTTATTATGTGTGTAAAATATGTCGATGGGTAGACGGGTAATGTGACAAATTGTAAATACAAGCATACTAAAAGAAGGGGAAACACAGCATGTGCGTTTGACTCAGTCCCAGATGGTTTTGACCACAGCAAAGCAGTTGAAAATGGGAACACTCTGATTTAAAATGTACAGATCTATATAGATTTTATTTTGGTTATGGTTACTAATTTTTTTTTTTTGCGTTTCCCCAAATTGTGGTTTGCATTGGAAATGTGAAATGCAGTATGTGTTTCCTTTTTATAATCCCTCTTATCAGAGCCGGACTGGGAGTAAAAAGCAGCCCGGGCAAAAAAATCAAAGCAGCCCACATGTAAACACACACAATGTACTCAGACACACTAATATATTGGGTTAACATAAATATTCATGTCCACTGCTATCCCACAGTCATACTCCCTTCCCAGAGACTATTATCCCATGTTACTATAGGCACCATCTCTCCCTACTATACCTGCTATCCTACAGTCACACTCCCTTTCCATAGACCAGGGGTAGGCAATCTCCATCTCTAGAGCCTTATATGTCTCTTCATCCTGCTTGCTGCGGCTCAGTCACGTCATCTATACAGCCCTCACACTTGCTGGCGGCTTCTTGAGTGTGCGACCACGGTAAGCTAACGGTTAGTTTAACGCGGTTGCACACTCAGGAAGCCGCCAGCATGTTATAGGGCTGTATAGACGTCCCAGGGGTGACAGGCAAGACCGAGCCGCAGCAGGATGATTCATCATGGTCCTTACTGCGGTCACAGTCAAGACAAGAGAAGGAAGATCAGCATGGAGCGTCAGAAACTGAAGTCACATTAAACAGGTGAGAACACTAGCATTTAATAGGGCTATTCAGTGTTTAATTGATATGCCCATAGACTTGTATGACGTTGTGCGACAAAAAAAAATGACGTGCGTCAAAAAAAATCACAGCGCAACAATTTTTTTGACGCCCATAGACTTTAATGGACGTCGGCGACATTTCGCCTGTGGCGAATTTTTGACGAAATGAAACGGGTCAAATTTGCCCATCCCTATTTATAAGCTATGTTATTTTCTGCAGCTCGAGACTTTTTCTTTAGTGAAAGAGGGGGCAAAATGGCTCTTTTGATAGTAAAGGTTGCTGACCCCTGCCATAGACTATTATCCCATTGTTACTATAGGCACCATCCCTCCCTACTATAGTTACATAGTTAAATCGGGTTGAAAAAAGACAAAGTCCATCAAGTTCAACCCCTCCAAATGAAAACCCAGCATCCATACACAAACCCCTCCATACCCTCACATAAATCATATATACCCATACCTTTACTAACTATAGAGTTTAGTATCACAATAGCCTTTGATATTATGTATATCCAAAAAAATCATCCAAGCCACCATCACAACATCACCCGGCAGTGCATTCGACAACCTCACTGTCCTGACTGTGAAGAACCCCCTACATTGCTTCAAATTAAATTTATTTTCTTCTAGTCTAAAGGAGTGGCCTCTGGTACTGTGATCCACTTTATGGGTAAAAAGGTCCCCTGCCATTTGTCTATAATGTCCTCTAATTTACTTGTAAAGTGTAAGCATGTCCCCTTGCAAGCACCTTTTTTCCAGAGAAAACAACCCCAACCTTGACAGGCTACCCTCATAATTTAAGTCTTCCAACCAGTTTAGTTGCACGTCTCTGCACTCTCTCCAGCTCATTTATATCCCTCTTAAGGACTGGAGTCCAAAACTGTACTGCATACTTCAGATGAGGCCTTACCAGGGACCTATAAAGAGGCATAATTATGTTTTCATCCCTTGAGTTAATGCCCTTTTTTATGCAAGACAGGACTTTATTTGCTTTAGTATACTCTCAAAGTGATTCCCCTATGATGCCCCGCCTTAAGAAGTTCATTGTAGCATAAAACTTTCCGAAGAAGGGGGCGTGGCCTACATAGGGGGAACCACTGATGGAACAAATTGTTTTGGGGGCATGGTTGCAAAGCAAATTTTGTAGCTGGTTTGTATGTTTGTAGGACCCATTGATCTGTGACATGTGTTTCCCAGTGGGAAACTGGTTTGTATGTTTGTAGGACCCATTGATCTGTGACATGTGTTTCCCAGTGGGACTGAAAGCAACTTAAGCGGCCTCCCACTCGAGCCTCTGAGTTATGCTGAGGACAGTCATGACGATAAATGCTTTTGAGGGGCAGGCTTCCTTGATTGTCTAGCTGGATGCTGCCATTGTGGTCTGCTCATCCATGCCCCCTGGTCTGAATTTGTATTTTTCGGAATTAGGAAGATCGAAAGGAGCGATAACTCCTATTTGGATCTGACGGTCTCTTGTTGGGAAACCTATTCGCATGGTCCAGTCTCCCTTTTTGTCCTTTTGGGCAGAACATACTCTTACCTCCTGTCACCTCTATAATTATCTGTTTTAAATATGGGCCAAACAGGGAATCTCCTGAGTATTTAAGATTATGTAGTCTGTTTTTATATGCCGTGTCACCAGACCAGTGACATAGCCATAGTGCCCTTCTGGCAACTACTGTACTAGCTGTGGATTTTGCTGCTAGTTGTGCTATTTCCAAAGCTGAATCTGCTAGAAATGTAAGGACGGGATGTAGTTTATCCACCTCCGCGGATGATTGTTGTGCTGATTTCACTGGTTGGGATATCAGCTCCTGAGCCCAGTGTCTTGCTGTGCATGCTAGCCCTGCTGCCGCTGTTGCTGGATGCAAAATCGCTGTGGATTGCGTATAAGCTCTTTTTAGGGCCGACTCTAGCTTCTTGTCCATTGGATCTTTAAAGGCTGCCTCCTTCATTGGGAGGGTAGTTTGTTTAGATAAACGTGCAATTGCAGAATCAACACTTGGGGGTTTGTCTCATATTTTGCATTGCTCTTCTGGAATAGGATAAGTATTTTAAAAGCATTTGGTTAATGTCGAGAGACGATCTGGTTGTGACCATCTATAGTTTGAGTGATTGCTTTAAATACCGGGAAAATCTTCTTTTGGTGGACTCTTAGTACTTTATCCACTTTAGATACTGGCACAGACTCATCTTTAATTTCTAGAGTCTCCATCATTGCCTTTAACAACCTGCCATAAACCTCTGGTTTGGCAAAGGCATTTTGTTGTGCTGTCTCAGAATCGCTGTTAGATTCTGAATCTTGCTGGTCTGATGCCTGTAGGTCAGAAACACTTAGTAGATTTACAGGGCCGGATTTACATAGTGGGCGCCCCTAGGCATCAAGAATCAACAGTTTCTGTCCTGCCTCCAGGTGGTACCTGGCAAAGGGTATGGCCTCTAGGACTGCTACCATTAGTCCCAGGAGTCAATAGCAATCCTCTGCTGAGGTTTCTCTCTTGGTGCGGAAGGTTTGGGTTGTCTCTATCAGCTTTCTGGCCTTGCCCTGAGGTAGGTAAACCTTTTGACTCTTGGAGTCGAACTGAAGGCCTAGGAATTGAATTGATTGGCTTCCATGCGACAGTCAAGTAGATCCTTGAATGCTGCTTCCTCTGCTGGTAAAGCAGGTTGTCATGATAGTTGGGCAACAGCAGAGTTCACCTTTGGGGCTATGTCCCACCTTTTCTGGTGCTCTTCGGGTACTGGATAGGTCTTGAAGAATCTTTGTGTGAGAGTGATCCGGCACTCTGGTTGTGTGCACTCAGCCTCAATTGCCTGTGTGATGGAACTAAAAACTGGAAAAGCTAATTTTGATATCTTTTGAAGACCTAGCAGACCTAGAGTTGCTGTCTCGTGCTTAATATCCAGTGTTTGTAACATCTCTCTTAAGTTTTTTGCTGATGGTCCCTCCTTCTCGGAGTCTAAGGCTGATTGGTGATGGGAATATACTGAGCTATCTGAGTTTTGACCAGGTATCTCTTCTCCCTCAGTGTCTGAGGCTAATTCCAACTCAGATTCAGAGGATGATTCTAGCATGGCAGTAGCTCTTGAGGGGGCAGGTTGTTGTATAGTGTTCATAATCCAATCTGATTTGGGACTTGGCTTGATATGTGTGCTGATTGTTCAGACTCCCAGGGCATGGGTGCAGGGTCCTCTGCTGTAGGCCTTTGAGTAGCCTGCCCTGGTGTTGGAGTATTTGGTAATGAGGCCGGGACATGCGAGGGCTTGGTAACTTGTGGGGACAGTACTGGGGGCTCAGTTATGGACGATATCTCTGAAGTAGGTCTGCAATCGGAGCAGTAGTTTCGCTCCGACTTTCTTAGGGAGTGTTTACACACTTTACATTTAGGACGTTTATCAGTTTTTTCTGTTTCCTTACTGCCACCCCCCTGGTTATAGTGCTGACTGTACTACCTCTCTGAGGTCATTCAGCATGACTGCCTGCTCCATCCTACTCTACAGTCCAGCTACAAGTGTGTGCTGTTGTTGTCTTGGCACTAGTGCTGTGCTATCTGACTCTCTGTCCCGTTTCAGGTGACCATGCTGTATTCATAGTAAAGAATGTGCGACTGGGGAATGGTAGCTTGGTGTTCTCAATCTCAGTGAACACCCCCGCTCCAGGTGCAAAACTTTATCCAAATAATCAGATAACAGAGAAAGCAATCAGAGCAGAGCTTGCTGCTAAGTGTTCTTTATTAGACACAACATGTTTCGGGCAAGTGCCCTTTATCAAGTGTTCAAAAAGTAAGTGTTAACAAGCATTTAAAGGGTAAAACAGGAAGTGAGGTCACGTATCAAGGTAAGTGGATCAATAAAAAGTGCAAGCATTAGGGGTAATTAGTGAGTCCTTTATGCATAATGTCCTTGATTAATTCAGTCCACAGTGTGACATTTTCTGGAAGCATTTCCAAATAGTCTCTTCAAATAAGTGTAGAAAAAAGTATAATACTCAAGGAACTGCCCATTTCTGGGCCTACCACAGAACATCCTGATAAATTACTCAATTAGTATGGAAGGAAAAGATATGCCCATTATTCTTACCATTAGCCGTACATATAATGTAAATATCTTGGGCTCAGAAATCAGTTATCTGAAAAAGAAACAAATCAGGCATCAGTAACAAGAAAAAGATAACAAAAACTTTTTATAATACACTGTACAAGTAAAACGCAGCATTGTCACAGTGTCAAAGGAAGCATTTCACACTCCAGCTGTCATTCAAGCCTTTAGGGTACATTGTATCTAACTTCTTGATCCAGTATGCTTTCCTCCGTAGTATTTTCTTTTTAGGGTTCCCACCTCTCTGTAAGGGGCTAATCACTTCTAATATGGCCTATCTTAACTGTGACTGATTATGGTTAGCATCCTTAAAATGTCTGGACACTGTAGTGTCCGTGGCTGTTCCTTTCTTATAATTTCGTATGTTTCCTTTGTGTTCTTTAATTCGAGTTTTCACAGCACTGACGTTTTAATATGTATATCACATTGCTTGTATCACAGGTGGCATAGTGTTTTAGTTTTACTGGTGTGCCATTAGCAGGGTCTCTCAAGGTATCTCCTTTAATAATGGAGGAGCAACAGTTGCAATTTAAACAGGCAAATGTGCCCATCTTAGGTTGGCCTAGGAACCTCGTGGCCCCTTTCAATCGTGGGGGATTGATCTCTGAAGGGCATAATATATCTCGGAGGCTTTTCCCTTTCTTGTAGCTGAATATTGGAGGTTTTGCTAAGGGACCTCTGAGTGCAGTGGCCGAAATTTGTGAACAATCCTTCAATTTGTATACTCTGTGCATTATACTGGCTTACAAATGGGAAAATGTCCTTTCTTTCTTTGGGTTTGTATTTGAGATATATTATGCCCTTCAGAGATCAATCCCCACGATTGAAAGGGGCCACGAGGTTCCTAGGCCAACCTAAGATGGGCACATTTGCCTGTTTAAATTGCAACTGTTGCTCCTACATTATTAAAGGAGATACCTTGAGACACCCTGCTAATGGCACACCAGTAAAACTAAAACACTATGCCACCTGTGATACAAGCAATGTGATTTACATATTAAAATGTCCGTGCGGACTGGCCTACATTGGCCAGACCATAAGAACTGTGAAAACTCGAATTAAAGAACACAAAGGAAACATACGAAATTATAAGAAAGGAACAGCCACGGACACTACAGTGTCCAGACATTTTAAGGATGCTAACCATAATCAGTCACAGTTAAGATAGGCCATATTAGAAGTGATTAGCCCCTTACAGAGAGATGGGAACCCTAAAAAGAAAATACTACAGAGGGAAGCATAGTGGATCAAGAAGTTAGATACAATGTACCCTAAAGGCTTGAATGACAGCTGGAGTGTGAAATGCTTCCTTTGACACTGTGACAATGTTGCGTTTTATTTGTACAGTGTATAAAAAGTTTGTTATCTTTTTCTTGTTACTGATGCCTGATTTGTTTCTTTTTCAGATAATTGATTTCTGAGCCCAAGATATTTACATTATATGTACGGCTAATGGTAAGACTAATGGGCATATCTTTTCCTTCCATACTAATTGAGTAATTTATCAGGATGTTCTGTGGTAGGCCCAGAAATGGGCAGTTCCTTGAGTATTATACTTTTTTCTACACTTATTTGAAGAGACTATTTGGAAATGCTTACAGAAAATGTCACACTGTGGACTGAATTAATCAAGGACATTATGCATAAAGGACTCACTAATTACCCCTAATGCTTGCACTTTTTATTGATCCACTTACCTTGATACGTGACCTCACTTCCTGTTTTACCCTTTAAATGCTTGTTAACACTTACTATTTGTACACTTGATAAAGGGCACTTGCCCGAAATATGTTGTGTCTAATAAAGAACACTTAGCAGCAAGCTCTGCTCGCGTTCTCTCAGTTACCTGCTGTATTCATAGTATCTGTGGCTGTGAATAGGCTTGGGCGAATTTGACCAGTTTCACTTCGACTAAAATTTTAGTCACATGACCAGGGGCAGCTGGGAAATTGACAAAATGTCTAGCCCCATGTCAGATTTCAAAATTGAATAGAAAAAAATCTTTTTGTTCTTTTGAGAATTGGATTTCAGTGTAGAATTCTGCTGGAGTAGCACTATTAACTGATGCTTTTTGATAAAAACATGTTTTCCCATGACAGGATCCCTTTAAATAAACCAGGCGAGGCAATACGTACTTCACCTCAATGAGTGGCCCAGCTGTTTGTGTATTTTACCGCATATGGCCCTTAGTGAAAAAAGTTTGGACACTCCTTAGATAAATAATGATGTTACTTATTATGCTGAATAACATCTTATAAGATTAAGCCGTGTAAAGTACTAGACAAGGTAGCATTGTGTAAAAATGCTTATAGAAGACCAACTAAGCTAACATGATAGCATAAAATGATGAAACTATATACAACATATTGTGTTGAATTGGCTGCACTCCAACAAATAGTGCTAAAGATGAACTACAGAAGGTTTAAAGATATCAAAACAACATTACAAGGTGATGCATTGTCTTCATGCTCATCATATTTACTTGCTGCAGCGGCAAGAAGCATCATTATAATAATGAGCTGAAAAGAAAAATGCACAGTAAGGTAAAAAGGGTAAGGCGGTAGCATAAAATAAAGCATGTTGCATGGATACTTAAGTATCAATCTGCTGAAAGTTAAAAAGATAATATATACATGCTACAGGTATTGAAGTTTTTCCTCATTATTGGTATACTGATAAATAACTTACTATTCTAAAGCACCATTTTGAATGAGCTTACAGGGGTACCTACTCTAAAAGAAACTAAAATGGATTGGAACATTAGCTGAAGCTTACATGTGCAGGATCAGTAAAGTAATGTCAACCCCCTTTATTAAGTAGGGTACTGTAATAAAAAAAAACATCAGACCTAACACAATGTAGAAGAGCATTACACAATATAGATATTGTTAGTTTAAATTTACTGTCACAATGCCTAGGCATATCTGAGCTATTTTATCAGAGTCTTAATAATGTAGTAACCTGCAGCATCAATCCCTGCAGAGAACCCTGTATGACTATAGACTTGTATCACAACTTTTGTACCATCTTATTACAAAATAAATACACTAACAGTTGAAACTGGAATATTCAACTGAACTGTTATATGGTATAACAATCTGCATATGAAAGAGATTACTTGCAGATATAGAATGCATAATAATAAGCTCAATTTACCAAGTGTTGGTTTACTGAAGTTGTTGCATATAAATTGAATTACAATTGATAGTATTTACCATCGAAGTGCAAGATGCAACCTGTAACGACAATAATTAATTGCAGATACCAAAGTATTAATACCTTGCATGGTTACTTATAGCGCCATAGCTCATAATTGGAGTTGTTCTGCACAAAAATTACCTGCACCACTTTGGATGCATTTGCAGAAAATGCTGAACCAAGGAGCAACATGATTATGTATGTATAGTGTTTGCACTAATTATAGCCTTAGAACTGTTGTAGAACTGCATATGCATAATATCATACTTCATGATTTGCAGTACATATACATTATGTATAACGTTGAGTAATTGCCACATGGTAAAATGATGACTGCATATGCACAGTGCATATGTATATAAATATCTATATCTATATATCTATATATATATATATATATATATATATATATATATATATATATATATATATATATATACATACACACCGAGTAATTGTACCCGGTAGTAATGAAGAACTACAGAACACCATAATTAAATGGGGATAGTCTTAACATGGCATGCTTAATGTACATTAATACACCCAGTAATCTCAATATAGTAGCAATGGTGAATCAAAAATAATGATCACTGGATGCATAAATATATACCAAGTAGCTGTATAGATAATATACTGAGTTGTTGCAGACTATAGATTGCATAGTATAAACTTGCTGGGAAGCTACAGGTATAACATGGTATTTACTGAATAGTTGCTTGCATCCTTTAAGTATAATGAACTACACAGCATACACAGTATCAATATGCTGAGTAGGTTGCAACACTGTTTATGATGACTACAAATGTGCAGCATTAGATATCAAAAATGTAGTCTTACCTGAAATTTTCACAATTGGGTAATAGATTTCATTCCCCCTGATAGGACAGAATAACAAACAAGCTTAATTAACCCCTATGAGTCACCTCCTCCAGGCATCAGTGTTCATTTTCTAGCTTCTTAAATAAAAACACACCACAACTTTAAATTTATCGGGAGGGATTATTGTGCTGCCTTTCGGACTAAAGAAAAGGAAAATTTCAGGTAAGACTAAATTTTTGATTTTCTTTACGTCCTACAGGTGGCACACATCACAATTGGGATTTAGCAAGCTAAACACAAGGAGGGAATAGGGATCATTATTTCTCTGCCAAGGCCGATACCCAAACTGTACTGCTAAAGGCTGCTTTCTGAGAGGCTACTATGTCAAGCTTGTAGAACTTTGCAAAAGTATGTACATTACTCCTGTATAGATAATATACTGAGTTGTTGCAGACTATAGATTGCATAGTATAAACTTGCTGGGAAGCTACAGGTATAACATGGTATTTACTGAATAGTTGCTTGCATCCTTTAAGTATAATGAACTACACAGCATACACAGTATCAATATGCTGAGTAGGTTGCAACACTGTTTATGATGACTACAAATGTGCAGCATTAGATATCAAAAATGTAGTCTTACCTGAAATTTTCACAATTGGGTATCAATATGCTGAGTAGGTTGCAACACTGTTTATGATGACTACAAATGTGCAGCATTAGATATCAAAAATGTAGTCTTACCTGAAATTTTCACAATTGGGTAATAGATTTCATTCCCCCTGATAGGACAGAATAACAAACAAGCTTAATTAACCCCTATGAGTCACCTCCTCCAGGCATCAGTGTTCATTTTCTAGCTTCTTAAATAAAAACACACCACAACTTTAAATTTATCGGGAGGGATTATTGTGCTGCCTTTCGGACTAAAGAAAAGGAAAATTTCAGGTAAGACTAAATTTTTGATTTTCTTTACGTCCTACAGGTGGCACACATCACAATTGGGATTTAGCAAGCTAAACACAAGGAGGGAATAGGGATCATTATTTCTCTGCCAAGGCCGATACCCAAACTGTACTGCTAAAGGCTGCTTTCTGAGAGGCTACTATGTCAAGCTTGTAGAACTTTGCAAAAGTATGTACATTACTCCAAGAGGCTGCTCTGCAGATATCTCAAATATGCACTTGTGATCTTTCTGCCCAAGAAGTGGACACTATCCTTGAACGTGCTTTTAACTCTGCTGGAGGTTTCATCCCTGCCATATAAGCTTTCCTATCCAAAGGATCTTTAAATGGTGACTCTTCCACAGGAATTGTAGTTCTTTTTAGAAAGTTTTGCGATCAAAACATCCACCTGAAGTGGCTCCTCCCAGGGTGCCTCCTTAGCATCTATAGGAAACATCAATTAGAATCTTTTTTTTAATTTGGGTGTCTTTTCCACCTGAAATAAATAAAACTGTTCCTTAGATTTGTGTTGTACTGATGAGGAAGAATCACTATCAGCAACTGAATCAAGATTCTAAACTAGATTACAAATCTCTAGAATGTCAGCAGGTGACATACGAGTATTAATATTTGATCTGACTTCATCAAAATATTTTGACAACAGTTTCTTGAACCAGCTAACAAACTGTTCAGTGTTATTTACTGGGTCCCCACTTGAAATACATGATTCACAATTTGACTGAGAATAATCTTCAGGCAATGGCTGATCACATCCTGAACAAATATTATATCTGGATTTTCTCTTTCTTTTCCTGGAAGATCTTTCTCCAGATACCTAAAATATATGAAAAGTGAGCATAAGTACACATATTAACTTTGTAAATGTGACCCCAGTAAGGGCTCTTACTCATGAGCGTTTTTACCTATTCTCCCCTGCGTTCCGTTTTTCGGCGTTCAGCCGCAGGGGAGCGCAGGAATAGACGCATTTCATTATTTCAAATGGGGCTGTACTCACACAGGCGCGTGTAGGCACCAAACGCAGGTTGAGACGCAACATGCTGCATTTTTCCTGCGTTCGGCGCTAGACGCGCCTGTGTGAGTACAGCCCCATTTGAAATAATGAAATGCGTCTATTCCTGCGCTCCCCAGCAGCTAAAGGCCAAAAAACGGAACGCAGGGGAGCGCAGGTAAAAATGCTCATGCGTAAGAGCCCTAAATCTGCTACACATAGTAGCTTTAGCAGCCTAATCACAGTCTAGCAGCTTCCGCTACAGGAACTGACACACAAATGACAAATGCTGCAAAATACCTGCTTAAGGTAAACCGCACCCTTAGCTGTGAGTTTCTTGTAAATATCTTAAAACTCCTCATACTCACCATATTTTGCATGCATGTTGTATGAATGATACTCCCTAACCAGTACCAGTTTTATACTGGTAAAGATAATAGAATGCAGGACAGCCTTGGAATGGTAACAGCAATGATAATTTGCAATCATTTGAATAACACATTATAACAGACTTCTAAGCACTCATTTGAAATGGTAAACTGCAGATGCAATATAATTAAAATATAACTGTAAAGGAGTAATAGGATATTTGCAACCCCTATACCTTTGTAATATAGACGATACATTTCAAAGTTTCTATGTCCTATCCTGGAAGGAAAGAAAAAAACACTGGTGCCTGGACGGAGGAGGTGACTCTTATAGGGGTTAATTAAGATTGTTTGTTATTCTGTCCTATCAGGGGGAATGGAATCTATTATCAGTTAAGTTCCCCTCTGTTAATTAGATGAATTATCTTGTATACGGTAGGCAAATTTATTAAGCTGCATGAGCTGTAAGGTAATCAGGCAATATATACCTATTCTTCAGTTATTATTTATTTTTATTAACATGTATTTATATAGCGCCAACATATTGCGTAGCACTGTAAAGTAAATGTGACAGTTAGGTGCTTTCTTAATGAGATGCAAAAAATCTTGCACACTACAGGTAAATCTATTAAGCGGAATCAGCTGGAAGTTAATCAGGTAATATGGACCTAATCATCAGTTAGGGGCTTTTCTAACAAGATACAAATTACCTTACACACTGCAGGCAAATCCAATACGCTGGAAGGTAATCAGGTAATATAGACCTATTCCTCAGTTCTGTGTTTTCTTAACTCAATGCAAATTATCTTGCACACTGCAGGCAAATTCAATAAGCTTGAAGGCAATCATTCAATAGAGACTTATTCTTTAGTTAGGTGCTTTTCCAACAAGATGCTCACAGCGTGTTTACAGCGCTCCGTCATGACGTCAGTGCGTCTTTCGCGGATGACGTGAACTGAATCCCGGCGCCTATTCTGCCTGGTGACTATTCTTACCGTGGCGATCTCTTATTGTGCGACTTCCAGAGGATCACAAGCCACAATGGGCATATCTATATTAGTTCCCTGTTTACCTCGAGTCCCCTTTGTATCCTGTGGTGCATTGTCAGGTAGCCTTGGCCTTAGCTACTCTGCTATAAACTGTATGGTCTAGTAGCCATTTTTCCTTTTTATTACCTGTAGGTTGTGTATTATATAGTATTGAGTTGGGTAGCTCTGCGTACCCTATCTGCCGTTAATAGGACAGCTCTGCGTGTCACAATGGCTGCTCAGAACAGCTTACTCCATTATTCCTAGTCCATTCTCCATCTCAACACTCACTCGGACAGCTCTGCATGTCCCTATGCTGTGCATGTGCTGGTTATAGCTGTGTTTGGATATAGATGAATTCAATAAAATAAACAAATAATTAATAAAATAATAACTGAAGCTGTCCTTCACCTCCGAGGCAGGACAAAAGAACTGAGTAGAGAAGATGTAGCCAGACCATATATACAAGGGGAAAGACCAGGAAAAAGCAATCTTCTGTCCTGCCTCCAGAGGTGAAAGATGACATAACCCACAACGTCTGCACTGACAGGAGGGCCACTATAGAAAAAGGAATTTTTACTTACCGGAAAATCCTTTTCTAGTCGGCCCTCCAGTCAGTGTAGACATAGTGGGATTTTTCATCCTTCACCTCTGGAGGCAGGACAGAATAAAGCTGTTGACTCCTGGCCCTTCCTCCTGTATATATGGGCTGGCTCCACCTCAGTTGTTTTGTAAAGCTCAGTTAGTGGAGACAGTATAGTCAGAAAGAAGACCAAGAGACAACAGATAGAGTAGATAGCGAGAAAGAGGTCCCGTAGCCCATACTAAAATCAGCCTGGGTGGGACTGGCACCGACAGTTCAGGCCTACTAGAAAATAATTTTCCGGTAAGTAAAATCTTTTTAATATCTCAGGGTTAGAGGTTTAAGTGTGTTCATCCTCAGAGTCCGAATCTGTAGTGGACTGTCTTTGATCTGAGGTGTCTCTTCCTAGAAGAGGATCCTGCAATCCATCCTCTGATTCTGAAGAGGAGTCCAGGTTAATGGGAGCTCTATGCTTCTTTGTCTGTTGCCCAGACTTCTTGCAACGAGGGCCAGATTTGGTGAGGTGACCATTCAGCCCGACATTCTTTGAACCATTAACATTAAATTTCAGGAATCGAGTAATCGTAGCAGTGATATTTGGGCACATTAGTGAAATGATCTGCCACTTGGTCTATACTGCTGCCTGTTTGCTGAAGGTGTTAGCAATAGACACGTACTGGCACGTAGTGACGCCATACTTCTTTAGTTCACTGTACTGGCACGTCAGTACGTCTATTGACACTTTCAGCCCTAAAGAAGTATGCGAAAACAGCGCGTCTCTACGTGCCAGTAAGTGTCAATTGCTAACACCTTCAGCACATAGGTAGCAGTATAGACCAAGTGGCAGATCATTTCACTAATGTGCCCAAATATCACTGCTATGGGATTCCTGATCGCACTGTGCTGGGGGGCCTCACTATTATTAATTTCATGATGGAGACTGAGGGCCAGTGTAAATTTGAAAATGGGCTGTAATTGGCCCCCGGGCCGCACTTTGGACATGCCTGGTTTAGGGTTAATTGGCCGTGTGTAATTACTGAAGTTGTAGGTGGGGGTGGTTGAACAGTACTCATAAACCACTGTAGAAATTCTCCAAATTGAGATGGTACTTGGGTCGGATGGCTAGGTGATGGGTGGGGTGTATCTGTGGCAGCTTCAGCTGCATCTGACTGTGGGGAAGTTGGTGATGTGGGTGGCAATAGAATAGGCCCTGGAGAGGACCTCCTCACCACAGTACTGGGGGCTGAGGTAGGTCCCTCTGCTGTTAATGATGGCATAAATTGTGGAGACAGTATGGGTGCCCCCTGTACCTCAGATGCTTTTGAACTGGGCTTACAATCAAAACAGTAGTTCCTTTCAGATTTTCTTAAAGGAACAGTAACAACAAAAAAATTAAGTGTTTTAAAGTAATGAAAATATAATGTAGTGTTGCCCTGCACTGGTAAAACCGATGTGTTTGCTTCAGAAACACTACTATAGTTCATATAAACAAGCTGCTGTGGAGCAATGGCGGAAATTGAAAAACAGCTATATGGCACAGGTTAACTAATGCATAACAGATAACACCATTAGACAGACAGAGCTTATTTGCTATCTGCTGTGTAACCTGAGCCTTTTCTCATTTGAATGGCTGCCCCTCATTGCTACACAGCAGCTTATTTATATAAACAATAGTAGTGTTTCTGAAGCAAACACAACAGTTTTACCAGTGCAGGGCAACACTGCATTATATTTTTATTACTTTATAACACTTTTATTTTTTGACATTACTGTTCCTTTAAAGAGTGCTTGCACTTTTTGCATTTGGGTAGTTTGTTTGGCTTCTATGCCTTCTTTACTAGCTGTATTTCTGCCCTTAAATCTGCTAGCGAGTCTGCCTTTTCCATCATGCGTCTATTAGAATGCACCCCCACAGCTTAGTACTGGAACTGATATTGCCCGCCTTCTAGTAAGCTGGCAATTGAGCAAAATGTCCCTGTAGTTTGCAAAGACTCCGTATCATCTGATTTGTACCCCCGTTCATGCGGGCTGCTCGTGTACTATGGAGGAAGTTGGATCGATATTTCTCTGACATCAGAGCGCCTCTATAGGAAAATGGCGCGAAGTTTGCTGCGATTATTCTGTGTGCTCCGTTGCCTAGCAACCACTCGTAATGAGGGTAGTGAGGCGCTGCCTAGATTCCTACTAAGCAGTAATTACCACGGTTAGATTGCTCCCCTTTTTTAATTGACTGCATGCTTTACCGATTGTAATGTGCAGAGTACACCCAGCTCGAGACGGTTAAATAGGACTCTGTCCCTTGTTTTCCCCGTAGTTGGTCTAGGCAGGGTGTTGAGACTTTAGCCCCTATTTTCTTAGGGGTAATGTCTCCGTGCCCCTGTAGACTCACCCAGTCCTGAGGCTCCTTTACAACCTGTTTCAATGAACGGGTTAACTCAGCGTACCCCATCAGGTTGTGGCCTATGACAGCTCTGCATTGATCTATGGCCCCTTACAGCTAAGCTATCTGCTTGCTGCAGAAGTACTGAAAAACAGTCTTATATGTAGTAGGTGATCCAAATTAATTTAATTAACATGTTGATGAGATGTCTGATGTGCTGTCCTTTACCTCAGAGGCAGGACAAAAAAAACTGAGAAGAGGTGGAGCCAGCCCATATATACAGGAGGAGGGGCCAGGAGTCCACAGCTTTATTCAGTCCTGCCTCCAGAGGTGAAAGATGACAAACTACGTCTGCACTGAAATACCACCATCCAGACACTGATCAAAACAGACATTTGCAAAAGAAGGCTCAACTAATTATGGATGTAATATCTCTGTTGGGGTGCAAAAATGTATGCACCTAATTTTATGATGCATATTTTCTGTTAATCCAATAAACTTCATGTTTTTATGTGACTGCTGAAATACCACTGTTTCCATAAGGTATTTTATATATTAAAAGGAAGTAACTATTTTGAAAGCTCAGCCAATGATTAACAAAACTCCAAAGAATTGAGGGGTTCACAAACTTTTCACAACTGTAAACATTAAACCCAATAGGCTGGTTTTGCTTCCAACAAGGATTAATTAGTTTGGATCAAGTACTATTTTAATATTACAGAGAAAAAGGAAATCATTTTTAAAAAGTTAGATAATTTGATTATAATGGAGTCTATGGGAGATTGCCTTTTCGTAACCGAGCTTTCTGGATAACAGATTGCATACATATACCTATATTCCAGTTTGTTGCTTAAAGGGGAAGGAAACCTCGTCGGCGCTAACCCCCCTCCCGTGTATTGCCCCCCCTCCCTCCTGGCCTACCCCTCCCGCTGGGCAAATGCCCCTAACTTGTTACTTACCCTTCTGCGCAGGTCCAGTCCAGGGAGTTCACAGGCGACTTCTTCCACACAATCTTCTTCCTCCTTTGACTGGCGTTTTGGCGCATGCGCAGTAGGAGCATTTCGCCGGTACGGATCTACTGCGCATGCGCCAAAAGTCACGCGCATGCGCAGTAGATCGTACCGGCGAAACGATCCTACTGCGCATGCGCCGGTCAAAGGAAGATCGCGTGGAAGATGTCGCCTGTGAACTCCCTGGACTGGACCTGCGCAGAAGGGTAAGTAACAAGTTAGGGGCATTTGCCCAGCGGGAGGGGTAGGCCAGGGGGGAGGGGGTTAGCGCCGACGAGGTTTCCTTCCCCTTTAAGTATTTATTTTGGGGGTAACATTTTCCTTCAAGCAAGGGTAGTCATTACCTTAAGTGGAAACTACAGGAGCCGCCTTATCACTTTTGCCTATCCAAATTAGGGGCAGAAAGGGAAATCGCGTGACTTTGTCACAAAACAAGGAAGTAAAGAATGTTTTCCCCTTCCCACCCCTAATTTGCATATGCAAATTAGGATCCAGGGGTCCTAAAATAGTGGATTCGGTGCATCCTTACTTTGTACATGGGTAGAGCTTCATTCCAAACTCCCATACCTGGGAAGAAGTTTCCCCACTTTGAAAATCTGGGAAATGTGGATCTTCTGAAAAGAAGCCACCATCCAGCAGGAACCCAACCACACTTGATTTGTAGTACTTTTGTGAACTTGCCTGGTAACCCACCCTCTCCTTAATATTTTTTCAGTTAATTACTAATAGTGCAAAAAAAAAAAAAAACCAACCACACACAATGAAGGTACTTTAGCTATGCAAATAAAACCATTTCATATAAAATGATTTATGACCAGTTGCAGTTTACCAAAAAAGATGTCCCCAGAAAGGATACCTGGCAAAAGAAAGTCAGCCCTTGCCCATATACAAAATTTATATCTGCACTGTAAAAGTACAGTTCAATGTAAAAGAGGCTGTACAAAATGTTTCTATAAACTTGGCCGGATTTCAAAGTCTTGCACCCGTAGGCCACTGGCACCCCAATCTACTAACATATCCAACTCATCCCCACTTGTCTAACCCTTCTGCTGCAGTTTCTGGATCGCCATTTAGTTCAGTCTGATGTAGCTGGGATGGTGTCCACCCAGTTTGCTGCCCTAAGCCATTGTGGCCGGTAAAGTCCATTCACAGCAACCTACTTTGCAGCTATTATATTTATATATTTAACATCCATTCACACCAGCTTCAAGATTGTTGTTTTGGCCAAATAGAAAAATGTCCAGCCATGTTAAGCCAACTTTTATACTTAACTTGTTATTTTAAAATGTACCACTGTAAAAGTATATTTAAAACTAAACGTATTTTTTCAATAAAAAAAAAATTACCCCTTCAGTATGCGTCAACATTCTAATACTAAACTGCTATGTGCCCTTTGCCTAAAATATGCCACCAGAACTAGCAGCTTTTTGTGGCTACTAATGGAGAATTGCCTCTGCTAAAACAGTGCCTTCAAAGCCACCACTATTGTCTATTTTGTAGCTGCTACTAGTAGCTTTGCTCGTCTTGTTCATAGAGTTAGTGAGTTCTAACAAATGGCAGTTTTCATAGGTAAAATTGCAGTTTTGTAAAACATCCACTTTCGATAGAATTTCCCCATAAGCATTTACTTTTGAGTTAAGGACCCTCTAAAATGCATATATCCTAAACATGCAGCACCAACAAACTGCTATATAACAAGCTTAGATGATGAGGTGACTAAGTTACTTTGTTTCAAAACATGAGACCTTTAGAAACAAGACTTGCAAATAAGGTTTAGATTTTTTTTATTAGGGAGAGCAAGAGGGTTAAACTTTTAGATACTCTAAAGTTTTGATCCATATATAAACTTGCAGTTTTCAAGCCACGTCCTAGTAAGACTGTCTTCGAGTGAACAGCCCGCTCCTAAAAAAAAAAAAATTAAAAAAGTATTAAAAAAAGTGCTTAGACAGGTTCAATACAAAAATCGCAATGCCAATACACACCTTGCAGATTGTGGTAAGACTGTTGCAAGTGGTTCAGTTTAAGGTAACTATTCCAACGTCATTCCTAATATGGATCTAGTCAGCCTGTAAAACATAATTTGATTAGTTGTCAAATCAGAAAAGCTAACCAGAAAGCAGAATGAGGACAAGTGTGAATTTGGTGCTGATGTGTCAATTTCTTGGGCGGTTGCTTTTTTGGCCATTTAGTTAAGTTACAGGGCACTGCCAAGCGTCTTACTTTGTTTCCACAAAAAAGTGAATTAAAAAAAATATATAAAGACATTGAGCACATGAACGGCTATTTGATTCAAGTGGAACTAAAGCAGAGATCAGTTGGATCTGAAGACCCAAGGTTCATATTTAAAAGTTTCTGGGAGTAGTAATACATTTCACAAGCACAAAAAAAAAAGTTAATGAGCTCAAGGAGGAGGGACGTGGACAGGAGCAAAAGAGTTACCTCGAATTACTGGACTAATTCCACAAATGAACTAGCCAAGAGCAGCTTTCGTCTCAGGTTTCACAGGAGGCACAAACTTCATTTTCCAAGGAGACTGCCTCTTCGGTACTCTAGCAGAGGATTCTTAGAAGGTAACAGTATTGTTCTGTCTAAACTTAGTAACATACTGTCCCAACTTCCCACCCAGTGACATCATTTGTGTTTACAAAAACGGTCACATTATGAACTAGGGAGTTTGAGACCAGACAGTTCTATATCTGCCCTCCTCACAGGATAAAGTATGAGGTTGGGTTTAAATATATATTTTACCATGCGTTATGGTGAGATTTACTAGGGAAGGCAATAGTGCACACCACCCACCTAACATTTAAGTGTACAGCTGGATCATAACTAGTTGTTGCAGTTTTCACAATCCACAAGTGCCCATTAGAAAAAATGTGGTTAAGCACCAACTGACTAAACATGTACCCATATTCTAGCAACATCATAATAGGGCCAAGTTTGACAAAAGCAGTTTGTGTCCGCACTTAGTTTCCTTACTGCAAACACGCTTTAGTATTTTTTGACTCATGCTAAAAAACCAGCATGACCCAAGGGAGCCCAGGTGTTTGCAGTCAGAAAATACAAGGGTACACTTAACTTGTGAACCACTTGAATTATCCACTACAATTTAGTACGTTTCTAACAAGTTCCCCTTTAAGAAACCCACTAGCCCTCATATTTGTGGACCCCATCTAGCATAAGATAAATCCATGTTGTGCAGAAGTTAAACGTCAGGAGCGCAATTCTTTTCACATTGGTTTTTTAATAGGCTTCGTGAAGCCAATCGAAAGTAGAATACAATTCCTTTGCCACTTCAGTACAATAGTTGCATGTTTTAGTAAAAAAAAAAACTGACAATATAAACAAACATTTTAAGAACTTCTGACATTTTACTGGAGAGAGACGAACACTATTCACTTTATGTATCAAGGAGGTGTAGCCACTATATACAGCGCACCCAGGCTCTGCCCTGCCTTGTTACACTAAAGGATTGAAATTTTAAGTGGACTTCACATAAAATTAACTTCATGTAACCCAAAAATACAGCAGCTTAAAGTTCTTGAGAAAATGCTACAGGACAAGCCTAACAGTCTGCTATTATCATCATAGGTGCTCCTAGCAGTCTGCTACTAACACAGGTGGTTCTCTGTTTCTCTCCTAACAGCACCTATCCGCTTAGGAAGTTACTTCCCAGCACTACTTAACCAGAAAGGCAAGCAATCCCACCTGATCAGCCTGAATGGAACAGCATAGTAGGATAGGAATATCCCTGCAGAACACATTAACTTTAAGAATGAGATTAGGTGTCCAAAGATTAAAGTCTTTGAGACACAGCTGTCCAACAAATTAGAGAAGCTGTCAGGCTAACTGTCTATTAAAAAAAAAAAAGTGAACACAAGTAGATATACTACACAAACGATTCGGCGAAGCTCCAAAAATCTTTATAAATACAGCCATTGGAAGGACGATCTTGAGTCAGGAATGGATTTTACTCGTGTGTAGCTGAGGACAAGAAGCAGGCAGAGTTGTAAAGGCACAGATTCCAGCATCACCTCCCCTAATCTGGTACTAAATACCCTTCCCAGCTATGTCTACCCAACACTTATTGCCTGTAGCCAGGACCGAACACATGCATTAGAGGCATCTGAGAAGTTTAATAGCCATGGTGAGAAGTTTAACAGCCATCAATGGATGGGAAGACGAAGTCCACAGCTGACATACCACCCTTGCCTCCCCCACCACCAACAACTTCCCCTCACACACTTACCATAACTGTCGTAGCTATCTCTGTAGGAACCTCCAGCACGATCACCATAGCTGCCTTGACTCCTGCCACTAAGACATAACATGTCAGAATAAAGATTAAGTGCTTCAAAGTCTTTAAACAGGAGGAAATAAAAAAAAAACCAAAACAAACTTCTTACCTGCTATAATAGTCCCTGGATCCACTGCTACCGCCATAACCTCCACTTCTGTTATCAAAACGGCTGCTTCCATATCCTCTGTCTCCACCACCTACAAAATGGTATTCATATAAACAAAATCTTACAAGGCAACTAAAAACCACCACATGTCCAGCTCTTAGTGTAGGAAATAGATTAAGCCTCTTCTGGGGCAATACAGACCAGCTAGAGTATGCATTACATAGTGTGATTAGGAGTCCCCTAAATGGGTGTTATACCTTTAAGGTAACTTTTACTATGTTATAGAATGGTCACTTCTAAGCAACTTTTCAATTGGCCTTTTTCTTCTGACTCTACAGCTTTCAAATGGCTGTCGCTGACCCCCATCTAAAAAGCAAATGCTCTGTAATGCTACAGTTATTGTTACTGTGTATTACTCATCTTTCTATTCCAGCTTCTTCTTCAATGCATGATTGCTAGGGGAATTTGGACCTTAGCTACCAGATTGCTTAAAGGGATCCTGTCATCAGAAAACATGTTTTTTCAAAACGCATCAGTTAATAGTGCTACTCCAGCAGACTTCTGCACTGAAATCCATCGATTTTTTTTATATTCAATTTTTAAATCCGACATGGGGCTAGACATTATATATATGTTTGCTCTTGAGAAATGGATTTCAGTGCAAAATTCTGCTGGAGCAGCACTATTAACGGAAAATTATTTTCCTATGCCAGTTTCCCTTTAAAATGCAAATTGAAGAACTGTTGATTAAAAAGATAAATTACTCAAAAAACCTTTAACAAAAAAATTGTATCAGATTATCACTCTACATCGTACTGATCATACAAGATTATCTCAAAGGTGAACAACCACTTAAAGGGGAAGAAAAGTGCATCTAAAGCGCAAAGCCTAAAATAGCAGTTTCAAGGCTATGGGGCCGTCTGTAAATTCAACACTGATGTAGGAGCTGTACAAACACCAATGGGTAAGAGATGCAGTTTAAACTTCAGTTTTCCAGTCTGTACATCACAGACCGAGGTTCAGTGTGCCTGCACGTATTAAAGTTACAAACCTCGGCCTCTGCCTCCACGGAAGAAGCCTCTGCCTCCAGAAGAGCCACCTCTGTAACCACCTCTTCTATCACCAGAAGACTTGCCAGCCTGATCAACGCGGATTTGACGGCCATCTACAGCCTAAAAATCAAGGGAAAAAAAAAAATTTTACATTTAACAGATTGCTAGATTAAGCATACAGTTTAGCCTTTAAAATGACAGCAGCAGACTAAGAATTTGAAGCTTGTCAAAAAAAAAAAAAAAAAAAAAAAGCCCCCCCTCTACCTCCCAGCACAATTAACTATATTAAAGCATTTAAAAAAAAAAAAAACCCATAATGAATCTCTTCCAGTTGTGCCATATCTCAAATAGGGCAAAATTAAGCCATGCCCTCAGCTTTATCCTAAGTGTGCGTGCCACTATCTCCTGACCAGACTTCTTAAGCCGGAGGTCAGTCGCTGCACTGTTGGGAGGATTTTTAGCCTGCATGTTAAACTTTAAGTAGGATTTATTTCTAGGAGTGCTGCAAACAGGGAAGGCAGCAGCCAGGTCAGCCATAAATCCTCTACAGCATTATACATTTAAACAGTGCTTTGACCAAGCAATAGTTCACCAGATTTTTTATGGCAGAAAGGACATTCTAAAAAATGAGCCAAATGAGTAATGCTTTAGTCAAATTTATAGGTAAATGTCAAGGTAGTTTAGCCCAAGAGATATTATATAGGCATAGGCAAATAACGCCCTCAGAATTATTGTACAGTCTGAAAGTATTCCTAGTAGTAAGTACAGGATAGAGCCAATGGTGTAAGACAAATACTAAACAAGGTAGGGCAGAACAATGCCTGCCTGTAAATTCCAACCCCTGGCAATTCTAGACTAAAGATCGTGCATTATATTCAAGATTCTGGAACTTGTGTATGTACCTTCCCATTCATTGCCATCATAGCATCCTTGGCATCATCAGGATTCTCAAATGTGACAAAGCCAAATCCTCTTGATCTCTTTGTTTCCCGATCCTTCACCACAACAACTGCAATTAAATGTTGCTTTAGTAGGAGAAATACATCCAGATCTTTACTTTAAGAGTCGTACGTATTAACAGATTCAAAAAAAAAATAAAATGTACCTTCAGAGATCTGCCCATATTTGCTAAACACTTGCTCCAAGCTTTCCTCATTGGTGTCAAAATTCAGACCACCGATAAAGAGTTTTCCTTCATCAGACATGACGAGACCTGAAAGAGACAACCACATGAAAAATCTTTCCCAAGATGGCCGACACCACGTGGCATAGATGGAAATCTTGCCGCACAGGCACAATAGAAGGCGGGAAAAATGCGCGCATGACGTCACTCACTAAGAGAACGAGGAGTGGGCCATTTCCTGGGTAATTTCCAGGTAAAAGCTAGAATATGCATCCGCCATTAACCCTTTGGTTTATGGACTTTTAATTTTTTAAAAAACTACACGTGAACGAATGACTAATATTCTTCACATTTAAAAAATAAATATATAACATAAATCACATCCCCCCCTCCGGACATCGACTAAAGCCACATATAAACGCATGCCTGTTTTACCGTGAAAGCAGAAGAATGACAGTATCTGATGCGAACAATTTTAAGCCGGCATTTCAAGCAAATGCATAGTTGGCCACATTTCAGCTACCACGTTGTATTTTAGGCAACAAAGGCCACACAATCAACGTACACATTAAATATATAAAATAAACTTACGTTTATTGATCTTCAAACAAGTCAACACCACTTAGAAGCCGAATGCGAAGTGCGCAGCTAGCTGCGGAACTTGGTCTTTTAAACGAAACATAACCCCGCCCACGTCATGAATAATTCCTTTCATTATCGTTTGGGCGATACCATTTGAACTATAGTACATTATTTAAATAAAACAAGCCAGAGCAATGCGGGTGAATTAGGAATGCACCCCAACTGTATTCGATTAGTGTGTTAAAAAATATTACAGGGTATATTTGCATTTTTGTTGATTATTAAATCATAACCAAAGCGTACACTCGTATTTTACAAATGGATTCATTTAAGAGGAGGAGCCATGACGGCTTGGTCGCCTGACCGCTTCTTGAGGAATGTTTGCTGGTATTGGCTAAATATTGCCGCTGGGCGGATCTGTCTTTGTCACTGCAGGCGCTTATGAACAAAGAACAAGGCAAGAGGTTAGGCGCCATTTTAGGGCTGGGTGGCCAGACGAGAAACGTGGTTATGTATCCGTGTGTGTTTAAAATGGTTTTACAGTAACTTGCTTAGCAATGCTTTGTGCCTATCTCGCAGACTTTCTTATTTGTTACTCGAAACTATTCTCGATATTTGCTTATACCGTGAGGGGGTGGAATTTGGGAATTGCCATAAATAATACAACTAATGGCGGCAGCGCAAAAGTCTGCTAAAACAGTAACTTCATTCAGATTGTTGGGTTGCAAACGGTGTCCGGGTTTTTTATTCACGCTGCAGGACAAATAAAAATAAGTAAATTATTTCATAATCAAGAACGTTGGTAAAAGGCGCTATAACAGCTAAACAATTGCAGAAACGCTGGTTCGTAGGAATTTGTTCTTACATTTACTTTTGCAAACCTTCCACACTCCCCTGTTTATTGTTGTATTCATATTACAATGTTCTTTTTAGTAAATCTGTCACTATTACTACACATGGTTCATACTGGGATTTCTCATTGAAAGGGATGGTCATAGAACACGTGGCTTTGCCATGATCAAACTCAATATTTGACCATAGGTCTAATCCCACATTTGGGCTATGCAGCCTCTTAAATTATTGCACTAGGGTTGCCACCTCCCCCCTTTAAAACTGAACATATGAAATCTACAGCCTGCATGGCTAATTAACAATTCATTTAGCTGCATGCTGCAGACAACTGATCTATGTACAGCCGTGCATAATTAGACCTGCAGGCTGTGTATTTCATGTGTTCGGTTTTAAAGGGGTGAGGTGGCAGCCCTATGGCACAGATCCATCAACCTTAAAAAAAACAAACGATACTGCTACCATTGCTAAAATATATATATATTTTTAAAACTATTGCTCTACTAATGTTCTGTACTACTGTATAGTACACAAAGACTTTAGGCACGGGGCCAATCTGCCCCTTAAAGGAGACGGAAACACTGAAGAAAAAAAAACCCTGTACACCCCCAGTAGACCCTCCTCCCCCCAGGCTAACTGCCCGCCCCAGGGGAAATGCCCCATACTTTATACTCACCCCTTGTCGCAGATTCTAGCATCTGACTTCACGGCAGCCATCTTCCGGGTCCTCTGTAAACTGACTGGGAGATAGGCCATCTCCGTCAATTTTGGCGCATGCACAGTTGTTGGAAACGGGCAAATTGCTCCAACTGCGCATGTGCTGACACCAATCTTTCAGTCAGTTTACCGAGGACCCGGAAGATGGATGCTGTGAAGTCCGCTGACAGAATCTGCGACGAGGGGTAAGTATAAAGTATGGGGCATTTCCCCAGGGGGCAGTTGGCTTGGAGGGAGGGGGTCTACATGGGGTGGGGGGGTACGGGTTTTTTTTTTCACCTGTCCTTTAAGGTGGTAGAGGTATGGGACCTGTTATCCACAATGCTCTGGACCTGGGATTTTCCGGATAACGGATTTTTACTTAACGGGATTTTGTCATGATTTTTATTTCTAAATTACACTTACACTGTAAATTATCCACAATATAAAATGTAATTACTGAATCAGCAAGTTGTATTTTTTTTTAGTTGTAATATTAGTGTGTAGGCATCTCGGGTCATTTTGCCTGGTCATGTGGTTTCAGAAAGAGCCAACACTTTAGGATGGAACTGCTTTCTGGCAGGCTGTTGTTTCTACTCAATGTAACTGAATGTGTCACAGTGGGCCCTGCATTTTAATATTGAGTGCTGTTCTTAGATCTACCAGGGAGCTGTTATCTTGTGTTAGGGAGATACTATCTGGTTACCTTACCATTGTTCTGTTGTTAGGCTGCTGGGGGAGGGGGTGAAATGAGGGGGTTATATCACGCCAAGGTTTGGAGCTTTCTGGATAATGGATTTCCATATAACCGATCCCATATCGGTAATAAAAAGATAAAGATCCAATTTTCCCTGATTCAGAGCCACTCTTTACTTCACTATTGTGATCTCTGTCTGACTTTGGACATGGACATAAGAGAACATTTGATAATGTATATGAAGCCCATTATGAAGTGTAGCTGCACTTCCATGACCTTCAACTAGCAACATAATTATAAGAATTATTTTCTGTGTAGTGTGATCTGCTTGTGCTTGCTACTGGTGATTTGGTTGAAGAAACTGGTAAAATTGCATAAAACAGGAAGTTGGTTCAGTGGATGCCCCAGAAATTGTGGATGTAGGGGGGCAATAAAATCAGATTCAGTGTTATTGTCATCAGAACTACAAAATAGTGAGACAAAATTACACATTTTTAGACCAGACTAAAAACAATGTCTGAATGGGGACTACATGCTGGCAGTTTTTAATGATAATTTGACTACTGTAATAGGCATAAAGACTCCAGAGGATGTGTTCATATTTTTTTATAACATATATGGCCAGAAAGGACAGTATTTCACATTTATATAGGGCTGCCACCTTTTCTGGAAAAAAATACCGGCCTTTCAATATATTTATCTTTTTTCCCTATTAATAACATTGTGTTCAATTGTCATTTTTACGGGATAGGCAGCAACTCTATTTTTATTCCAAGTCTGTACAAAGAATAAAACACTGGGAAATTATTGTAAAAGCCCTGTTTTTATAAATGAATGTAAAGTGTTGTAAGCGTGCAGTTACCATATCAATAAAATGATGAATTTGCAGTCTCAAAGTGATCTTTTACACTGTATGTGTAGTATGCACTTATTTCTGGAATAACCAGATAAACAGCATGTTTCTTTTTTGTAGTGTGTGTGTAAAAGAACCTCCACTTTAAAGTGTGGCTGATTCCAAAATGATCATTAACATAGGGCGGCCCTACCTTTTATGCCAAATGCAAGGATATTGTCATGTGTGATGCAAACTGTGCGGACAACAGTGGGTGTTCCACAAAACAAAACCTAGTGCTTCCTGTGGTAGACAAACACCCAGGCCCCCTGAACAGATTTGCCACAGACTTACTGCAACTTTTTAATATGGAAATGCAGTCAAAAACCTAGGCAAGTAGTCTTATAATCTACTTATAGTTTTGATTATAATTACCCCTTAATAAAGTCTACTCTGATTTATACCCTATACCAGTGATTCCCATCCAGTGGCTTGTGAGCAACATGCTGCTACCCAACCCCATAGATGTTGCTCCCAGTGGCCTCAAAGCAGGTGCTTATTTTTGAATTCCTGGTTGGAGGCAAGGTGTGATTTCATAAAAACAAGGTGAACTGCCAAACAGAGCCACCAGTCCACAAAGGGGCTATAAAATAGTCAACCACATACCTTAGTTGACACCCACGAAAATCTTTTTTATGCTTGTGTTGCTCCCAAACTCTTTTTATATTTGAATGTTGGGGACCCCTGCCTTATAGCAATAAAAACTCACACATTTTATATATGATTATACAGTGATTCACATCCTAGTTTATGATTTTATTCATTTGTTTGAGTTCTGAAGGAGGAGTTGTAAGAGAGATAATCTTACATATACAATACATCATTTTTTTTTTTTTTATCAAAGCTTTATTGAAATAAAGTACAGAAACACAGTCAAGAAGCAGGTTTACAAGAGTACAATCAATAAGCATTTTAGACCATTACATTATACATCAACCTAGGACTTTTTTATTTTATTCCACTATACAGTATACCTTCAATAAACTGATGTATGTTGCTGTATCTCCATACCAATAAACCTATCAAAACAATCTAACTCAACTCGTGCTTTACTTCATTATGTACTTGTCAAGCTCTATCTATAGTGCCTAAGGTTCCAAGAGAAACAGGTGTACCATCCATTTCACATTTGTGGGGGATGCTAGGGTGGGTGCTTAGGTCCTCAAACCGGATTCTCATGAATGTCCGTCCATGGGGACCAAATTTTTTTAAATTTCGCCGGGCAGCCCCTTCTTGTATAAAGAAGTTTGTATAACGGTACTGCAGAAATGATCAGGGATTCCCAGAATCGTATAGTTGGGGCTAAGTCTGCTTTCCATTTTAAGGTAATGGATTTGCGGGCATGAGCGAACATTATGGAGATTAATGCTTTTTCTGCTATTGTTGGGGCTAGGTCAGATACGTGGTTCAGCAGCATTCCAAGGGGCTCTACTACAAGTGGATATTCATCCATCATGTCGGAAATATACTGTGCTACATCCCTCCAAAACGCCAGTATCTTAGTACAGGACCATACCATGTGGATAAAGTTTGCTGGGGAAAGGTGACAACGGGGGAATTCATCAACCTGGGATGGTGACATTTTAGCCAGTATATTCGGAGTAAGATATGCTCTATGTAAGACTTTATATTGTATCATTTTATCTCTGGACGCTACTATATGGTCAAAAATGGAATCCAGAATCTCCTTCCATGTCTCAGTGTCCAATTCAGGAATGTCATTTTGCCATTTCCCCAGTAACTTGCCCAGTGGGGATTTCCCCGCCGTTATTAGAATGGCATAAAAACCAGACAAACTTTTCACATGCGTATTAGTTAGGGCTCTTACTTCTATTTGAGTGGGCTCGGTTGTTACCCGTACTCCCTTAAATTGGGATTGTGTGGCATGCCGAAGCTGAAGGAACCTGAAAAACATTTTATTGGGTAAGTCGTATTTAGCTTTAAGCTGTGCAAAATCCATCAGTTTACCTTCCACCATAATATCTCCCATATACTTGATGCCACAAGAGGCCCAAGCTTGGGGGTCTGCGATGGTTTGCATGTGCGGTAGTTTGGGATTGCACCATATGGGAGTGAGTTCCGAGCAGTAAACTACTGGTTTTGGAAGTAGACCATGAGGCGTATTCCAGGCCCATACTATTTCTCTCATAGGTGGCGTCACTTTTAATGTATATTGGCATCCTCTATAAAGGAGCTTTTTAATTTCCTCGTAGGATCCTATAGTTTGGGCCTCTAGACGAGTAGCAGGGTTGTCTAGAGATAAGGTCATCCACCACTTTGCTATGATCAGCCTTGCTGCCAGGTAGTATAGAAAAAGGTTCGGGGCTGCCAATCCCCCCGCCTGTGTTGGGAGTTGAAGTTTTACCATGGCTATTTTTGGCGTAGACGGGAACCAATACAACTGTGTAAGGGAACTTCTAAGTTTTTTAAAAAAACCTATTTGGTATCCTCACTGGAGATTGTCACAAAACATCATATTTAAGTGCAAGTACAAAGAAAACTGAAAGTTGTATCATGAATGACTGCCATCAATACAGCTAGACAGCCCTGTACCTGTAACTGCAATAAAATACCAGACATAGGACCTGGACCCCTTAGAGTTAGGATGCCCAAAGCCAATCCACGAGGTCTACCAATAGATCAAACATATTGTTCAGCACCTACAGAAAATAATGAGATTGGATTATAATGAAATAATGGTTTAGATTAGATACTGGAATATGGACAGGAGAAGACCCGAGTAGAAAGATAAGTAATAAAAAATAACAATAACATTGTAGCCTTATAGAACAATAGCTTTTTGGCTAGTGGGGTCAGTGACCCACATTCAAAAGCTGGAAAGAAGAAGAGGTCAAATAATTCAGAAACATATAAAAAATAAAGACCTACTTAAAGTAAACCACCCCTTTTAAGGTGATCTGTTACTCATAAATAAAAACTGTATGAACATGAAACCCAAATAGATTTTTTATGTGTACTTGATTATTTAAATATTTAATTTGTCATTGATATATTGCCCTCACCATCTCTTTGGCATAGCAAATCATTTAAATTTTTTACATTGTCACCACACTCCTCACATCCCTCCTCCCTATAACAACTGGCTACTTGCTGTGATTGTAGATTCCAAGATAATGGAAGATACATTTTATTTATTACAAGTGAAGTATTTTTGCATAAATAACACAACAGAAGAGGATTTGGAATTTTTTCACAGGGTTACATAAAAGCAAACTTGTTCATTAAAGGAGAACTAAAGCTTAACTAAAGAAGTAGGCCAGGAATGTTGTACATTATGTTTGGGGCTTCTGTACCACAGCCCTTTAGCTACACATGCTTTGTGCTGCTGTCAGTTATTGAGTTTAGGTAACGAAGCACAATATCCTGAATATATCATTTATTTGTCACATTAATGGGCTTATTAAATAATTGAGATCATTGGTACATAGCAGCTCAGAAAAGGGCAATTTCCCTCAATTTAATAATCAGCCTTGTAGCATCAGCTTATATGACAGACCAACCTCATCTTCTGCCTGATGACTTGCGATGACCCCTAAGCTTGGCGTCCCAACAGCCGCTCAAAGTTCACTGAGCATGTGCGTGTCACTGACACTACTAATCCAAGATAAGAAATCCTGTGGCAACTTTGAAGCCCTGTATCAGTACTACTATCGAGATACTGAACCTTAAGGCTGGTTCAGTATATAAAAAAAATTATTTTTAGCCATATTCATTTTTTATGGGTTAGTTCTTTAAAAACCTAGTAGGATTGCTTCGTCACAAACATGGCTTTATGCTTTGTCAGTTGTGCAAGGAGCTGATTTATTATTATAGAGACAATATGAATTGGTTGCTTAAATTACTATGTCATGCCTGTATTTCAGACAATTATGAAATCAAGTAACCAATGTTGGTTTCATAAAGGAAGTATGAATTTAAAGGCAAAATCTACCCCACTTCAATATTGTAATAATTATATAATCATTAAAAGAACATCAATAAATCAAAAGCCTTAGGGCTGGTCGGTGCACGGCAACGAAACGCAAGCGGCAAGTCTGATGCAATCACAGGTGTCAAAATATAATTGGATTTGAAAAGTCTCACGTAAAACAACATTACATACGACACGAATGCAGAAAGCAGCGTCTTCATCCAACCGTCTAACCATGTAGTTTTTACCTGTGACTGAGTCCCATTATGTTTTGAAGCCTGTGACTATATCCGACTTGCCTCCTGCGCTTTGTCCCCGGCCATGATCCGGCGAAAAAAACCTGTGGAATGCAGCCCTAAATCCACGAATAATCTCCCATAGACTCCATTGTATCTAAATAATCCAAATTGGTTAAAATGATTTACCTTTTCTCTGTAATAATAAAACAGTAGATTGTACATTATCCTGACAAAGATATAATTAATCCTTATTGGAAGCAAAGTCAGCCTATTGGGTTTATTTAATGTTTACATGAGTTTCTAATAGTATGAAGATCCAAATTATGGAAAGATCTGTCATCCGGAAAACTCCACGTCCTGAGCATTTTGGATAACAGGTCCCATACATGTACCAAATTTCTCTATACAAATCTGGAGTAAAACTTGCACCAAATTGTGGAAGGATTTACAATCAATTAATGTGGCATTATATTGGCGGAAACAAAATGGTGTTTGGATGATTGAAAATTTTGACTCCACTTAAATCCACTTTTGAGCCTTTTGTCTGCAGGCCCACTAGTTAGGCCTTTGTCTTATTATGAATCCTAGTCCTGACATGACTACACTATATTCTCGCTTGTAAGGATGAAAAAGAAGCCTGTTTGCCAAACTGCACCCATAAATCCTACCCACTACCACAAAATACCTGCTGCAGAACGCTTGCTTGTGAGTCTTTAAATGCCTGTCTATAACGCAAGCATATTGTGTCAATATAAATTCTATAAAACCTGTTTTGCATGTGAGAATGACATGGTGGTTACTGTTTTCTTTGAGCACTTTATTATAATTGTAATTGACATAATCATATATACATACATCCATGTTTGTTAATTATGTCTTATCTTTTCCTGTACTTGTTTATGAAAACCAATAAAAACTATAATTAAAAACAAAAATCTGTTTTGCAGTTACAGATTTGTCGGTATCTTCAGCTGTTCTAGCATAGTTTCCTGAATCCTCCCCCAGCTGAAGCTATAAACAGTAAATGCAGCAGTGGGGGCAGGGTGGCTTTGTTGTTGCTGAAAGCAAGAATCCTACGCCATGCTGTTGATTCCTCAGGGCTTAAAGCTTATTCCCCTCATTGAACATAATCTCAGTAGCTACTGAGAACACAAGCTGTATTTTAATATTAAAAGCAAACCTATGAAGTATGGTATAACTGAATATCATGCCTTGAAACCTCATTAGATCCATTGCTAGGCAGTTTTGTTTGAAAATATGATGGCAAAGACTGGGCAGATTTGCTTCTGGTCAGTAATCCAGAGCAACCAACCATTTTTTTTTCTGCTTTCATTGTTATACCAACAGCTGTCTGAACAAAGCCTAATTGCTGATTGGTTGCTACGAGTTACTGCCCATGTGCAAATTTGACCAGTATTGGTAAGTGAGCCTTATTGTCTGCAGTTTATGCATCACAAAAGTGTTAAAGAATTCTAAATGGTGAAAGCAACTAGAAGCATAAATAAGGTGGATCACCTCCCCCCCCCTCTTTCTCAAGGAATCTCAGGTTACCCTCAATATGCACAAAGTCACAGTACACCCAATTGTGCAGCAATTTTGTGTGTGCTGTGAGTGAGCCATGCCCCCCCCCCCTGTGCGTTCCTGGGGCCTGAATCCTCTATAGTGCTGAAATCAACTTTCCAGTTCACCACATCAATCATAGGAAATCCTGCCCAGTGTTTCCTAATTTGGAAAAGCAGGCAGGCAGTTTTGACCAGGACAGCTCTTCTAAAAAACAGGACAGGTGACAACCCTACACCATGTGTGCACCCACAAGAATACAGGGCCAACAGATTGACTGATTACGCAGGCTAAGAATCAGCTCCATCTGGCTGTAGCCTATGAAAAAAAATTGAAATTCTCAAAAACTGATGCTTAGGCTCAAAAGATGAGCACACAGTTCAAAAATGTGTCTTTATATACAGTACAGTTGTTTCTTCTGTGGCAATAGCTTTCTGCAAAAGTTCTGCATAATGCTATTAGGGTGGCACAAAAAGTAAAAAAACCATGTCATAGAACATCTGCAGCTTTTTTTTAAATCCTGAGAGTTTTTCATCTGCAATGTGGAGAAATGTTTGGCAGTCAGATAAGACCAGTTTTAAGACCAGACATTTTTTATGGGCAAAATCCAAAGTAAAATATGTGGAGCAAATCTACCACTGCCAACCACCATATCTACAATAAACCTAACATGACAACATTATGTTGCCTGGGCACTTTGCTTACATAGATGGAAAATGGATAGTAGGAAATGCAGAAAAATAATGCAAAATTACCATTTCTTATATGTGTATCTATTCCCCAATTGTGCACATCTTTCCTGTTGAATCTGCTGATGCTGTTCTAGTACTAGAGTCTTATGTATAAGGCTTAAATGAAAAGTTTACCCCCAAAATGAACACTTAAGCAACAGATATTTGATATCATATTAAGTGGCATATTAAAGAATCTTAACAAACTGGTCTATATATTTAAGTAAATCTTGCCCTTTTACATCTCTTGCCTTGAGCCACCATTTCGTGATGGTCTGTGTGCTGCCTCAGAGATCACCTGACCAGAAATACTACAAAATGTAACAGAAAGAAGTGTTGAAGCACAAGACTCAACTCTGTCTGTTAATTGGCTCATGTGACCTAAGAAGTATAGTTTGTTGGTATGTTTGTGTGCACAGTGAATCATACGATCCTAGGGGACGGCCCTTATTTTTTAAAATGCCAATTTTCTATTTATGATTACCCAATGACACATGCTACTAGAAAAGTATATTATTATGAAAATGGTTTATTTACATGAAGCATGGTTTTAAATATGAGCTGTTTTATGCGATATCTTTTTATAGAGAACTACATTGTTTGGGGGGTATAGTTTTCCTTTAATGTTCAATCTGCTGTTATGTTTTCTCTGCTACTTCATCTTACTGTTTTATGGAGTTTCCTTCCTGTTAAGCATTACAGCAATTACTCTTGTAGATACCTGTCTGTGTGTTTCTCTATATTTCATGGACACAACAGATTGGCATCGTGGATGGAATTTTAGGAAGATCTGGTGAATGTGAGACACCAAAAGCTGCAGCTAAAAACAAAAAACAAGACACAGAACAGTTGTAAGTCCCTGCAGAGAGTTGTGTGCTATGTGGAAATATGGCTGGACATATTGGGAAAGTGGAAGCATTTTAGTTGCGTTTTGCTTTTGTGAGTGACCTGGAAGCAAATGCTATTGTCTTTTCACTTTTGTCTGGAAGAACATGAGATATCACCGCTTCAATGCCATATGGGGAAGCATTACTTGCCAGTTTTAATGGCAAGGAAGCATTGAAATGCACAAGGAAATCATCAGATCTGACCAATGTCTTTTGTTCCTTAAAGGCTTTGTCACACTGTACATTCCATTCCCATTTTTTACCTTTCTGCAACAATTGATTTAATGTTAAATATCAGGGGTGGAGAGAAGAGAACTTGTGGCAGCGTATATTGGCCAAACCGTCTGGGCAAGGAACTATAGAGGGCCTAGTAAATGGCTATAACAAACAAGGGAAAGTTGTGCTCACCACTATTTTTTTAAAACCATTAGGCGGGGGTGCAACGAGGATGTGACCACAAAATACATATAGTCAAATACAAGAGTCCTCTGCACTCAACCCATTATCAATATATTTAAGACAGCGACATTTTGTGCATACTGCTACTAAAAAATGCCTTACCCTTTAAACAACACAGGGATTGTTTGTCCATATATTGCAATATATTTAAGCTGGCCAACTACGTCAAAGTCATCCCATATCTGGCCAGTCCTACACTTAATTTTCATCTAGTAAATGGCTACCAGCAATTGTCATTGCTAAGAGAGGTCCATACAATTACACAGTGAATGCAGCAGGCAATCTATATTGGCGTTGTCATATTGACCAGCTACGTAATACTGCAGTTACCACTGAGCAAAACCAGACACAAAGCATTGTTGGACTTCCCTATACCAAAGACGTACCCCATGAGCCAGAGACGGTGGCATCACCTGAGGTATCAATCCCTGCAAGTTCAACAGAAATGGAGAGCAAGTCCCCTGAAGCATCTGTGGAACCTGGTTGTTCCACCTTTTCACCCTTTTCTTTGTATCTGCTTACATTCCCCTATGCTTTTGCCTTTTCTGTAACAAAATCAGGGAAAGTTTTTAAGCAATACAAACATTTTTTCTAATATAGTTAGTTGGTGGAAACCAAGAGAGATGAAAAGCAGGAAGTAGTGTTCTGTTCTGTTCTGTTAAACATCCAGTCACTCCAGCCTTTATATATCACATTTTTGGCTAACTATTAGAAACATTTTTTATTTGCACAGCCTATCTATTTACCCACTTTTTATTTTTATACTGAACAATTCCTTTAAGAGATCTTTTGAAAGCAGAAAGGTTGGGAGAAAGTCTGACAGGCCATGGGAAAGAATTCCAGAGAAGGGGTACAGCCCTTGCAAAGTCTTGAATGCGAGCATGTGAGTGTCAGGAATGTTCCATTGCAGAGCGCTCTGCCCTGTGGCCAAGATGGTGGCACCCAGTGCCATGCACTACTGTCAGCGTGCGTGTGCCACCAAAAATGGAGCCAAAATTAAAAATGAAAGGACGCCAGGGTCACAGGTTCAATGCCTGATCCTTTGTTGCCTGCCTACTGAACTTCTTCCTGAATCCTAACCACGCTTCTTCATCCTTTGGCTACTGCAAATCGGACTTTAACCCTTGAGCTTCCTCCTTGGTCCGGACTCCTCCGCTGCTGGAGCTGCAAGATCCCTGACAGTGAGGAGGTAATGAGAGAAGAGTAAGCGGCTGGGATCGGTAGTAAGGTGAGAGAAGGCTAAAATCAGTCACAGTAGAAAAGGAACACAGGAGAGACTGGGTGCCAGAGAAGAGTTGTGCAAGTTTTTTAGAAAGGAGGAGGGCGGAAGACAAAGCAGGTAGGTGGTGGGGGTTAGTTGGGGATCGCTGGGTGCCAGGCCACATTTTTTGCGCGGGGGGGGGGTCACACACTAGTTACACCACTGGGAGTGACTCAAGAAGAAAAACCTCAATCAAACTGAGAATCTGTGGGATTTAAAAACTGAGGTGCACAAGTATATGAGAAAAATGGACCGAACGAACTCCCAAACAGTGTGCAAAGCTGACCTCAAAATACCCCAAACTATGTAGGGCCTGAATATGTTTGTTTCTTTTTCTTAATTTCCTCTTTATATTGCATTTATTGAAAAAAATATGAATTATTTAAGTACTCGGAAATAAAATTATGACCAGGAATGACAATTCATGTGTTGAGTATACAGCACATCCACTGTGCTGTGTAATCAGGCCTCAATGCAGCTGCTTTTCTAATTTCTCAGTATGGCCTCAGACATCATTCTCTGTCCTCTCATCTGATTTCTCTTACAGGCTCTACTCACAGCCATATTCCACAGATCCTCCTGCTTAATAGGTTGCCTCAGGCCCAAACTAGCAATGTGTACATTCTAGCAAATGCAATAGACAGTCATTCTTTATTAGGCCTGTGCTAGACTGTTTGGGTCACTGTGTATCTAAAATGCCAGGACTTATTTTGAATCTCAGCCTCCTGTTGTACTGTAGCTTAGGAATGGTATACCATGATAGCCTACACTTCATCTGAACAATGAGACAGGTGTCATCAGGGGCGACCCTGGCCCCTCCGCCGCCTGAGGCAGCAGCAGTTGCTGCTGCCCCCCTCCCCCCAGAAATTCGCTCTTAAAGTACCAGGAGCAGCATTTTTGCTGCCCCTGGTACTTAGTGGGGCGCTGCCGCCTGAGGCGATAACCTCAACTCGCCTGGTGGCGAAGCACCCCTGGGTGTCATGTTTGCACCTTTCTATTAACCCTACCTTTAAATATTTGTTCTTATTGGCATTTGTACCGCATCACATTATGTAAAATAGAATATGCATACTGGGTATTTAAGACCTTCATTGAAAAGGGCATTCAGATACTTTTTTTTACTATCCACAACGTGTAGGTTTGCTACCTGGATAGCCAGTAAAAATAATGATTGGTGTCCCTAGTTCATCTACCGGACTTTGCGTACTGGCCAAAATTAGGGGTCAGACACCTATCGGATCTCTTAGTTAACAGCACCTTCCCGACCCTTATCCAGCTAGCGACTAAACTGAACCACCCAAACATAGCTTGGCACCGATATTTCCAACTCAGACATGCATTTGTGGCCCAATTTGGTAGCCTGGTAATCTGTACAAACACCCAACCACATGAAGACAGACTTTGGGACCCGAATCCACAAAAGCTGGTCTCTGGGCTATACAAGATACTAATATCCACCATCCATAGTCCACTTAACAAAGCAAAAAACAAGTGGAATGGCCTTATCCCTGCTCTAGATGATGATATGTGGGAAGATGCAATAGGGGAACTATACAGCTTTCTGATCTCTACAAAAGATAGGATGGTGCAATTCCGTATCATACATTGTACATATATTACTCCAGTCAGGCTCAAAGCCATGGGCAAAAGTCTCAATGGAAACTGTCCCAAATGCCAGCTCCCGGACGCTGATTTCTTTCATTTGCTTTGGTCATGTCCCCTGGTGCAGAGATTCTGGGCCAAGGTAATAGCCTACTTGACTAATGAAATTCTGCTCCCTGGAGCACTAACACCAGAGGTGTGCCTACTGGGACTGGTGGACGAATTGGCACCTCTAAATAAAACGCGGTATTTACTAAAGACCCTTCTATTTTACGCCAAAAAGCTAATTGCCATGACATGGATGAGCCCACGACCCCCTACAGTAAAGCAATGGGTAAGACTGATCAATACCAGGCTCCCGATGATAAAACTAACATACATAGCCAGACAGTGCCCAGAAAAATTTGGGAAAATCTGGGAACCCTGGTTGGAGCTCTGTCCCGAAGTAGACCCAGAGTCTCAATAAATGCGTGTATATGGCAGAACATATTTGTAATATAACTGTTTCTTTTTCAGCGAATTGAGTCTTATATAAGCGTACTCCAATCCTGTGAGTCTTGGAAGTAACATGTAATACTCACTTTGACCTAACATGTGGCAGACTTTATGCTCCGATTGTGTACCTTGATGCCTTAAACTGATATGTTGTGGTCCTGCGTGACCAACTGCACTTTTTATCACCAATGCCTACATTGTCTGTTGTTAAGTGTGTTGTTTGTTTCAAAACGGAAAATAAAAACCTTTAAAAAAAAAAAAAATAATGATTGGTGTCAATGTTATAAATAGTTAGGGTGTTTGACAAAAAATACAACAAAAAATGAATGGTGCTCAAAGCCAGAAAAATAAGTAAAGATGGCACTACCAGAATAAATATAAACAAAAATAAAGAACAAGAAAGTCAAAAAGCACAGGATGGTATACTCACAGCTCACACCAGTCCCAGGGTGCAAGTCCACAACAGTATTCCAAAAATAATAATAATCCAATGAATTAAAATAATACAAAATATTTATTAGGACATTTTGGACAGAAACCTAACGCGTTTCATGCCTGTTGGGGCACTTACTCATAGGCTGTTTGACAAAAAAGGTGGCAATCCCAGCAGCATGTAACTAAAATCGTTTTAAATGCATGAATGGTAACCTGTGGCATTGCTGGTGTGCAGGGCCGCCATTAGAAATCACAGGGGCCCGTACAGCAACATATTTGGGGGGGCCCCTGGGACCCGCCCACCACACACCACAGTTAAAGGACCAAACATACATCAGTGCTAAAAACAGTAAACCCCCCCCCACACACACAAGTTATAAAATCCTCAAAAAAGCCATGCCATACTGTAGTTACACATATTGTATGTTGCCAGAGTACTCTTCTACTCTTACAGCATATATGAAGAATCTGCTCGGATGAGTAGTGAAACATCTTCATTGATTACTCAGCAAGTCCAGTTGCTCTAGATTTACTTCTGCTAGGCATATCATGACCCGGGTGAATAAAAACCTTCATAGACATACCCGTCACCTAAATATTTATTTTATTCATTTTAAAAGTTCTGTGCTAAGAGCCTGCTGTCCAAAAAAGGGAATAATACAAAAGCACTAGCTGTTACCCTGTTACTCACACACCAGTAGGGAGTTCCTGTTGTGGGAGGTCGTGCTGGGGCTCACATATAATGCGCATAATGACCGAGTGCCACAGGCTGCTCATTATGCGCATGTGTGTGATGCAGGCCCTGTTAGCTCACAACTATTTTTCCTGTGATAGGTGCCATTTAAGTTGTCTTTTAGCAACTCAGAAAGTCACATTGGATATCAAAACTGTGAAACATTTTTCAGCAACTATACAGCCTTCTACTTAGCATATTCTCAGACTGCATTACTAAAAAAAAAACCTGTTGCAATTGATGCATTAGTTGATGTAATCTCTCTGCTGCTACTGAGGAATCTATAATGTTATGTATCATATTTTAACACTTTGAAGGTTGGTGACCCAGATTCCAGAACTTGCATAAAAAATGACACTAATTCATTTTTAAAATCTACATTAAAAAAATTATAAAACGTACTGAAGTATATGGAAAGCAATTTTATTTATTTCATTATTTTTAGTATATTATTTGAATATAGTGTTTTATAAATGGGAGCTGCCCCTTTTTAATGTTGTGTTCCTTATCACATCTATTGGTTGATTAGATCCTCTAATAGTTGGTCTGCTTATTTGGAATTTTGCTGCTTCTGACCACGAGCAGATGAACTGTTTAGTTATTTGGAAACTTTTCCTTCTTCAAAATTGTCTTGTTGGTAGCTACGAACGTGAACGGTATTAGAATAAAATCAGTCCATGTTTAAAATGGCTACCCTGAAGCAACTGCATGAATAGTACACAGGCCATAGGAAGCAAGACTTGCTGTGACACGCTAAATGCTGTTCATTCTTGGAAACCACCCACACATATCTCAAATTCTCAAACTGACACATGCTGCCACCTAGGGGTTGATCATTATAAAAACAGCCATCCTCCAAAATATATTCTAAACATTTACTGAAAGGAGTTGACTTGCCTAGGTCCTATGAATAAGGACTTTGTGTGTGTGAAACACAGCAGGCATTCCACCCCTGTAAAAAGTCATGAGGTTGCCATTTAATATGCTGTTGTATATACTCAGTGTGTACTGAATGTCCTGGAAGAGATCTAACACACACACATATATATATATATATATATATATATATATATATATATATATATATATATATATATATTTTTTTTTTTTTTTTTTTTTTTTTTCTGGAGTGCTCGCACCTCTGACGTTAGTTGATTGGAGGTGCTTGATCAATGTTGAAGGTATAAGGAATAAAGGATCCACAATCTCCTTGTTGTTTAACAACTTTTATTTCTACTGGGGACCTTTCTCAAGGATATTGTGCACATACAGTGTAACCAGTTGAATACCCTCCCCCACCTGTGAATTTGGCGCCCTCATGACATCATAAGTCCATGTATAGTCCTGTGAAAAAACTTTTTCTTCTTTTTGTTAAAGGAACAGTAACACCAAAAACTGGAAGTGTTTTAAAGTAATGAAAATATCATGTAGTGTTGCCCAGCACTGGTAAAACTGATGTGTTTGCTTCAGAAACACTACTATTGTTTATATAAACAAGCTGCTGAGTAGCAATGGCCGAAATTGAAAAACGGCTATATGGCACAGGATAAATAATGGATAACAGATAGCATTATGTTCTACAGAGTTTATCTGCTATCTGCTGTGTAACTTGAGTCTTTTCTCCTTTGAATGGCTGCCCCCATGGCTACACAGCAGCATATTTATATAAACAATGGTAGTGTTTCTGAAGCAAACAGCAGTTTTACCAGTGCAGGGCAACACTGTATTATATTTTTATTACTTTAAAACAATTTCATTTTTTGATGTTACTGGTCCTTTAAGAATACAGTGTGTCCTTGTCTTCTTACACCACTAGGTATCAGTGTTGTGCTCATAAGTGTCCATATAACAACATCTCATGTTATCTCTTGAAGAGGAAACTTTGTTGCAAGGTGTAACAAAAAGCAAAAAAATAAAAACATACTACTTACAGGGTTGAGACATTTTCACATCTTATTTTGGCACATTCCTGTGTGGTTAAGAGACACAATTAATTTTACCATCATAATCAGTTACACATGATGAATTTCAAGTTAGGAAACAATTAAGTTGTAACTGTCCATGCAGTCCCTTAGGGGCAACACAATCAAGTTCATAAATCCAGAACGCTTCACGTTTCAACAGCATTTTTTCTATATCCCCACCTCTTGGTGGTTTTGGTATGTGGTCTATTGGCATGCATTTAAATGCCACTGGCTGCTGTGCAATGTCCTGTTTTTTTGGGTTAATTTTTCAGGATCCAGTGCTGCCCTAATGCTGGCTCTATGCATATTTACCCTTTCTTTTAACTGCCTAACAGTTTTACCGCAATATATGAGGCTGCATGGGCATTTAATGATGTACACTACTGCTGTTGATGTGCATGTCAATCTGTGTCTTATCTCATATCTTTTACCTGTTCTTGGGTGTCGAAATTCTTTCCCCAGTATCAATGTATTACATGTTATACAACCTGTGCATTTATATACTCCTGTTTGTGCTCCTGTTTGTGCGGAAATGTTGGACTTGGGGTTTTGTATACTTATCTATCAGGTCTGATGGACTTAAATGTTCCTTGAGGTTTGTGTTTCTCGAATAACTGAATCTTGGCTTTCTAGGGACCTTATTGCTTAATGTTTCATTGGTAGCCACTATCTACCAGTGATTTAAAACGATGTCTTTAATGGCTGTGGGGGTTGTATTTACTCACATAGTAAATGTCTTTTCTCTAGGAATTTGGCACACATTTTGTCTAAGTCCTTCTCTTTCTGTTCTGGGTCACTATCTATCCGAACGACTCTTATCATTTGTGATTTGGGGAGGGAATTCAAGAGATGTTTGGGGTGATGACTTTTGTAAAGCAATAGAGTGTTTCTGTCAGTAGCCTTAGTGAAAATCCGCATCTGTAGGCTCCCCTTATGTTTATATAATTCAACATCTAGAAAACTTATCTGCTGGGAGTTGTAGTTCAGTGTTACTTTAATGGGTGTATCTAAATTATTAAGGCCATCTACATACTCTTTTAGTTTGTCTGCTGTTCCTGTCCATATGAAGAACAGGTCATCTATAAAGCGCCTATAGAAGCTGCCATATTGTTTAAAGGATTTGTGCCCATAAATATGTTCATTTTCAAAATTACACATAAAAGCATTAGCATACTGTAAGGAAATCTGTCTTACCTGGGATTGGGGGTGCTGTAAGTCGGCCGCGGGGACGCCCGCCATGCCGGCCGCGGGGACGCCCACCTCGTGGTTCCACCATCTTGCCTCCTTAGGACGCGCGCGCCCGCGTCTCGTTTCCTTTATTGACGCGGACGCGCGCGCGTCGATCCTGACGCGTGTGCGCCGATTTTGGCGCGAAAACCTTTGCGTCCAAACAAGGTATAAATAGGCCACTTCCACTCCCAGCAAACTGCCGTGATAGAACTTGTTTCTGGTGCTCTGTTCTGAAGCCTTGTGCTATTTTGTCTGTTTGAATCTGATTATCCGTGTTTGACCCAGCCTGTACCTTGACCATCCCGAATTCTGTATCCTGACCAGTGCCTGATATCCGACTACTCTTCTGCTTGTACCCTTCCTGCTTGATACCCGGTTTTGACCCTTGCCTGCCTGACGACCCTTGCTTTCTGCCTGCCACGACCCAGCCTGTCTGACGATCCTTCTGCCTTATCCTTGTCTGTTACCGTGATCCTCGGTCCCAAAGACTCTAGCTACCAGCCGTGCCCCATTGCCTGCCAGAACACTTGCTTGAACCTCTCGTAAGACCAGGTGGCACCCGATTAGGCTGAGGGCTCCTCCCGAAGCTCAAAGGTGGTCACACCACTGGTGAAGCTTAGCTCAGACCCAGGATTCGAGCACTTGTTCTGGTGTTGGGTGCCGGCCGTGACATTATCACGGGCCATGGAGGACGACGATCACACCGAAGCTGCTGCCGCTGCTCCACTTCCATCTTCTTCCGAGCTGTTGCTAACTACTCTACTGCAACGTATGGAGGAGCAGGAGCAAAAGCAGAACTATTTGCTCCAGGGGTTCCATAACCTAACACGCCAGCTGGAACCCTCGCAGCAGCCAGCCAGTTCTGTTCCTACTCCTTCTGTGGGTTCCCTGCCTGATAGGGGTGCTGTATTCAGACCTCAGGAACCCAAGATTGCATTTCCTGCCAAGTTTGGTGGGGACAGAACCCAGTTTTTTGTTTTTCAAGAGGCCTGTAAGCTGTACCTCAGCTTTTTCCCCCACTCATTTCCCTCTGACGAGGAAAAGGTCAGGTTCGTAATGACCCTATTAGTGGGTGACCCCCAAGTCTGGGCACTTAGATTGCCAGCCACTGACCCTGCCCGTTACTCTTTAGATATTTTCTTCCGCTCTATGGCCATTCTTTACGATGACCCGGATCGCGCCTCTTCGGCCGATTCCGCGATTCGCAAACTACGCCAGGGTAAACGGGAGGTGGAGATTTACTGCACAGAGTTTCGTAGGTGGGCGGTGGAAACTGGTTGGAACGATGCAGCTCTAAGGAGCCAGTTTCGCATCGGTCTAGCCAAATCTGTCAAAGACAGCCTGGTCAATTACCCCCTATCTACCAGTCTGGATGACCTTATGTCTCTGGTTATTCAGATAGATAGGAGACAGAGGGAAAATCGGGAGGAACAGGGTACTTCTTCTGTGTATAAGCATAATTTTAGTGCTAAGTTGTCAAACCCCTCTGTGTCTCAACCTCAGGAGGAGCCTATGCAGCTGGGCATTTTTCACCTTACTCCTGAGGAAAAGGCACGGAGGCGGTCTCTTGGGTTGTGTTTGTATTGTGGGGAGAAGGGTCACTTCCTCAATCAGTGTTCCAAGAGGCCGGGAAACGCCCTAGCCTAAATGGAGAAGGGGAGCTCCATTTGGGTGCAGGCGTTTCCTCTCCCCAATCTGCCTCCAAGGTCCTATTATCTGTTAAATTAACCTGGCCTACGGGCACTGTTAAATTGTCAGCCTTCATTGATTCTGGGGCGGAGGGTAATTTCTTGGACGCAGCATTCGCTGCTAAAAATAAAATTCCTTTGGTTGCCCTCAATCCTCCCATGAGAATTCTGGCTGTCGATAAAAGACCCTTGGGATCAGGGGTGGTTTCCCAAAAGACCACAAATCTTTCCATGTGTGCAAATAATCTACACTGTGAGGAGATAGCTCTATACCTCATTGAGGGAGCTTCCTCTCCTCTTATTCTTGGTTTACCATGGCTCCAGAGGCATAACCCTCTGATAGACTGGGTTTCTAAGGGGGTGACTCAATGGGGTACAGGATGTAGTGGGGTTTGTTTTCCCTCTGTAGTAGCCACTACTTCTCTTGAGGGGTTACCCACAGCATATTCTGTTTTCTCTGATGTTTTCTCTAAAAGAGCAGCTGAGACCTTACCTCCGCATCGGCAGTATGACTGCCCTATTGATTTAGTTCCTGGGTCAACTCCTCCACGTGGTAGAACCTACCCTCTTTCATTGCCCGAAGCCCAGGCAATGAAAGAGTATATACAAGAAAATCTTGACAGGGGCTTCATTAGGCCCTCTTGTTCCCCTGCGGGGGCAGGGTTCTTTTTTGTGGGTAAGAAAGACGGTGGTTTACGCCCCTGTATTGATTATAGGGGGCTTAATAAAATCACTGTAAAAAACCGCTACCCCTTACCATTAATCTCCGAACTATTTGACCAGGTCAAGGATGCTAAGATCTACTCCAAGCTTGACTTGAGGGGTGCCTATAACCTCATTCGGATCAGGGAGGGGGATGAGTGGAAAACGGCTTTTAATACTAGGGATGGCCTTGTTATGCCGTTTGGTCTATGTAACGCCCCAGCAGTGTTTCAGGAGTTTGTCAATGACATCTTTCGGGACCTGCTGGGGATATACGTAGTGGTCTACCTAGATGACATCCTCATCTTCTCTGCCAATCTGTCTGATCATCGTCTTCATGTTTGTGAGGTATTGCGTAGGCTTAGAGCTAATAACCTGTATGCAAAATTGGAGAAGTGTACTTTTGAGGTTGCTTCCGTACAGTTCTTGGGATTTATTATTTCTTCCAAGGGTCTCGAAATGGATCCAGACAAGGTAAGAGCTGTCCAGGAGTGGACCCAACCTTATTCTTTACGTGCAACCCAAAGGTTCCTAGGTTTTGCCAACTATTATAGGCAATTCATTAAAAAAATTTCACTTATTGTGGCTCCTATCACAAATCTTACTAAGAAAGGTGCTGACCCCAGTATGTGGCCTCCGGAAGCTATCCAAGCTTTCGAGTTCCTCAAAAGGGAGTTTAGTTCTGCCCCAATCCTCCGCCATCCTGATACAACACTACCTTTTATAGTCGAGGTAGATGCTTCTGAGGTGGGAGCAGGGGCAATTCTCTCTCAAAGGCACCCGATAACTAATAAGTTACACCCCTGTGCATTTTTCTCTAGAAAATTTCTTCCTGCAGAGGCAAATTATGACATAGGGAATAGAGAACTATTAGCTGTCAAGTGGGCCTTTGAGGAATGGCGGCATCTACTAGAAGGGGCTAAACACCAGGTTACGGTCTACACTGACCATAAAAATCTGTTGTATATTGAGTCAGCAAAGCGTCTAAATCCCAGACAGGCAAGGTGGGCTTTGTTCTTTTCTAGGTTTAACTTTACCTTGACGTTTAGGCCTGGTACAAAGAACGTCAAGGCAGATGCTCTTTCCAGAAGCTTTGACTCAATATATTCTGAAACTGATGACTGTAGTACAATCATTCCGGGTGAAGTCATTGTGGCTACTTTGGAATCTGATCTCTCTTCTTTGTTATCCCCTGTTCAGACAGACGCTCCCTCTAACACTCCTGTTGGGAGATTATTTGTTCCTGAAGATCTTAGAGAACAGGTTCTAAGAGAGGTTCATGATTCCAAGATGGCAGGACATCCTGGTGTAAGTAAAACTATTTCATTACTTACTCGAAGTGCTTGGTGGCCGACCTGTAAACAAGATGTTAAATCTTTTGTGGATTCTTGTCCTGTCTGCCAACGCTCCAAGACTTCTAGAAATTTGTCCCAAGGGTTACTGATTTCCCTCCCTATTCCTGAAAGACCATGGACCCATCTTTCTATGGATTTTATTGTGGAGTTGCCTGTGTCCCAGGGGAAAACAGTAATTTGGGTGGTGGTGGATAGATTCAGTAAGATGGGTCATTTTATTGCTCTTCCTCACCTCCCATCTGCCAAAACTTTGTCCGAACTTTTTATTCAACATATATTTAAATTGCATGGTTTTCCCAGTAATATTGTTTCAGACAGAGGTGTTCAATTTGTCTCTAAGTTCTGGCGTGCATTTTGCTCGTTAGTGGGGATCGATCTTTCTTTTTCAACCGCCTATCACCCACAAACCAATGGGCAAACCGAGAGAGTGAACCAGTCTTTAGAGCAATTTTTAAGATGTTATGTGTCCGAAAATCAATCTTCCTGGGCAGAACTGCTACCCTGGGCAGAATTTGCCTACAATAACGCTACTCACTCCTCCACTGGGGAGTCTCCGTTTTTTATTGTTAATGGGTTACACCCAAAAGCTTTTTCCTTCTCTAATTCTGGTTCTTCTGTCCCTTCCGCTAATTCCTCTGTCGAACAATTTTCCATGATTTGGTCCCAGGTACATGATTCTTTGTCTACTGCTACTTCTGCTCAGAAAAGGGCTGCTGATAAAAGACGTAGAGAAGCACCCCAGTATAAAGTGGGAGACTTGGTGTGGCTCTCTACCAAAAACATCAAGTTAAAGGTTCCTTCCCTTAAGCTGGGTCCCCGTTTCATTGGTCCTTACCCCATCACTACTGTTATCAACCCTTCGTCTGTTCGCCTTAAATTGCCTGTTAATTTCAAGATTTCTGATTCTTTTCATGTTTCTTTGCTTAAACCTGCCGCTAATACTCGCCTTACTTCTGTTCCCCCTCCAGTGCAAGTTGACGGTCAGCCTGAATTTGAGATCCAGGAGTTCCTTGATTCCCGAATGGTACGTAACAAACTCCAATACCTCACTAGGTGGAAGGGATTCGGTCCTGAGGAGAACTCCTGGGTCTCAGTTGATGACATCAAGGCTGATCGTCTTAGGAAGCAGTTCCATTTAAAGTTTCCTGGGAAGCCTGGGGGTCCGGTGTCCCCCCCTAGAGAGGGGGGTAATGTAAGGAAATCTGTCTTACCTGGGATTGGGGGTGCTGTAAGTCGGCCGCGGGGACGCCCGCCACGCCGGCCGCGGGGACGCCCGCCTCGTGGTTCCACCATCTTGCCTCCTTAGGACGCGCGCGCCCGCGTCTCGTTTCCTTTATTGACGCGGACGCGCGCGCGTCGATCCTGACGCGTGTGCGCCGATTTTGGCGCGAAAACCTTTGCGTCCAAACAAGGTATAAATAGGCCACTTCCACTCCCAGCAAACTGCCCGTGATAGAACTTGTTTCTGGTGCTCTGTTCTGAAGCCTTGTGCTATTTTGTCTGTTTGAATCTGATTATCCGTGTTTGACCCAGCCTGTACCTTGACCATCCCGAATTCTGTATCCTGACCAGTGCCTGATATCCGACTACTCTTCTGCTTGTACCCTTCCTGCTTGATACCCGGTTTTGACCCTTGCCTGCCTGACGACCCTTGCTTTCTGCCTGCCACGACCCAGCCTGTCTGACGATCCTTCTGCCTTATCCTTGTCTGTTACCGTGATCCTCGGTCCCAAAGACTCTAGCTACCAGCCGTGCCCCATTGCCTGCAAGAACACTTGCTTGAACCTCTCGTAAGACCAGGTGGCACCCGATTAGGCTGAGGGCTCCTCCCGATGCTCAAAGGTGGTCACACCACTGGTGAAGCTTAGCTCAGACCCAGGATTCGAGCACTTGTTCTGGTGTTGGGTGCCGGCCGTGACACATACACAGGTGCTACTTTTGATCCCATGGCTGTCCCAGTCCGTTGTATGTAATATTTAGTCTCAAATTTGAAATAGTTCTTCTGTAACACAAAATCCAACAATTGTAGAACATATTCCACTGGTGGCCCATTGTATGCGGGATTTTGCTAAATCAATTTCCGCACCGCTTCTATGCCTGTAATGTGTGGAATACATGTGTACAAGCTTTGTACATCCATTGTAACCAATATTGTTTCGTCAATAGGCATATCAACACTTCCTATAACATTCAAAAAGTTAGTGGTGTCTTTTAAGTAACTACTAGTTGTAGTGATGCACGGTTGGAGCAAGATATCCAAATACTGTGCAATCTTTTCGTTGAGCGACCCAGTAGTTGAATAATAGGTCGCCCAGATGGACTTTCAGGGTTTTTATGAATCTTCTGTAGCGTATATATAACTGGAACAGTGGGGTTTTCTGGTATCAAATAGCTCCCCATTTCTTTTGTGATCCAACCCTGTGTCACCCCTATCTGAATCAGGGCCTGAAGCTCCCCTTTAAATTTGTCAGTAGGGTCAAAGGTAAGTACACCATAATTATTGACAATTGATAATTGGGAGATAACTTCATCCCTATAGTAGCTATAATCCATGATAACAAGCGCTCCTCCCTTATCCGCATTTTTAATGATAATATCATTGTTACTTTTCAGGGACTTAATGGCTTCCTTTTCTACCGGGGATAAATTGCCTCGCTATATATATATGTGTGTGTGTGTGTGTTTTTCTTTAGACTGATGTTTAGTTTTTCGTTTGAGGAACTGTATTTGGGGCGAGCACATGTGGTAAAAAAGAACTTCTTGTGAGTATAGAGTTTCCTTAAAGGGAACGTCAACAAAAAAAATAATTTTGCCTAATATAAGAAAACAGAAACAAAAGAAAACATAATTCTAAGCACCTTTGCAATATACATTCATTACAAATTGAGCTGGTTTATGCTGTCCTATGACGCATCGGCACCCATTTCCTTAGTTATAATCCGTTTGTTTGGCCCTAGGGCGAAATGATCGGATTAACCCGATATCGCCCTGCCTTTGGTGGGCATATTGTGTTAAGATCTGCTTTTTTGGTAACTTCACCAAATGAGTGGATCTTATCGTGTATGCAGCTGATTAACAGACCTGTCGTAAAAGGTTTGGGCTTATTATAGGGTTGCCACCTGTCCGGTTTTGACTCAGACAGCCCGGTATTTTGAGGGTATTCCCTTGATTGACACAGCCATCGACCAATCGCTACCTCATAGCCCCGCCCACTGACGTCACGGGCCCGCCCATTGACGTCACAGACACACGACCATTCTTCAAGATTCAATCAATAGGAAAAACGTATGTTCATTACAAGCCCTATTATTATTATTGTATTCATGTTGTACAAGAGGATGAACTGCCCCTTTAAGTTACATTTTAGTACTGTATGTCTTAGCAACTTTTAATTGGTCTTTTTTTAATTATTTGCATTGTTCCTCAACCTCTCTCTCTCGAGCTTTTAAAATGGAATCACAGACCTGGAAACTACTGCTGTAAAGCTATAATATTTTTAATGTTTACTTTTTATTCCTTATGTTCCTATTCAAGCCCTGGCCTGTTCATTTTCCAGTCTCTCATTCAAATCACTGCAAAGTCAGCAGTGAAGTGATACATGAAAACACTCAATTTTTCAGCCCTACAGGTATGTAACATGTTAGGTCTTGCTGACTGAGGCGTTATATTTTTAACTGTAGTAGTGGTCCACGTCTTCCAGTGTCTCTGGGCTGTAAGTCCAGGATAGGGTACCTTGTCCAAACATTGCTGATTCGCCTTAAAGGGGGTGGAAAGAAAAAACAAAAAAATAAAATGTAATTTTAAGCATACACTAACAGTGTTCAATGGTTTTATTTGAAATTGAAAGCATAATTTGTCTGTTTCTGCACTGCTGGTACTGTGTCTTGACAAATGTTGTAGCAGTCAATTTTACAGTCATATGAAAAAGTTTGGGAACCCCTCTCAGCCTGCATAATAATTTATACCACTTTCAACAAAAAAGATAACAGTGGTATGTCTTTAATTTCCCAGGAACATCTGAGTACTGGGGTGTTTTCTGAACAAAGATTTTTAGTGAACCATTATTCAGTTGTATGAAATTAAATCAAATGTGAAATACTGACTGTGCAAAAATGTGGGTACCCTTGTAATTTTGCTTATTTGAATGCATGTAACTGCTCAATACTGATTACTGGCTACACCAAATTGGTTATTATTATGATTAGCTTGTTAAGCCTTGAACTTCATAGGCAGGTGTGTTCAATCATGAGAAAAGGCATTTAAGGTGGCCAATTGCAAGTTGTGCTTCTGTTTGACTCTCCTCTGAAGAGTGACAGCACGGGATCCTCAAAGTAACTCTCAAAAGATCTGAAAACACAGATTGTTCAGTATCATGGTTTAGGGGAAGGCTACAAAAAGCTATCTCAGATGTTTAAACTGTCAGTTTCAACTGAAAGAAATGTAATCAGGAGAAATGAGAATAAAATGGAAGGCCACAGGCACGGGTCTTTTAAAACCCAGGTCTGGCAGGCCAAAAAAAACAGGAGTGGCATATGCAGAGGATTGTGAGAATGGTTACAGACAACCCAAAGATCACCTCCAAAGACCTGCAAGAACATCTTGCTGCAGATGGTGTATCTGTACATCGTTCTACAATTCAGCACAATTTGCACAAATAACATCTGTATGGCAGGGTGATGAGAAAGAAGCCCTTTCTACACTCATGCCACAAACAGAGTCGCTTGTTGTATGCAAAAGCTCATTTAGACAAGCCACAGTCATTTTGGAGCAAAATGCTTTGGACTGATGCAACAAAAATGTAGTTATTTGGTCTTAACAAAAAGCGCTCTGCATGGCGGAAGAAGAACACTGCATTCCAAGAAAAACATCTGCTACCTACTGTCAAATTTGGTGCAGGTTCCATGATGCTGTGTGGGGGTGTGGCTAGTTCAGAGACTGGGGCCCATGTTAAAGTTGAGGGTTGGATGAATTCAACCCAATATCAACAAATTCTTCAGGATAATGTTCAAGCATCAGTCACAAAATTCAAGTTATGTAGGGGTTGGATATTCCAACAATGACCCTAAACACACTTCGAAATCTACAAAGGCATTTATGCAGAGGGAAAAGTACAATATTCTGGAATGGTCGTCACAGTCCCCCGACTTGAATATCATCAGAAATCTATGGGATGATTTTAAGCTGTCCATGCTTGGCAGCCATCACATTTAACTGAACTGGAGAGATTTTGTATTGATGAATGGTCAAAAATACCGCCATCCAGAATCCAGAGACTCATCAAAGGCTATAGGAGGCGTCTAGATGCTGTTACATTTGCAAAAGGAGGCTCAACTAAGTATTGATGTAATATATCTGTTGGGTGCCCACATTTATGCACCTGTCTAATTTTGTTATGATGCATATTGCATATTTTCTGTTAATCCAATAAACTTCATGTCACTGCTGAAATACTACTGTTTCCATAAGGCATGTTATACATTAAAGCAATACTGACACGTTCCTATAAAAATCATAGGAACATTTCAGTATCAAGTAAATGCTGCATCCGTAATTGTTGCCCTCAAAGCCCCCCGCAAAGCTGCTCCCGCAAACTTATTTTACCCCGACCCTCCGACACTGCTAAAAGACCTTCTGAGCAATTTCAGTGACGGGGAACGATTACGGGTGCAGCATTTACTTTATACTGACACGTTCCTATGATTTTTATTAGGAACGTGTCCGTATCGCTTTAAAAGGAAGTTGCTACTTTAAAAGCTCAGCCAACGATAAACAAAACTCCAAAGAATTAAGAGGGGTTTCCAAACTTTTTCCTATGACTGTATGTGTTTCTATATAGGTCTGTCAACCACTTAGCATCCAAGTATAGATAAAGGTATACAAATACTTCTTCCAACAGCAGTGCTATTCACAAGTTACATTAACACCACTGAAAATTTGTAAGGAATGTATACTGGACAGTTGCTTAGATGTACAATTGTTTTTATGAGTCAAATATTTGTTCTTTGTTTACATCTTATAAATATCAGATATTGCTTGTCTGTGCAATGGAAATCTGATTATGAAGAACTGCTATTAAGCTGTTAATAACATTGAGCTCTGAAGTTTGTTCAAAGTCATTTATTGTTCACTATAAGGGGTTACCCTGGGAGAGCCAATAGCTATCAAATGTCAGAATACTCAGTATGCTATACTAGCATCTTACCTGATGATGAGTAGGAAATCAGTTTTGATTTGATCACAGAGTTCAAAAACAGTGTTCTATAACTGATCAACTGTACAAAAACACAGAAAAGTCATTCTTTGTGCTGAGTAACACCTAACACACATTTCAGAACTTCGGCACCATCAATCAAGATATTACGGGTGCTTTCTGTGATACTCCTTGTAGAACAAAACCATATTGTCTGATGTTAGCCTACAGGTATCATAGACTTAAAGCTTGACATAATGCTGGAGTTGTATAAATAAACTGATAATTATTTAATTTTAATGTGTTTTCAGGATACCTGTACAGGTATGAGATCCGTTATCCGGGAACCCATTATTGAGAAAGTTTTGAATTACAGGATAGACTTGGTTTTATCCAAATAATCCAAATTTTTTTAAGAACTATTCGTTTTTTTCTTCAATAATAAAACAGTGCATTGTACAAGATCCAAACTAAGATATAATTAATCTTTATTGGAAGCAGAACCAGCCTAATGGCTTTATTTAAGGTTTAAATGATTTTCTAGTAGACTTAAGATATTTAGATCCAAAATATGCAAAGATCCGTTATCCGCAAAACCCCGGGTCCCGAGCTTATGGATAACAGGTCCCATACCTGTACTGAAACCTGGAGGCCTTGATTGGATTGGGGCTTATGTAAAAAATTTGCATTAAAAAACAATGTTCCATAAATATATAGAAACCGTTTCTGGTGCTGCTACTCTCCTGCCATTGGTCCATTGTGAAGTGATAGATTATGGCACTTGAAGCCTCTCTGTTTTACTTAGACGATGGGGCACAGATTCTCTGCAAAGCAGAATCCATTACTTAACAATAGAACAAAGAGAGAGAGTGCTGTCCATGTTCAGTTGCAACTAGCTAGCCCTTGAAATTACCTAAAGTCTTGGAACCTATAAAACCTATAAAAATAATTCAATAGACTCACTGACACGAAAACAAGTAGTTGCATGTGGTAAAACACACACAAATATTTTGTTCTGAATTTAACTTTTCATACACTGAAAAATATTAAAATACACTTTTGAAAGTGAAAGAAAAAAATTAACAAAGGTTCTCAAGGAGGAAAGGTTTACATTTGTGTTTGGTGGGGGGTCTAGGGCATTTGAGATAAGGTAACCATTATTATTGTTTTCTTTATTGTTGCTATGTTACTACATTTTTCTTATTTATGTAATACCAGCAAAAGCTCTACAGGAGGCAGACATGTATTGCTGAACAGATACTGTACGGTTGAAGCTCTGTAAGTTAATGTGCTCTGTAGTGTGCTACTGAAGTGTTTATATCATTAACCCTTTAAGTGCCAGCAGAATTTCACATTTTGGTTACGCGAAATGCCAGCCGTTTTTGAAACATTTTGTGCTCTCTCACTTTAGGGGCATTTTCTGAGGGGAAACCTATAGTTTACCTAGGAAAACTATACATTGTTTTTTTCGGTAGAAACTGAGCTTTCTAAATCTGCCTGAGTTTTCATGTATTTCCACCTGTGCAAAAAAATTTATAGTGCTAAATACCAAAAAAAAATGAAAAATTACCATTTTTCATCGTATATCAATTTATACCAGAAAAATATTTCATTTTAGTGATGAAAATCCAACTGATTTGGAAAGCCTTATGTCTCTCGAACGTGCCAATACCAGATATGTATAGTTTTAGGGAGATTTAGGATTTCTGTACAGCAAAAACTCCCGGCAGTATATTACCGAATTTTGAAAGCACTAAGGCAGAAAACAGCATGCTTTAGATTCCAAGGCAAAAAATCCTGAAACCGTAGGTTTACCCCAGAAAACCATACATTTTTGAAAAGTACACATTCTGCCGATTACAAAATGGGTAACTATGTCTCTCTACTCCCAACTACCAAACATAAAAGCTTGTCTGAAAATAGCGGTTTTTCAAAAAAAAATTCAAAATTCTGAAAAATCATTTCAAAGGTTTTATTTTGCTGCTCCGCATATCCCAAACTATATTAGGTACCAAGAAAAAGCACCTGAAATATGATTGCCAGGGGTCCACTGAACAGTTTGATACCCATTATGCATAGGTTTACCAAAGTATCTGGCATTTAGAGACACCAATATGAAGTTAGCACATCCAAATTGATCAGGACTTTACTTCAGCTACTGAGAAATCAACACATTGACTGCATTTTTTGTGGGGTAAAAACACAGAAATATATGTTTACCCCCCAAACCCATATATTTTTGGAAAGTACACATTCTACTGAATCTAAAATGGGTACCCATGCCTTTCTGCTCCAAACTACTGAGTCGCAAGGCTTTCCCAAAATTGTCGGTTTTGGTGAAATATCTGAAAATTGCCTCAAACCTTCAACTTCCCAGCACCATATCGCCCATGTATCATTACGTACTAAGAAAAAGCACCCTAAATATGATTGCCAGGGTTCCTCTGAACATTTTGGTGGTCATTGTTCATAAGTTTACCTGTCTAATTTTGTTATGATGCATATTGCATATTTTCTGTTAATCCAATAAACTTCATGTCACTGCTGAAATACTACTGTTTCCATAAGGCATGTTATACATTAAAGCAATACTGACACGTTCCTATAAAAATCATAGGAACATTTCAGTATCAAGTAAATGCTGCATCCGTAATTGTTGCCCTCAAAGCCCCCCGCAAAGCTGCTCCCGCAAACTTATTTTACCCCGACCCTCCGACACTGCTAAAAGACCTTCTGAGCAATTTCAGTGACGGGGAACGATTACGGGTGCAGCATTTACTTTATACTGACACGTTCCTATGATTTTTATTAGGAACGTGTCCGTATCGCTTTAAAAGGAAGTTGCTACTTTAAAAGCTCAGCCAACGATAAACAAAACTCCAAAGAATTAAGAGGGGTTTCCAAACTTTTTCCTATGACTGTATGTGTTTCTATATAGGTCTGTCAACCACTTAGCATCCAAGTATAGATAAAGGTATACAAATACTTCTTCCAACAGCAGTGCTATTCACAAGTTACATTAACACCACTGAAAATTTGTAAGGAATGTATACTGGACAGTTGCTTAGATGTACAATTGTTTTTATGAGTCAAATATTTGTTCTTTGTTTACATCTTATAAATATCAGATATTGCTTGTCTGTGCAATGGAAATCTGATTATGAAGAACTGCTATTAAGCTGTTAATAACATTGAGCTCTGAAGTTTGTTCAAAGTCATTTATTGTTCACTATAAGGGGTTACCCTGGGAGAGCCAATAGCTATCAAATGTCAGAATACTCAGTATGCTATACTAGCATCTTACCTGATGATGAGTAGGAAATCAGTTTTGATTTGATCACAGAGTTCAAAAACAGTGTTCTATAACTGATCAACTGTACAAAAACACAGAAAAGTCATTCTTTGTGCTGAGTAACACCTAACACACATTTCAGAACTTCGGCACCATCAATCAAGATATTACGGGTGCTTTCTGTGATACTCCTTGTAGAACAAAACCATATTGTCTGATGTTAGCCTACAGGTATCATAGACTTAAAGCTTGACATAATGCTGGAGTTGTATAAATAAACTGATAATTATTTAATTTTAATGTGTTTTCAGGATACCTGTACAGGTATGAGATCCGTTATCCGGGAACCCATTATTGAGAAAGTTTTGAATTACAGGATAGACTTGGTTTTATCCAAATAATCCAAATTTTTTTAAGAACTATTCGTTTTTTTCTTCAATAATAAAACAGTGCATTGTACAAGATCCAAACTAAGATATAATTAATCTTTATTGGAAGCAGAACCAGCCTAATGGCTTTATTTAAGGTTTAAATGATTTTCTAGTAGACTTAAGATATTTAGATCCAAAATATGCAAAGATCCGTTATCCGCAAAACCCCGGGTCCCGAGCTTATGGATAACAGGTCCCATACCTGTACTGAAACCTGGAGGCCTTGATTGGATTGGGGCTTATGTAAAAAATTTGCATTAAAAAACAATGTTCCATAAATATATAGAAACCGTTTCTGGTGCTGCTACTCTCCTGCCATTGGTCCATTGTGAAGTGATAGATTATGGCACTTGAAGCCTCTCTGTTTTACTTAGACGATGGGGCACAGATTCTCTGCAAAGCAGAATCCATTACTTAACAATAGAACAAAGAGAGAGAGTGCTGTCCATGTTCAGTTGCAACTAGCTAGCCCTTGAAATTACCTAAAGTCTTGGAACCTATAAAACCTATAAAAATAATTCAATAGACTCACTGACACGAAAACAAGTAGTTGCATGTGGTAAAACACACACAAATATTTTGTTCTGAATTTAACTTTTCATACACTGAAAAATATTAAAATACACTTTTGAAAGTGAAAGAAAAAAATTAACAAAGGTTCTCAAGGAGGAAAGGTTTACATTTGTGTTTGGTGGGGGGTCTAGGGCATTTGAGATAAGGTAACCATTATTATTGTTTTCTTTATTGTTGCTATGTTACTACATTTTTCTTATTTATGTAATACCAGCAAAAGCTCTACAGGAGGCAGACATGTATTGCTGAACAGATACTGTACGGTTGAAGCTCTGTAAGTTAATGTGCTCTGTAGTGTGCTACTGAAGTGTTTATATCATTAACCCTTTAAGTGCCAGCAGAATTTCACATTTTGGTTACGCGAAATGCCAGCCGTTTTTGAAACATTTTGTGCTCTCTCACTTTAGGGGCATTTTCTGAGGGGAAACCTATAGTTTACCTAGGAAAACTATACATTGTTTTTTCGGTAGAAACTGAGCTTTCTAAATCTGCCTGAGTTTTCATGTATTTCCACCTGTGCAAAAAAATTTATAGTGCTAAATACCAAAAAAAAATGAAAAATTACCATTTTTCATCGTATATCAATTTATACCAGAAAAATATTTCATTTTAGTGATGAAAATCCAACTGATTTGGAAAGCCTTATGTCTCTCGAACGTGCCAATACCAGATATGTATAGTTTTAGGGAGATTTAGGATTTCTGTACAGCAAAAACTCCCGGCAGTATATTACCGAATTTTGAAAGCACTAAGGCAGAAAACAGCATGCTTTAGATTCCAAGGCAAAAAATCCTGAAACCGTAGGTTTACCCCAGAAAACCATACATTTTTGAAAAGTACACATTCTGCCGATTACAAAATGGGTAACTATGTCTCTCTACTCCCAACTACCAAACATAAAAGCTTGTCTGAAAATAGCGGTTTTTCAAAAAAAAATTCAAAATTCTGAAAAATCATTTCAAAGGTTTTATTTTGCTGCTCCGCATATCCCAAACTATATTAGGTACCAAGAAAAAGCACCTGAAATATGATTGCCAGGGGTCCACTGAACAGTTTGATACCCATTATGCATAGGTTTACCAAAGTATCTGGCATTTAGAGACACCAATATGAAGTTAGCACATCCAAATTGATCAGGACTTTACTTCAGCTACTGAGAAATCAACACATTGACTGCATTTTTTGTGGGGTAAAAACACAGAAATATATGTTTACCCCCCAAACCCATATATTTTTGGAAAGTACACATTCTACTGAATCTAAAATGGGTACCCATGCCTTTCTGCTCCAAACTACTGAGTCGCAAGGCTTTCCCAAAATTGTCGGTTTTGGTGAAATATCTGAAAATTGCCTCAAACCTTCAACTTCCCAGCACCATATCGCCCATGTATCATTACGTACTAAGAAAAAGCACCCTAAATATGATTGCCAGGGTTCCTCTGAACATTTTGGTGGTCATTGTTCATAAGTTTACCAAAGTATCTGGCATTTAGAGGCCCCAAAATGAAGTTAGCGCATACAAACAGTCCCGTGGGTAACTTCAGCTAATGAAAGATCAACACATTGACTGCATTTTTGTGGGGTAAAAACACAGAAATATATGTTTACCCCCCAAAACCCATATATTTTTGGAAAGTACACATTCTACCGAATCTAAAATGGGTACCCATGCCTTTCTGCTCCAAACTACTGAGTCGCAAGGCTTTCCCAAAATTGTCGGTTTTGGTGAAATATCTGAAAATTGCCTCAAAGCTTCAACTTCCCAGCACCATATCACCCATGTATCGTTACGCACCAAAAAAAAGCACCCTAAATATGATTGCCAGGGTTCCTCCAAACAATTTGGTGGCCATTGTTCATAGGTTTACCAAAGTATCTGGCATTTAGAGGCCTCAAAATGAAGTTAGCGCATACAAATAGTCCTGTGGGTAACTTCATCTAATGAAAAATCAACACATTGACTGCATTTTTGTGGGGTAAAAACACAGAAATATATGTTTACCCCCCAAACCCATATATTTTTGGAAAGTACACATTCTACTGAATCTAAAATGGGTACCCATGCCTTTCTGCTCCAAACTACTGAGTCGCAAGGCTTTCCCAAAGTTGTCGGTTTTGGTGAAATATCTGAAAATTGCCTCAAAGCTTCAACTTCCCAGCACCATATCACCCATGTGTCATTACGTACTAAGAAAAAGCACCCTAAATATGATTGCCAGGGTTCCTCTGAACATTTTGGTGGCCATTGTTCATAAGTTTACCAAAGTGTCTGGCATTTAGAGGCCCCAAAATTAAGTTAGCGCATACAAACAGTCCCGTGGGTAACTTCATCTAATGAAAAATCAACACATTGACTGCATTTTTGTGGGGTAAAAACACAGAAATATATGTTTACCCCCCAAACCCATATATTTTTGGAAAGTACACATTCTACTGAATCTAAAATGGGTACCCATGCCTTTCTGCTCCAAACTACTGAGTCGCAAGGCTTTGCCACAATTGTCGGTTTTGGTGAAATATCTGAAAATTGCCTCAAAGCTTCAACTTCTCAGCACCATATCACCCATGTATCGTTATGCACCAAGAAAAAGCACCCTAAATATGATTGCCAGGGTTCCTCCGAACAGTTTGGTGGCCATTGTTCATAGGTTTACCAAAGTATCTGGCATTTAGAGGCCCCAAAATGAAGTTAGTGCATACAAATAGTCCTGTGGGTAACTTCAGCTAATGAAAGATCAACACATTGACTGCATTTTTGTGGGGTAAAAACACAGAAATATATGTTTACCCCCCAAACCCATACATTTTTGGAAAGTACACATTCTACAGAATCTAAAATGGGTACCCATGCCTTATTGCTCCAAACTACTGAGTTGCCAGGCTTTCCCAAAGTTGTCGGTTTTGGTGAAATATCTGAAAATTGCCTCAAAGCTTCAACTTCCCAGTACCATATCACCCATGTGTCATTACGTACTAAGAAAAAGCACCCTAAATATGATTGCCAGGGTTCCTCTGAACATTTTGGTGGCCATTGTTCATAAGTTTACCAAAGTATCTGGCATTTAGAGCCCCCAAAATGAAGTTAGCGCATACAAACAGTCCCGTGGGTAACTTCAGCTAATGAAAAATCAACACATTGACTGCATTTTTGTGGGGTAAAAACACAGAAATATATGTTTACCCCCCAAAACCCATATATTTTTGGAAAGTACACATTCTACAGAATCTAAAATGGGTACCCATGCCTTTCTGCTCCAAACTACTGAGTCGCAAGGCTTTCCCACAATTGTCGGTTTTGGTGAAATATCTGAAAATTGCCTCAAAGCTTCAACTTCTCAGCACCATATCACCCATGTATCGTTATGCACCAAGAAAAAGCACCCTAAATATGATTGCCAGGGTTCCTCCGAACAGTTTGGTGGCCATTGTTCATAGGTTTACCAAAGTATCTGGCATTTAGAGGCCCCAAAATGAAGTTAGCGCATACAAATAGTCCTGTGGGTAACTTCAGCTAATGAAAGATCAACACATTGACTGCATTTTTGTGGGGTAAAAACACAGAAATATATGTTTACCCCTCAAACCCATACATTTTTGGAAAGTACACATTCTACAGAATCTAAAATGGGTACCCATGCCTTATTGCTCCAAACTACCGAGTCGCAAGGCTTTCCCAAAGTTGCCGGTTTTGGTGAAATATCTGAAAATTGCCTCAAAGCTTCAACTTCCCAGCACCATATCACCCATGTGTCATTACGTACTAAGAAAAAGCACCCTAAATATGATTGCCAGGGTTCCTCTGAACATTTTGGTGGCCATTGTTCATAAGTTTACCAAAGTATCTGGCATTTAGAGGCCCCAAAATGAAGTTAGCGCATACAAACAGTCCCGTGGGTAACTTCAGCTAATGAAAAATCAACACATTGACTGCATTTTTGCGGGGTAAAAACACAGAAATATATGTTTACCCCCCAAACCCATATATTTTTGGAAAGTACACATTCTACGGAATCTAAAATGGGTACCCATGCCTTTCTGCTCCAAACTACTGAGTCGCAAGGCTTTGCCAAATTTGGCGGTTTTGGTGAAATATCTGGAAATTGCCTCAAAGCTTCAACTTTCCAGCATCGTATTGTCCATGTATCATTACCAGCATAAAGCATCCTAAATATAAACATAGGGGTCTACTAAACAGTTTGATGCCCAATATGCATAGATATACCAAACTATGTGGCGCACAGAGACCCCCAAATGACAATATGTATAGACATTTTCACGGCTGACGCGCTGGCTGCTGCAATATAACCACTCGGTGTGTGTATTATGCGACATTAGACCACCTAACAGTACAGAGACCCCAGAAAACCATATATTTTCAGAAAGTACACATTCTGACGAATCCAATATGGGTAAATAAGTGTTTCTACTGCAAACTGCCAAACTGCAAAGCAATGCTGAACATAACGGTTTTTATCAAATTTCTGAAAATTGTCACAAAGCTTGAATTTTACCCCATTATATGCCCCACATTTCGTAACTTATCAGCATAAAACATCCTAAATATGAACGCCAGGGGTCTACTAAACACTTTGATGCCCAATATGCATAGATAAACCAAACTATGTGGCGCACAGAGACCCCCAAATGACAATAGTGTATATACATTTTCACGGCTGACGCGCGCTGGCTGCTGCAATATGAGCACCTGGTGTGTGTAATATGCGACATTAGACCCCCCTAACAGTACAGAGACCCCAGAAAAACCATATATTTTCAGAAAGTACACATTCTGACGAATCCAATATGGGTAAATATGTGTTTCTACTGCAAACTGCCAAACTGCAAAGCAATGCTGAACATAACGGTTTTTATCAAATTTCTGAAAATCGTCACAAAGCTTGAATTTTACCCCATTATATGCCCCAAATTTCGTAAACTTATCAGCATAAAACATCCTAAATATGAACGCCAGGGGTCTACTAAACACTTTGATGCCCAATATGCATAGATATACCAAACTATGTGGCGCACAGAGACCCCCAAATGACAATAGTGTATATACATTTTCACGGTTGACGCACTGGCAGCTGCAATATAAGCACCTGGTGTGTGTATTATGCAACATTAGACCCCCCTAACAGTACAGAGACCCCAGAAAACCATATATTTCAGAAAGTACACATTCTGACAAATCCAATATGGGTAAATAAGTGTTTCTACTGCAAACTGCCAAACTGCAAAGCAATGCTGAACATAACGGTTTTTATCAAATTTCTGAAAATTGTCACAAAGCTTGAATTTTACTCCATTATATGCCACACATTTCGTAACGTATCAGCATAAAACATCCTAAATATGAACGCCAGGGGTCTACTGAACACTTTGATGCCCAATATGCATAGATATACTAAACTATGTGGCGCACAGAGACCCCCAAATGACAATAGTGTATATACATTTTCACGGCTGACGCGCTGGCTGCTGCAATATAAGCACCTGGTGTGTGTATTATGCGACATTAGACCCCCCTAAAAGTACAGAGACCCCAGAAAACCATATATTTTCAGAAAGTACACATTCTGACGAATCCAATATGGTTAAATAAGTGTTTCTACTGCAAACTGCCAGACTGCAAATCAATGCTGAACGTAACCGTTTTTATCAAATTTCTGAAAATCGTCACAAAGCTTGAATTTTACCCCATTATATGCCCCACATTTCGTAACTTATCAGCATAAAACATCCTAAATATGAACGCCAGGGGTCTACTGAACACTTTGATGCCCAATATGCATAGATATACCAAACTATGTGGCGCACAGAGACCCCCAAATGACAATAGTGTATATACATTTTCACGGCTGACGCGCTGGCTGCTGCAATATAAGCACCTGGTGTGTGTATTATGCGACATTAGACCCCCCTAACAGTACAGAGACCCCAGAAAACCATATATTTTCAGAAAGTACACATTCTGACGAATCCAATATGGGTAAATGTGTGTTTCTACTGCAAACTGCCAAACTGCAAAGCAATGCTGAACATAACGGTTTTTATCAAATTTTTGAAAATCGTCAGAAAGATTGAATTTTACCCCATTATATGCCCCACATTTCGTAACGTTTCAGCATAAAACATCCTAAATATGAACGCCAGGGGTCTACTGAACACTTTGATGCCCAATATGCATAGATATACCAAACTATGCGGCGCACAGAGACCACCAAATGACAATAGTGTATATACATTTTCACGGCTGACGCGCTGGCTGCTGCAATATAAGCACCTGGTGTGTGTAATATGCGACATTAGACCACCTAACAGTACAGAGACCCCAGAAAGCCATATATTTTCAGAAAGTACACATTCTGACGAATCCAATATGGGTAAATATGTGTTTCTACTGCAAACTGCCAAACTGCAAAGCAATGCTGAACATAACGGTTTTTATCAAATTTCTGAAAATTGTCAGAAAGATTGAATTTTACCCCATTATATGCCCCACATTTCGTAACGTATCAGCATAAAACATCCTAAATATGAACGCCAGAGGTCTACTGAACACTTTGATGCCCAATATGCATAGATATACCAAACTATGTGGCGCACAGAGACCCCCAAATGGAGATATAGTAGATAAAATTTACAAGGCAAAACAAAATAAGGCAGTAAAGGGTGAAATGCAAAAAAATCCAATAAAACCACAAAAATCTATGTTTTTTTTCCAGACTAGTGTTATCGGCCGTCAGAATCACAGTTTGAATATTTTAGATGGGCCAAACAGGTTCTACGGCTAGAAACAAGTGAACACAACATATGCAGAGCTGAAAATGCAATAAAATGGCTAAAAATTCAATAAAATGGCTAAAAATGCACCAAAATACCCAAAATTGCAATATAATCACCGAAATAACATACAAAAGGTATTGCACAGTACGGTTAGCGAATACGCTATGCGTAATGGCAATAAAACATTTTTTTCAGCCAAAAAAAGAAACGATGCGATAAGAAAAAAAAAAAAAAAGCCACAATGCCATGTATGTGCGTGTGCGTGTGTACAAATGGTAAATTACATGTTATGTGCGCGTGTGTGCGTGTGCACATGTGTGTAAGTGCAGTGAGTGTAAGTGACCCCCCCAATCCCCAAAAATGTATGTGTAAGTGTGTGTAAGTGTGAATCTAAGTGTGTATTACTGTAATAAGTGTGTGTTGGTGTGTTTGTGTGTGTAATTGTTGCACTAACCTGAAAAAGTCGCTGGAGACTGTTGCAGGCGATCAGGAAGAGCCTCTGGAAGACATCTGCCTCGTGGTTCCTGTCTGTGTGCTGTGGGGGCGGAGATCGTCGATCCGGTGCAGGCTGCAGCAGCAGGACACGTAAGTAACACGTGCCTGCTGCTGTTTTTGGGCCCCTGGGCGATCGCGCCCCAGGGGCCACTCGATCCCCTGCTCTGCTCGTTGCCTAGGGGCAGGGGATCGAGCAGGAACGGAGCGAACGGCTCTAACAGCCGCTCCTCCGCTCCTGAACCAGGAAATGCTGCAGAACGTAGAATCTACGTTCTGTGGCATTTCAAGTACCTTTGCCACAGAACGTAGATTCTACGATCTGTGGCATTTAAAAGGTTAAAGCAAAAGTAATGTTGTGCATCTATGCAACTGATTGTTGTTGAACGACAATTCAGTGTCCCTTGAAAGGAGTGTTGGGGGTAGTAATCCGTATATTACTGTCATAGAGCTGGATTCAGGGAAATTCAGATGTTTGGACAGCAATATTTTGTAAAGAAAATACAAACTGAAAGCAAGGAGCTTTAAAAATGTGTAACAGTATACAATACAAAGTAATGAGTTAATATATGAAGAACCAGAATTACAATAAGAAATATGGCCTTTGCAAGATTTTCCGGAATCACGTTGGGTTGTGGGATTCTTGCTGCTTCGGTGTTTTGATCACAGATACTGATTAACCTCTGTTTGTTACACAAAAAGTAAAAGAAGAATGAGCATTTAATATCAGTCAGTTATATTTATTACTGTCAATGCTGAAGGGAACCATGGCTGCTTTCAGAAATCATGTGAACCCCTATGCCTGTCTGGCCTTGCTACCCTATACCCATGCTGTTAAGTCAAAACATGCCCCAGGTTCACCTAAACTCCACCCGATATGCAACAAGCAGCACCTCTTTTATGGCAGTCTGGCCACCCATGGGACTAGGCCCTGGAAAGACTCCTGCCTCTCTGTGCCTAAAGGCTCATCTGTGAACCCAAAGTTGTGGACAGTGCTGCCCTTTCTTCAGTGATGGATACATCCCCTGTCCGGATAGTGGACCACTGAAAGGTGGCAACCCTAATATTGAACTTGATCTAAACTAAGATATAGTTAATCCTTATTGGAAGAAAAAACAGCTTATTGGGTTTATTTAATGTTTACATGATTTTCTAGTAGACTTATGAAGATGAAATTACGAAAAGATCCGTTATTTGGAAAACACCAGGGCCCAAGCATTCTGTATAAGAAGAAACATTAGCTTACTACCACACATGCAAAACCTGCAATAATTGCTCAGACTTCTCTTCTTTTTATTTAAAAAAAAAAAAAAAAGTCTGGTGTAATAAAGCTAAAAATGACACATGGGCAAGCGGTATCTGCATTTTTGACCTTCAAGTTATATACTTGGAACACTGAAACAGGCTATGTATTTTAGTCAACTTGCACTCATACCGATAACTTAAGTAGGACAAACGGTGACCTTTATTTCTCCTAAAGGTCAAACCAAAACATTATGCAAATAAGAGTTAACTCATTCCAGTGCTACTCTTTTGAGGAGGACTTGTCCAGGTACTAGTTAAATCCCAGCTTGCATGATTTGAAAAAAAGAGCAGTCTGTAGAACAAAAAGCTAAATAATTCAAAATGCATAAAGAATTAAAAACAAGACCTATTACAAATTGAGTATCACTGTTGGCAGCATATTTTAAGGTGAACTACTGCTTCAAAGGTTAGATTTGTGCATATTAATAGACCAGTGGTTTGCTTGTCAACTTCAGTTCTTATCTCTTTCACTTTCATAGCTAATTTAAGCTAAGACTTCACTAGGCAAAGGATTACTGATCCAGGGCCGATCCTGCCATGAGGCAAGGTAAGAACCTTGCCTCAGGCGCAAGCGAGTGGCCAGTTACAAGGGGCTGCAAAGAGCCACCTCTTGTAATTTTAAGAGCCGAATTTCCGTGTTTTAAACCGGAAATTCGGCTCCGCTAGTGCAAAGAGCACAATTGCTCTCAATGTACTAGCGATGCTGCCCCCTTTTTACCTGCTCCGACACTGTTTTTTAAGCGCAGAGTGGGAGAGGGAGGGCGGCATCTGGGCTGCTGTCAGGCGGCAGCAGCAGCCCCAGGATCGGCGCTGAACTGATCACCATCCTCGATTTATATCTGGAATCCTGTTGTAACTGTGTCACACACAATGCACAGGGCTTGTGATGATTCCACTGAGCATGCCTGTGCCTAGACCCATGGATTTCTGTGGAAAAAAATTGTCGATCTGATCCCAATAGAGAGTTTGCTGACAGCACCAAAGTACATCATGAATTTAATGCACCCTGCTAATTTTTTAGCTGATGCCTTTCTATGTTCTTAAAAGGGATTCTAAGAGCTTTTTATTGTTGCTTTTTGAGCTTCCATGGAGAACTGTATCTCACAGTACCCCTTAGGGTGGCAGCACACAATAAATGTTGTTGCCTGCACTTATAAGTAAACCTTAAAAAACATTTTATGTAAATTGCTTAGGGTGCTCAATTGTTATCATTTCTTTTCAGTTTAGGAGTTTTTATTTACTGCCAAAATAATGAATTTTTGAAGACATACACCTTCATAAGAAAACTGAGAAGTGTTCTAATGTTGCTCTGCTCAGGAGGGAGATTATTATTATTTATTATTAACATGTATTTATATAGCGCCAACATATTGTGTAGCACTGTAAAGTAAATGTGATTATACAACTAAATCACATTATACATAGAACATATGGAGTTACATACATCACAATCAATACAGGTACAAAAGGTGAGGGAGGCCCTATCCTATGCATAGGCATACACTCTAAAGGGAAGGGAGTAATACACAAGGTGTGGGCAATATCGAATTAAGTGGGTGAGAAATGTGGTACTGTATGTGGTGTTGCGTTTGGTAGTTAAGTAGAGTGAGGGTAGGCTTCTCAAAAGAATTTTTAATATGCCACTTATGGCATGGGAAAGAGCATCTGATCAATTTTGCGGCCTCACTGTAAACAAACAGAACAATGTTATTTTTGTTTCGACCAATTTTTATTCCACAATTAAAAACAATCAAGATTAATAGAATCGAGTTTTGTCTTATATATGCTATTGAGCACAGAAAAGTCACCTGCATTTAGTCAGTTTTTTTCCAAAACAAGAGAAATTGATAAATCAGTCTCTAGGTAAAGCTATACAGTGCACGAGACAGTGTTGCTTGCCATAAGTGGCATATTAAAGCAAAGTAAAATTTATTGTGGTAAATAGTATAAAAAGCTGTATTTCTAAAGATCCAGTGTTGTTCCCATCAAGGGAAATCAATCATAAATGTGTGTATGTTTATTTATGCAGGACTAATGCTGTAATGTACACCTTTGTTTTACAGCATGTCAGACCTGGAGTAACCCACTGAAATGAAACTGAGGTGGCAAAGAAATTCTTGCCTATAAAAGCTGGGTGACACGATAATCTTAGCTTTTTTCAAGCTTACAGCTGGTTTCAAAACAGAATTCTATATTTGGCTATACATACACACAAATATATTGTAGTTTTATAAATATACTGGATTTTTGTCAAGGCATTAATGATGCATGGTTTGGAGTAGTTTTTAAACAGCAAGGTAACACTATATATATGGCCGTGTACAGTAACGCTTTCAGTCAGATGACAATATGAGAAAATATGAAGCTGAGCATGTAAGTAAAGATTTGTAAGACTATGGCTTGAATCTGGTAGTACACACACACTGTCATGATATCCTGCTAGAGACAAACCTCAGCAGTTACAGCAGCTTCTCCATTGCCAATGATGCTTCTGTCTTGGCACAGATTTGCATTGTTCCATTCCTCAGTGTACCTCCCTCATCCACTATGTTACGTCTAAGTTTTCTCCCTGTAATTTGCCAAAAATAATAAAAAAAAGAATTAACAACTGGCAAGGTATTTTAGTGACTTTTGACTAGACAGCAGTGCTAGGTAAGGTTTACCAAACAGTTCCTTATTCATGAATTCAACTGAGACTCTACTTTTAAAATGATCTAAGATGCAGAAGCACCATTTATTCATTGACGATTATGATATATTAAACAATTAAGACAAGTTAAAAGGGGTTGTTCACCTTCCAAACACTTTTTTCAGATCAGTTGTTTTCAAATTGTTCCCCAGAAATACAGACTTTTTTTAAATAAGTTTCCATTGTTCATTTTTTACCAAAATCTAAGTTTAAAAATTGAATGTTCCTGTCTCTGGTGTTTGAGTCTGGCAGCTCAGTAATTCAGGAGCAAATTCACAATTTTGCAACATTTAGGGGCCGATTCACCAAGGGTCGAATATCGAGGCTTAATTAAACCTCGATATTCGACTGGGAATTAAAATCCTTTGACTTTGAATATCGAAGTCGAAGGATTTAGCGCAGATAGTACGATCGAAGGATTATTCCTTCAATCGAACGATTAAATCCTTCGAATCGTTCGATTCGAAGGATTTTAATCCATGGGGACCTTCCCCATAGGCTAACATTGAGTTCGGTAGGTTTTAGATGGCAAACGAGGGGGTCGAAGTTTTTTTTAAAGAGACAGTACTTCGATTATCGAATGGTCGAATAGTCGAACGATTTTTAGTTCGAATCCTTCGATTCGAAGTCGAAGGTCGAAGTAGCCCATTCGATGGTCGAAGTAGCCCAAAAAACACTTCGAAATTCGAAGTTTTTTTACTTCAAATCCTTCACTCGAAGTTAGTGAATCAACCCCTTAGTTGATTTCTCATCAGCTTGTCTGGAGTATTAGCAACTATTTTATCAGTTCTAACAGAAACCCAGAGATAAGAAATGTATCAACTAAATGTATCAATTTAGAACAGTTTATAGAGTCGGCGACCCTCCCCTCCGAGAGCTGCTTTAGAAGGTGAAAAATGACACTTTACACTTCAATATTAGAAAAACAGTGGCACATAGAAAATAGAAAGTAATTGGAAAAAGTCGTTATTTCCGGTGATCTATCTGAAACCAACTAGTTGTTTGAAGATGAACAGCCCCTTTAAGTTTCTTAAAGGCATGTTAGTTTGTGAAACCTTGATACCGAAAGCCTTGATGAGCAAAGATCTCAGTGGTGGTACTGCCTTTTGAAGTTGCACATGCTCATTGGTGCAGGTTAACTATTAATAGGTGGAATGGAGTTGCCAAGTTATAAATGTGTGGGTTGGTGGCACAAGGTTAATGTTGTAAGGAGTTTAGAATAGAAAGTGTGGGGGGCTTAGAGTTAGAGTTATTTCCTCTTCTACATAATCAAGAACAGCTTGAAGGTCAGTAAAGGTGAGATATGGAATGCACACTATTTGCTGTCCTGGTTAGAGTTACTTATTACTTGTCCAATGGACAATATTATAAGTGTAAACCACAGGGTCAACATGTTAGTACTATATAAATAAAGGTTAATAAATAAGCACGCATAGGGGCACATTTACTATGGGTCGAATATCGATGGTTAATTAACCCTCGATATTCGACCATCTAAGTTAAATCCTTCGACTTCGAATATCGAAGTCGAAGGATTTACCGCAATTCGTTCGATAGAATGATTCAAAGGATTTTAATCCATCGATCTAACGATTTTCCTTCGATCAGAAAATTGCTAGGAAAGCCTATGGGGACCTTCCCCATAGGCTAACATTGGTGCTCGGTAGGTTTTAGGTAGCGAAGTAGATGGTCAAAGTTTTTTTTAAAGAGATAGTACTTCGACTATCGAATGGTCGCATAGTCGAACGTTTTTTAGTTCGATTCGTGGTTGAAGTAGCCAAAAAAATACTTTGAAATTTGAAGTATTTTTCATTCTAATCCTTCACTCGAGCTAAGTAAATGTGCCCCATAGAGTTCAAGGCAGGGAGGTTATTCTAATTGATACACTCCCCAATGTAATATTGGTTGAAGTAAGAGTAATGTACACTCAGGCCTGGACTGGGATTCAAAATAGGCCATGGCATTTTAAAGGAACAGTAACCTTAAAAAACAAAAGTGTTTTAAAGTAATAAAAATATAATGCAGTGTTGCCTGCACTGGAAAAACTGCTGTGTTTGCTTCAGAAACACTACTATTCTTTATATAAAAATGCTGCTGTGTAGCAATGGGGGCAGCCATTCAAAGGAGAAAAGGCTCAGGTAACATAGCAGATAAACTGTGTAGAACATAATGGTGTTATCTGTTATCCACTATTTAACCTGTGCCATATAGCCTTTTTTTACAATTTCCGCAATAGCTACACAGCAGATTGTTTTTACATTTTAATTTTTTTGGTGTTACTCTTTCTTTAAGTACACAGAGGCCCAAACAGCCCCCCACCAGTCCAATAAATAGGGACTGTCTGGCATCATAGAGCATCCCCTCTGCCATTTACCAGTTAGGCCTGTGTACACTACAAGGCTGCTGGCAAACTGAAGAGAGTATGGATTGACAAGTGAATCATAAGCAATACAGACAGAATATAAAGTCACCACTAGTTACCGCCACCAGAGAATGTGCGGGTCTCTGGGCCAATTTACAATTATCAGGCTATTTCTTTCTTGCTTTCCTTGAGATCCATTTGTTCAACCAAATGAATTGATCAGTGTGGTCTACTTACATACAGTATGCTCATTTAAGCATCAATGAGTCAGCCTATATGGCCTCCTTTAGACTACAGGTCAGCTGCTGGCAACTTCTGTATACTTTTCAGGCTCATAGGATGAATCAGTGATGTATTCTTTACCAGCAGAACTGGACCTTGCAGCTGTCAACCCAAACCCAGCTTTGCAGCTTGTCATTTGTGTAACAGAAATTGAGAAGTGCTGTCAGTATGACACCTTCAAGGACAGCTGTGTTTTTATGTGACAACCATACAGGACAATCTCAATGTGGTAAAAAGCTAATATTTGTTCAATACGCAACGTTCATTTGACTACACTAAACTACATTAATGCCTTGACGAAAATCCAGTATATTTTTGCATAGTTCTTTGACTTAACATTTCTTTGTTTATACCATTGTTTATTTGCCCTCTAAATTGCACTGTACCATACCCCCGAAAAACTGATTTCAATCAGTGTAAAAATTGTGTTATAGAGATATTACCATACCCTGAACATCAACTGATAATAAATTATATATATATATATATATATATATATATATATATATATAGTTTTTAGTCTCAAATTGTAACATTCAGGCTAGTTTTCTTTGAGATCTATATACTTTCCGTATGCTGTCATGCTATAGGCTTTTAATAATCCATCTGCTTAGAGTGGATCAGGAAACAGTAAGGATTTTCTGGAGACCAAAGATAAAGACTAGAAATCTGTTTCCCCTTTTAAGCTCCATTAGTTCTGTATTGTTTTTCAACAAATGAAAAAGGTGACATTTGAGCATTCCTTGAATCAGGAAATACAGAAGGCTCTCTCAACTGAGGTATAATATAAAGACCATAGGGTTTGCACTTCTGCAACCTCTAAAAGGTTTCCATGCTGGCAAGAAAATCTACATGAATTCCCTTCTGATGATGTAGAATAAGGCGATGTAATCGTTTTTTGGGGAGTAAAGCACTTACTGTATGGGCTCTGTTTCATGCAATGTACCTTTCTCAGAAAGTTTTGTAACTTTTAATGATATTATGATTTACTTAACTTGTTCCAAATTTAGGTTTGTAGAGAATGAATTCTGCAAAATTTACATTTCCCTAGACCTTTATTTCATTGAATGAAATGGTTGCTTTTATAGGAATGGACAGTAAAGCCCTACAAAACAGTACATCCAGGCTCTCTTCCCTGACACGTCATCACTACTTAAGGCAGCCATTCACATTGTAACCCCTAACCCTATTTGCCTGATCAGGCCACAAACCAAATGGACCAATACAAGGGGACATATATATTATGGCCACATCTGTATTGTTCTGTTTGTTTGGGCCATCAGACCAAATGATCAAAAGAACAAAGGTGAAGTGGAGCTGTACCATGCACTGGCAGATATCGAGCATCCGCAGATTAGATTTTCATACATGGCTGATCCATGAACCAAACAATATCCATAGTATATAGATTTCAATCCATGTACAAATTAAAAAAAATATATATCCTTTTTTTAAAGAATGAGCTTAAAGCAAACATTCACTAACGCTGCTTTTCTGTTTGAGGAAAGACTCAATTTCGGTTTTAGCGTAAATTGAAACTGACTAGATTAAACCTTGATTCTGCTTATGAATAATAGTGAAACATGAAGATGGCAGTCATAACACAGTCACAGGCCATCTACATGCAAAGAGCTCATTTATACCCTGCACTTCTCACAGACTAATTTTTGCTTGGCATGAATTCAACATTTGGTTGCAGTAGAGCAGATAAACTGACATATGAGGTCACCCAGAGTTGGCTGTGTAACTCAAACTAGGACAGTCACAACCACAACTTCATAAACAAACACAGTTTTTGGCTGACTTACACACCCATAATATAGGAAGCCCATAAACACACCTGCATTAAAGAACAGAAAGTAACACACCCGTTGTACAGAATCCACTGAAAAGTAAAATACCAAACAGTGAGAATCATAGAGATTCTACAAACAAGATTAAGAGGCCCATTCATTAAGTTCGAGTGAAGGAATAGAAGAAAAAATACTTCGAATTTCGAAGTGTTTTTTTGGCTACTTCGACCATCGAATGGGTTACTTCGACCTTCGACTACGACTTCGAATCGAACGATTCGAACTAAAAATCGTTTGACTATTCGACCATTCGATAGTCGAAGTACTGTCTCGTTAAGAAAAAGCTTTGACCCCCTAGTTCGCCACCTAAAAGCTACCGAACTCAATGTTAGCCTATGGGGAAGGTCCCCATAGGCTTGGCTAACTTTTTTTGGTCGAAGGATAATCCTTCGATCGTTGGATTAAAATCCTTCAAATCGTTCGATTCGAAGGATTTAATCGTTCGATCAAACGATTATTCCTTCGATCGTTCGATCAAAGTATTTGCGCAAAATCCTTCGACTTCGATATTCGAAGTCGAAGGATTTTCATTCCCCAGTCGAATATCGAGGGTTAATTAACCCTCCATATTCGACCCTTGATGCATTTGCCCCTAAGGTTATGGCTACTAAGGTAGCCAACATCTTTAGTATGTACAATCCACCTAAATCATAGGTCCCATAGTGTTGGCACTGCCTCTCATTGGGGAGGCCAAAGCAGAGGCTATTTGGGGCTCAACGTGAAAATTTAGTTAGTCTTGAAATGAGTGCTGAATTTCTTTTCTGAAACCATAAAGCAACTATTTTGGTAGTTTTTTATATACAGTAGAGATGGTGGTGGACTAAAACCAGCAGCTTGGCCCTAAAAAGAGAGTTTTTTTCAGACTTATTAAACATATTAAAAGCTTTTCTGCAGCAGTAGCTTTGAATTTACAGTGGGCAGCATTTTTATAAAGCTGTTAATGCTAGTAAATGCAAGTATGCAGGGAGTTTCAACCTGTTTCGGAAAAAAAATTCTCACAAATGATTTATATGGTTTCACAGTAGATTATTTTTTTTTCTACAGTCTTGGTTGTATGAAAGTCCTAGGCTTTGCTACAGAATTACAGCTACAAAATCTGTACTTGAACAAAGGCGTAACTCATTGTACAGGTATTTCTGTCATTATTGTGATAACATATTATATACTGTTTTTTGTTTTATCCTCTTCCACCATGACATCTCCACGCCTTAATTTAAGACAAAGTCCACTTGATTGTTTTGTTTAGGCTAATTTTTCCTGTGGAGCTATCGTACCTAATGTTTGAACTAATGCTGATGGGTGCCATGGGGTGTGCCAGTGGCCATCCTGTCCAGAATAATAGTAAGCAGCAAATTGCTTTTACCCTTAAATATGGTTACCTTCAAGGCGACTGTGACTTCCAACAAACAGAATTCTACCTTGCAACCATATATAAATAGTGCCCATGAACAAAAGTTTCAGAAAATTCTCAAAGTACTCAATTCACCTTACATTACTTTGGCCCTAAGATCATCAGCAAGTCCTTTTGGTGGGGTTGGCACATTTCACAGGACCATGAATACACAACAGCATAAACAGCATAAATATCATTCATAATGACTAATATTTAGATTAACAAACGCAGCCTCATCGCATTTTTTGGCACAAATTCTATGGAATTTTAATACACTATATCAGCATATTTTACCCCAAGACCATATTATATAGTTCTTGTTGATTTTCACAGATTTTATATTTATTTTGTTTACCCTTAACCAGTACATATTAGGAACATTTTTATAAGAAGCTTTGTGTCTAAGGGCTGAACTCCACTAAAAATTTTTGACAGATGGTGTTGCCGCTATAAAATACAGGCGACAAGTGGGATCTAGTCGGATGCGTCCAAATATAATGGGACTGAAAAATCACAGGTATAAACTACATGCGACAAGACTGACGGATGAAGACGCAGCATGCAGTGTTCACATCCGACAGTTGTGTTGTGTCATATGGGATGTAGTTTTTACCTGCCATCGGTTTCATTATACAGTATTTGGACGCATCCGACTACATTCGACTTGTCAGCAGCGTTTTATCGCAGCGACACTATCCAGCCACTCAAAGACACTATCCAGCCACTCAAACCTGAAGCAATAGATATAATAAAATTATAATAAATAATAAAATTATTATGGTCACAGAGCAGTACAGCCACCAAAAGAAGACAAATAAGAACGCACCTCCTCAGGATCATCAATTGGTGGTGGGCCCTGATCAGATACCTGCAGCTGGTTTTAATGGGTAATTTCCCAGATGAAATTGAAGCATATATATGGGATATATATATATATACATATATATATATATATATATATATATATATATATATATATATATATATACACACACATGAATATATAGAAGAGACAGTACAGTGATAAGGAAATACTCAATAAATAATTATTAAAAAAAGGCAATACTGATAATCAGTACCTTGTATTTAAAGCCAAATAGTCTAAATGCAACACTAAACTGTAGGAATACAAAGACACACAACAGGAACAGATTTAAGGTGCAGAGGATATACATGGATCTTGGAGAGGTTATATAAACTCAGCAACACAACCCCTTAACATCGGATACAAACTGATCCCAGAATTTGGGATATAGTACCAATTCTATTCCAAGGACACACAGTAATCGAGTGTAACACAGGGGTACGCAAACACACAAAGCTCTTTGTGTTCCTTCAAGAAAGCTTTAATTCATTAATCCAGCCTCCTCTCACTCAGTGCATCTGTCTCACTCTGGCAGTCTCTCTGTCCATCTGTCTGTCTCTGGCAATTTTTCCCTCCATCTGCCTGTCTCTGGCAGTCTCTCTGTTCATCTGTCTGTCTATGGCAGCCTCTCTCTCTCCTTATGTTAGTTTATTTTTTTAACCATTTGTTCTTTGCGAGTCCCCTGTCTTCTCTGCTCTTTTCTCTTGTCTCCATTAGTTTACCTTGCCTATTGAGAAGTATCATTTCTGAAATCATTTACTAAAGCCTGTTCGCAGCTGCTAGCTAGTAAGGGTTGCCTTTCTTTAATATGTACACCAGCTATACAGTCAATTTACTAATACAGTACTAAAAGTATGCAAGCACAACCCAATAACAATTCCAGCTGTGTCCACTTGCTGTTTAACTTTGGAGGATGCTTGTGGAGGGCAAAAAAAAAGTTAATGATCATTTTGGGACCAGGGCAAACTTGATAGGAGTTGGAAATATTTTCAAGTTCCTTGAAAAACATGAAACATGGGGGGGGGGGCACAGTCAAAGAGCTATCCCCAACCAGATATAACCTGCTTTTAACTGAAACGATTCTCGAGTAGAAAATCTTTGCCAATGCATATTTCAGTTTAAAAAACAAGGACATTTTATGTGGCAAACAGTTAATGGGAAAGAGATGGAAAAAGAGGAACCGTTCTTGTAACTGAGTGAGCCGTGGCAGCTATGGTATGCTGGCAATTTTGTGCGGTGTGTGATTATCCAAGAACACAGTGCACCCAAGACCTGTACTTAACACCTGGTGAGTCATTGCTGATGCTTCCACCGAATGACAATTCAAAAGCACGGGAAGCAAGGCATATAACACTGTATCACATCCTAGATTAATCAGCCCTATTGTACACTCCTTCCCATGTCTCACGCACCAATTACACTGCCAGTTATATAGCAAAAGAAATTGCAAAGACAATTACACTTGTGTCTCATTTTTTTGAGCTTAAAGCTACTGTTGTCAGAGACATTACAGTTCAGTAAGACCAGATGTCTCTAGAATAATGTACAGACAAAGGGACAGATTTACTAAAGGGTGAAGTGGCAAACGCTGGTGACAATTCGCCAGTGTTACCGGCCGCAGGGACATCACCGATTTACTAAAGGGCACAGACGCCAATTCACTAGCGAAAGAGATAGGCACTAGCGCTCATTCTCAGGCGACAATTCGCTCTGGCGAATGGACGTTACTCTGCAAATTCACTAAAATGCGGATTGTACAGAACGTTACCTCTTTCGCCAGACTTGCTTTCACCAGCTCAGACCAGGCAAAGTGCACTGGAGTGCATAGATCTTCCTCAGTCTTCTATTACTTACATCATATTCTTTAGTGGAAAAAGCATCAAAGTTCAAAAAACGCTGGCGTCTTTTCCTTTTTTCAGAGTAAAGGTCCTTAAATTTTTTATTTGGGTAACCGGTTTCCCCCATACATTTTATAACATATGGAACATTAACTATACAGTGGGCTCATGTGTAGGACAATAGAGAAAAAAAGAGAAAAAAAAACAGAGAAAAAAAAGAGAAAAAAAGACAACGGGTTACGCCCCGAAACGTTGCATCCGCAATAAATGAGCAAGGGTTTTCCCTGCTAGAAGTAACCCAAGTTGTGCCAGTGATTTCTTGCCTTTCTCATGTGTAGGACATTATAACAACCCTTTTGTCTTTATTAAGGTTCCCTGGACATGTGTAATTTACAGTGGAAATGTAATGTAGTTGCTGCAACATATAACATAAAGACATCCATTCAACTTTAAATTTCCCGCCGTATGCAATTTAACCTGAGCGCAAGACCTCTAGCGAATTTGCGATAGGCAGAAATGAACGCTAGCGCATCTTTGCTTTGAATTTCTCGCATTGCCGAAGTAACGCTAACGAAAAGTCGTCAAAGTTTTTCGCTACAACGGAACTCCGCATTTTAGTGTATTAGTGTTGTCTGAGCAAATTTTCGCCTGGCGAAGTGTGGCTACAGGTGCGAAGCGGTTGCTGGCGACTTTTCGCCGGTTAGTGAATCTGTCCCTAGTGTGCATGAGCGTCACCCACATAATTGGATTTAAATTGCCTCCTTGACACCCCAAGCCAACAATACTGCTAACAGAAGAGTCTAGGGTTTGTTCATTTTATAACTGTGCCGTTATGCCTGGCTTTCATTTTGCCTGTGTGTCCAGGCAAAATCTGCAGCTATAGGGTCAGGGCACACAGGCAGATTCAGGGGGATTAGTTTCCCGGTGACAAATCTCCTCTTCTTTGGGGCGACTAATCTCCCCAAACTGCCTTCCCACCGGTTAAAATGCAAATCGCTGGCAGGATGCCACTCCGCACGATTTGTTTTCTGAAGTCGCCTGAAGTTGCCTCGTAATCTCCCTGAATCTGACTGTGTGCCCTGACCGTAACATTATAGACTGAATATCATCAATACCCAGGTCTGTTCTACTCCTCTCTATATCCAGATCTCACCTCACTACACAGTGGGACAACTTCTCTAGCCCTGGGAGCTCCTCTGTGAATTCTTTGCTAACACTACCCCCCTCCCTCAGCTGCTCTCCCCTCTATTATCCCCCACCCCCGCTAAACCACCATGAGCTTCCCCAGCACATTTCCACCTCTCCCAACAACCCTCAGCGCTTTTCCAAAACCATCACCCTCCCTCTCCTGGTGACGCCAGTAAAATCTCAGTGGCTCTGACTTCTGAAAGGAATGTACAGGGAGGAGGAGTAGGAGGAAAGGGAGACAGGAGGGGGAGTAGGAGGCAGCGGAAGAAGTGGGGGAGACTGACGCTAGATAGAAAGACGTTGTGAAATAGAAGCTATTGAGACAGGCTTAGCTGATGATGATAGAAGGATTGGTGAAGAAACCACTTGCCTAATAGGAAAATAAAGCAACACAGCAATGAGCGTAGGAAATTGGGCAAGAAATGCAGAGAACCGTGTGTGGTGTAGTTGGGGGGAAGGGGGTGTTCATGGAAGATTACAGTGTATTTTGTTTCGAGAGAAGAGAGTTTCCTGGGGTGAAAGATCACAAAACAGCCTGAGGGGAAGCAGTGCTTTTATAGTAAGGTCACAGGGTGGGGGATGGGAATGCTCGGGCACACTTCCTGAGGGTGTTATTCACAGACACACTGAAGAGGGCCTCATAGTCTGATTGACACGTAGCTGCCAGTTCTTACACTATGAATGCTTGGGCTAGATAGTTGTTACTGGACTGTTATAATCATTTTGATGCATGTAGTTCTGCAACATGTGGGGTGTCAGCTATTTTGTAGGGATGGGTAACCATAACCTAAAAATAAATGCTGTGACAGCTGCACATATTTGGTCAATGAGCAAAGAAGCCTTTTCCTTGAACAGCCCATCTATATGTGTTCAGACTGTTGCATACATATTCTAGTAGCACGCACAAGCATATGAAAGAAACAGACTCCTTTATTATGCAATGGCCAACAAGACTCCTTACCATGCAGCTCTTTCAGGCCTGGACTGGGATTCAAAATAGGTCCTGGCATTTCCAGGCACAAAAAGCACCCCACCAGCCCAATAAATAGTAATTTTCTATGGCATCTTACAGCAGCCCCAGAATGCATAGATTGGCAGTTCGGGCCCTAGTTTATTGGACGGAAGAGATATATTAGGTCAATATGGCTGAGGCCCCACACTTAAGAGAAAATGATAAGCTCCTTTAAATGGGTCCCATATAAAAATGCCTACCTTACAAAGCTATTAGTGATACTGACAAGCTTTTCTGTCATTTATAGAAACATGTCAGTATCATTTTAAGTGAATTCTTGATTGACAAGGACCTGTCAGTTGTGGACAGCTAATAGGGAGTAATATCAATCTGCAGCAGCTGGAGCCAACAGAATAAAGCAGATGTGTCAATTACCCTTATATCCTTAGGGCAATGGTTCCCAAACTGTTGAGACCCAAGCAAAAAAGATTCTGCTTATTTTTTTTTTTTTTTTTTTTTGGTGAACCCACAATGTAATCTGGGAGCATATTCTGTAATAAATCTTTGGGGAAAGAGGACTTTCATTGTGATTGGAAGCAATGTAATGTAATGTTTTCTTTCAGAAAGAAATATTTTACTCCAGGAGTGAACTGAAAGCTAGGGATCATGTGAGCAAATGGCTGATCGCAACTGCGTTTTGCAATCTCAGTGGGCACTGAGGATTACTGACCGCACATTCAGAGTGAGCGCAGTGGAGATCACAGACGCAATCTTCTCTTTGATAATCTTCGACTCTTCTTTCTTCTCTTCGGCAATTTCCGGAGGATGTGCAGTTGTCGCAAACTGGAAGATTGCTTCAACTGCGCATGTGCCAATACGGTGCTCACCTTACAAAAATTACAGAAGAGAAAAAGATGGCACCCGTGAGCTCCGCTGCGCTCACTCTGCATGTACGGTCAGTAATCCTACAGGGGACACAATTCTGGGGTAACACTTAGCAGGGGGGGCTTATCACAGTGGGGGTTGAATTCTCCTTTAATGCGAAGAGAAGAGGAGGCTGCTGCCTGAGCAGGGGCTGATTTTCAGTCTGCTCATTTCAGCAGGCCAATTTCAGCCCCCATGTGGCACTAGCCTTATGTCCATGGGAACCTGCTTAACTGCTACTTCACCAAGAGGAAGGAAACTGACTGAAATGGAAAAAAAAATCATTAACTCTTTTGGCACATCTACTTCAAGGATTGTAAACTCTACAGGACAAAAGTAGTACCTCCTTGCTACTGTTTGTCTTGCTACATGGTACATATTCTCTGTATACTTACACATATTTATATATTATTTCAAATTCAGTGCCACGCCACTAGGTGGCAATCTTCTGTCCCCGTGCATCCCCAACAGCAAATTCCACAGACAAACCACTAGGGATGCACCAAATCCACTATTTTGGATTCGGCCGAACCCCCAGATCCTTTGTGAAAGATTTAGCCGATTACCGAACCAAATCTGAATTAGCATATGGAAATTAGGGGTAGAAAAGGGAAAAAATATACTTGTTTTGTGAAAAAAAGTAACGCAATTTCCCTCCCGCCCCTAATTTGCATATGCAAATTAGGAGTCGGCTTCGGTTCGGCCGGGCAGAAGGATTGGGCCGAATCTGAATCCTACTGAAAAAGCCAGAATCCCGAACCGAATCCTGGATTCGGTGCATCCCTACAAACCACACCTCCCACCTTCTCCTCCTGCACCTCCACTGAATATTTCTTTCCGCAACAGGTGTACGGACTGCAATTCTGTGATTATCGGCTAAAGGGCCAGAACTAGGGGTAGGCAGAAGTGCTGAGCTTCCCCCAGCGTTGTGCCCTAGGCATTTGCCTTGTCTTCTTACCCCATAATTCAAACCCTGCTATAGCCACCTTAACAATCACAACTTGGCTAGCCTTTCGTCTTATCCTTTCCACACCCTTTATGTCATGTCTACCTGCCCCTTACCCTTGTACCATAGACCTAAAAACGCCAAATCTTCACAGGTAATGGCCTCTCTTTTTGTTCCTCACTTCAAATATGCCTCTTGATGTTTTTAAAGGAACAGTAACATCAAAAAATGAAAAGTATTTTAAAGTAATAAAAATATAATGCAGTATTGCCCTGCACTGGTAAAACTGTTGCGTTTGCTTCAAAAACACTACTATTGTTTATATAAATTAGCTGCAGTGCAATGGGGGCAGACATTCAAAGGAGAAAATGCTCAGGTTACACAGCAGATAGCAGATAAGCTCTGTAGAACATATTGGTGTTATCTGTTATCCACTATTTAATGTGTGCCATATAGCCCTTTTTTCCGCCATTGCTACACAACAGCTTGTTTATATGAACTATAGTAGTGTTTCTGAAGCAAACAGATCAGTTTTACCAATGCAGGGCAACAGTACATTATATTTTTATTTTTCGGTGTTACTGTTCCTTTGATGCAGTTTAGCCTCTTTGCCATTTTAGACTGTATAAGTCTGTGGTTCACAAGCAATACTGTGGCATCCTTACATGTACTGTAGAAAAGGGTTTTCTCGCTTTGCTACCTTCACTGACGCACATGAGACAGTCATTTCTTGTTTGGTAATGTCAAAAACCGGAGGACCCTGCCTAAGATGTTACAAATGGGGGTGGAGATCTTTAGTCAGCGAGTGGTACACTTTGAGAAATGTGCTTCCTCCGTCTGCCACTTACAGGAAAGGCACTTACACACATCTTGGGATGGCAAGATTGTATCTGTCATCAAGTTCTGTTACACCCAACACAATGAATACCTGAATCAGTTACAGAAAGAGGAGGAGATTCTTGCAACTTGGTTATTTGACACTTGCATAGGGGAGTTTATATGAAATACCAAATTAGACAGGAATGTGTAATTCACACATGCACAAAATTATCTTTCTTAATCTATAGGAATAGTAGGTCTGCCATCATGGGGCCCCATATTATTGAGTTAGCAGGGCACTCCCCCGGCAGGTCCCAATTATTAGTCAACTGGTCACCTAGGTGGCGATGGCCCCTGTTAACAAGGAAAATGATGGCCCTAATGTTAAAATAAACCTTTGTATTCAGGTTGCAGCCTCTGATCTGCCCCAGCCAACCCCTCAATTATGCATAGGCTCAGTCCATAAACTACCCAAAGACCACCTGCTATCTCATAAGCCCCACCCCTATTGTGGCCTGCAATTGCAAATTGTGCTATTACATAGTTCTTATTACAGATTGACCAACATAAAGTTAAGTAAAGTGCATGTTTCCCATAATAGCTGTACTCCACCCTATTCCATACATCCAAACTGTTTTCTGCGGGACAGTCCAGATTTTGACAGTTTAGCCAGCAGTCCTGTATTTTTATTAAAAGCTCCCATGTTTCTCTTTTATCTTCTCCACTGATGCCAAAAAAGTTTCTAAAACAATTAAAAAAAGAAGCTTTTTGGCAGATAGCCCACGACACTCAGCTGCTGCACTTAGATACATTATAACAAGTTAAGATAAGCAAAGATACAATTGTAACTATTTAAGATAAGCAGGTCTGTGACTCTGCTTTAAGTGCAATTTCACCTTCATTAGCAAAACTGTTATAACACATAAGGGCTTTAGCACATGGGCAGATTCGGGGAAATTTAGTTGCCTGGCAACTAATTGCCTCTTCTTCGGGGCAACAATCAGTCAGTCACTGTAAAGAGTGACTAACGTTTATCAGAGCACAAGTCATATGACTGGGGGCAACTGGGAAACTGACAAATATGTCTAGCCCCATGTCAGATTTCAAAATTAAATATAAAAAAATCTCTTTTGAGAAATTGATTTCAGTGCAGAATTCTGCTAGAGCAGCACTATTAACTGATACTTTTTGGAAAAAAAAATTTCCCATGACAGTATCCCTTTAAACAGGAAGTGCTGCTGTTGCAAACCAGAAGTGACATAATCAGGAGTGGGAATGGGCAGAAAAAATAAAAGTTAGATCTGCTAGACAAGCAGATCTGGGAGTGTACGGCCACCATTATAGACATAGTCTAAGCAACCATTTACTTGGTCATAACCAATTTTATCTGCCAAATTGCTCAGCAGGCACACCAAGTATTATCCATGCAGTTTTGCTTGAAACTGACCAAACAGTACATTTAATTTTTTTAGTTTTGCACAAATACCCTGAAGATCTGCATAAACTTGTGACACACCACTAAGTAAGTTGGTAAATACATTTATTATGCATCCTAAACCAAATCAGATTTATCAAATTTATATGAAAGAATCATGTTGATGCAGTAACTTGACGCAGTCTCTCAGTATTTTAGTGGTTGGGTTAATGTACTGCTGTAGGTTTGCATTGTTGCATAACTACCCAATCTTTCTTCTATGGCAAATGTAGGTTAGTTCAAAGTAAAAAACAAAAAGGTTGAAAAGTCACACCGTTAGCTGACTTGGCTCTTGTCGGCATACTCATGTGATTTCAAAATGAGTAAACCTGCCTATGTTAGGTTTTATGATTAAGGGGTGAGCAATAAGCTTTCACTGCAGCTTAAATAAAACAGTACAAAAAAACTGATAAGGAAGTAAATATGAATTTTCAAAAGTTCAACTAAGATGCATTGCCCAAGTCTGCAATTTTAGATTAGATTTAGATATCTCCTGTAATAACTGTAAAATAAGTGTAACTTCCAGTTACCATAAAGTTAAAGGAGAAGTAAGTCCTTTTTTAAAGAATCTGGCTAAAAATGGTGTGCTCTACATACTAAACTTACTGTGCCAGCTCTAAAACAGCAATGCAGGCTTTCAGGATTGTCCGCAGCAAAGACAGCAGCACTTGTGAGTGTTTATGGCGCTGCATATGCTCAGTGTGCCTTGGGCCGATGTTCTAGCTTGAGAAATTAAGCTAAGGGATTGTTTATTTCTAATCAGCTTTGCTACATGAAATTTATACTGAAATGTACAGTATATTGTGTTGTCCCTAAGTTCATGAAACAGACACTGTGCTTGTGACACCAGTGCGTGCATTGCACAGAAAATCCCTTGCCATAACAGACTACTGCTTATGTCGAAGCAGACAACATGAAGGGTAATGGAGGGGGTTGTTTTTGCAGAGCTCAGTATAGCTGGCCTTTAAATAACAGTGGCATTGCAGTTCTCTCCAAAACCATGTTAGCAGTTTATAGGCCTGCATATGGAAGCCTCTCAATGGCTACACAGATGAAAATCATCCAATCTGACAGGGGGCTAGACATATTGTCAATTTCCCAGCTGCCACAAGTCATGTGACTTGTGCTCTGATAAACTTCAATCACTCTTTACTGCTGTACTGCAAGTTGGAGTGGTATCACCCCCTCCCTCCCCCCCCCTGTGCAGCCAAACAATAGAACAATGGGAAGGTAACCAGATAGCTCACTAACACAAGATAACAGCTGCCTGGTAGATCTAAGAACAACACTCAATAGTAAAAACCCATGTCTCACTGAGACACATTCAGTTACATTGAGAAGGAAAAACAGCAGCCTGCCAGAAAGCATTTCTCTCCTAAAGTGCAGGCACAAGTCACATGACCAGGGGCATCTGGGAAATTGACAAAATGTCTACCCCCATGTCAGATTTCAAAATTGAATATAAAAAAATCAGTTTGCTCTTTTGAGAAATGGATTTCAGTGCAGAAGTCTGCTGGAGTAGCACTATTAACTGGTGCGTTTTGAAAAAAAACATGTTTTCCAATGACAGGATCCCTATAAGCTCCATATTAAATTAAGGCCAAAATTTGCACTACTACATCTGGATTCTCCAGGACTGGATCCGAAGGGGCGACCCAAACCCCTATGTAATTTATTGCTCAGCCTAATTTTGTTGTTTACAGCAGCTACAAAGAAATTATTGTTCTTAAATTGGTTGTCTGAATCCACTCTTTCTTTAACAGATTTACAGTCCCTTTAAATCAACTCTGCTGGCAAGAAGTGATAAGGATTAAATCAGCACAACCCCATCTAAAAAGAAGATTTACTGAAACGTGGTCAATATTCTGGGACCACATTGATTCTAGCTTCAAACCACGTATTCAGGGCTTGTTACAGTTATAATTTTCTTATAGTGGTTAATCTGACATGTCCATAAAATGTAGTTTTCATTCCTTGTTGTATGATTGTATCAGTTAAGAATCTTACAAAAATTCACTGAGCGACAATTGTTGGTTTTTGTTTCATAATTGTTTAGGTGGCATCACCAATTAAAAACTAGATTTTCTTTTTCTTTCTGTGCATTTAGCCACAACAAGTTGTATAGGTGTGCCTCAATGCATAGTTTGGTTCTTCGATCTTTGGTTTGAAATCCTGCTTCTTTAATATGGAAAACAATAAAAAGATTTAAATAATAGATAATTTGTGCACATAGACTACAAATCATTATCAGAAACATTGGTCCCCAGGAGCCTTATATTTTAAGTACAGGAGCGGAGCTCTCATGTTATGTTCTGTCATGATCTGTTATAATTTCATGAATCAGGGCTTTCACTAGTTGGACAGGCTCAAAATCCATAGCCAACTCACTCCCTCTGGATCAGCATCTCTCCTACTGTGAACATGACAATTCATCAGATATGTAATTTTTTCCCAAGGAACTTGTTTTTCTTATCCAGATATTATTTACCAGACAACATAAAACAAGATACTCCATAGGATCCTGTTGGCTGAGATTTATTTACCCCAAACTACAACTACCATTATAATAGCCCTCGCTTTTTCCAGGCCACTCACCTTAGCACCAGTGCCCATCCCCATATATCAAAACCACCAGCCCCTGCTAAACCAGTGTATAGCTGCAGTTCCTAGTTTGGCATAAGCTCTTGCTTCCAGTCAATGTGGCAATTGTATACATTTAGAATGTCACACCAAGATACTTTATTTCTAGGCTACATGAGGCTGATCTGATTGGATCAGACAATGGGTACGAAGACCCATTGGTCAAGGACTGCATCAATGCACAAATGCAGAATTTTCAAACCTGCCCAATAACCATTTCCATATTTATGTCATCTGGCCAATAAGCCCTGAAGGGACAAGTTATCAGATCATTATATTTGCCCATGTATGGTGAGTGGCTTATGGCACAAATATACTGACAACAACTTTTCTCCACTGGTGTAAAAACATTAGTGGTAAAAAAGCAGAACCCCCCCACACCTGTCCTGTGTGTGTAGTGACAGGAAGGAATGCAAGCCACCTGTTACTACACATGCGGAGTGGATTTGGGTCAGAAAAAGCAGCTGAGATAATGCAATGTGTGCCATAAGCCTAAATAATGCTAAATAGGACATTATCTTGTCCAACTTCTCATCTGAAATCTTAAACTCTATTTTATAAAATAATTACATAACCAGCAAAGACAGAAATGCTAACCCCCATGGTGCAATGATTAGCGGCTTTGCTATATAGCATATACAGGCATGGGACCTGTTATACAGAACACTCAAGAGCTGGGAGGTGTTTCCGTAATCTGAATCGGACTGTGATCTGAATGTATACGATGCATAGAATTGTCAATTGAGGGCCCAAAGTATGGATATGAGTGAGTGTAGCTTTTGGCCCATATTTTTTATACCAGTAAAAAAGTATTGCTTTTGCTATTGAAATTCAAAATAGGCCCAAACAGTCCCCCAATAAGAAAGGAATGTCTATGGCATTTTACAACGCCTCTGTCTGGCATTTGCCAGATTTGCACACTGGGCCTGGTCCCAGCACTGTTTAATGGAGAACTAAGGCTTAAGTAAGAAGCAGACTTGAAATATTGTACATTATGTTTTGGGCTTTTGTACCAGCCCAAGGCAACCACAGTCCTTTAGCAGTGAAGATCTGTGCCTCCAAAGATGCCCTAGTAGCTCCCAGTCTTCTTTTCTGTCGATTCGCTGCGCATGCTCTGTCCTGCTGTCACTTATTGAGCTTAGGGACCCATTCACAATATACAGTACAGATAAAATATAAATGTCACAATATGTCTGATTAGTAATTGATACAGATAATTACTACATGGCATCACAGAAACCAGTGCAATTAGCAAAAGAATTTAATAATCAGCCCTGTAGCATCAGCTTATATTACAGACCAACCTAATTTTTTTGCTTGATCATTTGCGACTACCCCTAGACCTACCTTCTCAACCGCTGCTCAGAGCCCACTGAGCATGTGAGTGTCCCAGACACTTTCCAAGATGGCGACCCCCTGTGACAAGTTTGAAGTCCTGGATCATTGCTGCTATTGAGAAGCTGAAACTTTAGGCTGGTGCAATAAGTTCAGTATATAAAACATGGCATTTTTAGTGATATTGAAGTGTAGGGTTTAGCTCTCCTTTAAGAGTTTGTCTTCTTGATCCCATTTAAAAAATGTGAAATGCATTTCTATAATAAAAAATAGTAACTAAAACTAGGTATAGAACAAGGTTTAAACCAATTATGGGTTCACAAAGTGTATTCCCAACTCTCTTATGCTTTGTTCACCAGTAGATCCTTCCAGTAGACATGAGGGCATCCAGTAAAATTAGGAGAAAGGAGGTTCCATCTTAAGATGCAATAAACATTTTCCACCTTTATTGCAAAAGGGAAGTCTTTCCCTGAAGTGGTTGTACTGGCAGATCAACAATCATTGAGTATTGGAATAAAAATCTCCTAACACAGTTTGGAGGACAGGTAGGGAACTTAGTGCAGAAACATTTCTGAAGCTCTCTAGGTGCAACTTCATCCCACAACTAAATTACTATCAAGATGCTTCCACACCCCCATGAAAGTTAAATCCATGTATCTCACAATTCTGATCTGTGCTGGAGATGTCTGCAGGAAAGTGTCTCTCTCCTACATGTTTTTGGGATTACTATTTATTGAGTAATCATTTAACCCAAAATTTATGAAGAAAATGTTAAAGTATGAGGTTAGCAAAGACCTCCAAAGTAGTACATCTTGTTCTACATTTTGAGTCCTATTTCCTTTAAAAAAAAAAACCTTAGAATCTAGAACCTCAGCAAAATTTCTGACACCATTGCCCTGGAAGTCCTAGCAAGCCCCAAGTATTAAAGTAATTATGCATAACTCACAAAAACATAACCTACATTTATATATTGGGGGGGGGGGGAAGACTGCAAATTCCCAATCAAGATGTTAAGAGCTTATACGGCAACTTAAAGAAGTAACACAGAGGATTTCCCAAAAATGTGGGGTGGGGGGGAACATTTTATCAAACCTTTCCAAAACTCACTACAACAAATCCAGAGCAAGGCATTAACGTCCCCCAACAAGAACAATTGTATCTTGTATGCTGAAAAAAAAGATGCTTTGTTATTAATGCAAATCCAAATGTTATAACCATGCATAAATATTTAGTCTAAGATTACAAAAACCATGGCCTCCAGCTTTTAGGTCTTTGGCACTAGCAGTGCTTAAACTTTTGCATTCTCAGGGAGGACAGTGGGAGTGAAAATACCCCTACCATCTGAAACCATTTGCCACTGAAACAAATGGAAATCACTCTGCCTATGGAAGATGTGGATGGTGAAAAGAGAGCGGTGACCATAAAGTTTCAAAAACACCTTATGCCAGACCTGTGCTAGAACACATAAGCCTTATCACTATCACAGCAAGCCATAAGGTGTAGTTGAACCATAGAAAAAGTATTTATTTGTGCTCCTACGTTAATTAGAAAGTTTAGTCTGCAATTATCCTCCCACACAACCAGATATGGTAATCTCCAAAGGGGTCAAGATCACCCCCCCCATCTGCCACAGATTGGTGCTACATTAGCTACTTTTAAAATTAAGCAAAGGTGCAGTATACCCTTCTGGATTATGATCTGCTTTTTATCCCCAGTCTACTAGGCTGCATTGGGTGGAAGGGGGGGTTTTGTTTATAAAGATTTCAGCCCGTAAAAAAAGGGTTTCATACTGCCCTTTTGTTTGGGGCCCTTTTTTGATGCTCAACATTTAGTCTGCTGATACATGAAAAGATTAGTTGCCCCTTCTTCATATGCTTTCCCACCAGCAATAATATGAATCGTTGGTGGGAAAACTAAACAGTGTCTTGCCCACACTAGAGGAGATTAATGTGGGTAGACATCTCCTTATGTGTCAGGGGGCCCTTAGCTTTGGCCCACAGAGACCCTGGTCCATAGGAATACAGAAGTTAAGATGGCCATGTACATAAATATTCACTTGTTTGCCAAGGTTGCCAAACAAGCATGCTCTTTAACTGATTTGGCCTAAATGCTGGGCAGGTTGGGTGGCTGCCAGGCCAATCATCAGATAATATCAAGGGCCTGTGCAGACCTATCAGGAGAGGTAAAAATAAAAAAAAAAGTCTATAAATCTCTTCATACAAAACCACAAACCAAATGTACAGCTGTTAGTTCTGCTGAAATCTGTAGATTATGGCAAATGCAATGATTTCCTGTGCCCACCACCCTAAACTCTTCCCTTCATTCATCCTTTCTCTAAATAAGCCTGACTGAGGAAAGGAGGAAGAAAATGAACTACATAAATCTTGGGATGGTTCGGTCTGCAAGTACCCAGCATTATATTGGTGTGGCACAGAGTTGTAGAGTACACACACTTGAGGAGGTATCGATCACACACACTGCACCCCCCTTCTCAGGATACCCGTGGCCTCTTCCTGTCCTGTACCAGGAACACCCACAGCTGCTTCTCGGCAGAGACAGCACTGGCCTCCCCCTCACAGCACTAAATTAACACTTCCCCTCCCAAGCAGAGGTCTGTGTGCAAGTTAGTTTTACATGTAGGAATCATCAAATGCTTTTAGTGTCACTTTAAAATAGCCGAATGAGTAGCCATTTCAAGTTAGATCACCTTCTGAGATGCTACTTTGATACATTGTATAATAAGGAAATTAACACAAGGAATCTAAATCTGCATTTGGCAGTAGGCTTGGCATATTTCCTTCTTTTCACTCTTAGCCAAGAGCATGGTATATAATGGTATATAATGCAAAATTTGGAATAAAGCATTCCTGGGCCAGTACTTCCCTTAGTGAAACAAGTGTCTTTTTATTTTGCACACATCACAGTGCTCCAACGTTTCGGTCCCTCTTGGGACCTTTCTCAAGGGGGACCGAAACGTTGGAGCACTGTGATGTGTGTAAAATAAAGACACTTGTTTCACAAGGGAAGTGCTGGCCCAAGAATGCTTTATTCCAAATTTTGATTATATGATTGAGAATTGGCCGTGCACCCCTGAGACAAAGAGCTAAGAATTGGTGACCAGCAAAGCCCATATAAAACAAGTATAAAAAATAAAAAGTTTCCATAACAATAAAATTGTATTATAATGCAAAATTTCATCCCGACTGTTGGGAGTCAGTTTTTGAAACGCTGTATCCACACTTTGTATTAGACTGGTAAATTGCCATGGGCACTGGAAGTTTTACAGTTTTATATTAACTCGCATTCTCACTTAATATGTAACAGTAGAAGGGCCGGTTTCATTTGTTAAATGCTACATTAACCTTTTTTCTTCTTTTTGCGAACGTATCAATATAAAACAACAGTTGTGACAATATTCCCAACAGAAAAACACAACATGAAGTGTCCTGCTACATCTTTATTTAGAGGATTATAGTCCTTTTAAGTTAAACCTCTATATTTTGTTTGTCCAACCCCTCCCCCATCAACTCTGGCTACACATGGTACAGAATACATAACCCAAGACCCTGGCCCTCCCCCCACCGTAGTAGCCAGAGAAGAAGCACAGAAATCCCTGGGTTCCATAGAGAAAAAAATGGTAGTAATAAAACAAGTTAAAAAAAAACCCTCTAAAACCAAAAGAGATATATATATATATATATATATATATATATATAGCGCAAAAGTTTAGACCAAGGGTACTGTGTTCATATCTGGTGACCAGGTAACAAGGAGGATTATAAATAAATTAATAGAATGTGCAAAGAAAGGGTTACTAAAGTCCAGTATTTTCTATAATCATAAAAGAATAACTGAATACCAATATCCCCTGAATTAAAGAGAAAATATAGGGATCACATGTTCACACACATGGGGCAAATGTGCTCTTAAGTGGAAGGACAGAAAGTAATGTAAATTTGAAATATACATTAAGAAAAACTCAGTATGAATGTAGGTACTAATTACTGGTGAAAAAAATCATAGTGGATATTTGTGGTCATACTCAAAGTTGCATCTATATGGAGCAAAAGCCATGGACAGCCCAATATGGCAGCATTTCAAAACAAAGGAGCAAAAATGATGACCCCCCCCCCAGCCAATGAAATAATTCTCTCACCTATACAACTAGATTTAATTTAAAATCCATGACGAGATGGCCGCAAGCAGCCCCTCAAGACAGAGGGGTCAGGTAGTCCTGAAAATGTACCTCTTACATTGACACCCACAAGCAGCAGAAGAGAAAAGAAAGATTTCTCACGCACAGGCTGCCAGGAAACACGCCTCGCACATGCACCGAATAGTAATTACGTCACAGCTGGGACATGGGCCCTTTCACACAGAGAGGAGGGGGGGAGGGGAAGGAAGAAACTGTGGCCCGAGGGGGAGAAAGAGACCCAGGGAATTGGCAATGGCAGGAAACAAAGAAGAATTTTTTTTTCTGTACCAGTTCTAGAATTCATTTTCATTGTGTGAAAATAATTCTGCTCCAAGAACACATAAAAAAATGCCAGTTTCATTCAGATAAAACAAAATTGTCCTAAATTATTGATCCAAGAGAAGTTATAAAACAAAAGCAAACAAAAATGAACTTAATATCCAAAGTGTGAGGTAAATATGATTTAAAAAAAACGTAGGAAGCTTGGACAAAGCACTCAGGTTGCTGCCTCCCTTCCGATCACTGCCCCCCCACTTGAATGGTTAAGGGGAGGCACAATGTGCACAGCATGGCCTTCCCATAGCCAGTCAGGGATGGGCAGTAGCCCACAGCAAATAAACGAGCAATGCTACATATGACAGTCATGGTGGTGGACAGGCTGGAAAAGCGAGGGGGTTATTATAGAGTCCCTGGTCCCCCTTCTTTCTCTTAATTCCAACCTCTTGTTCCCACAGAGGCAGGTGCTTCCTGAAAAGCAGCATTTCAAAAATAAAGCCTGGGACTGTTGTGTGCTGTCAAACCAGGTCATAAATGTTCCCTACAAAGTATGATGAGTGAGATGGAGCTGCTTGATTAGTAGGGTCCAGCTTTCTCAAGGAAGAAAAAAAAGTAGAAGAGTGCACCTTATTGCCTTCACGCTCCATAACAACAGCGCAATCTTGCTATGCTCCACATTCCAGCGTTTAAGGCAGAACAAGTTATTGGAATTTAAGTCCACTAAACATTAAAATTATCTTTTATTCTTTATTTTTAATTTCCTTCCTCTCTTTGCTTTTCCTTTTCTGATCATTACGTATTCCTCTGTTGGAAGAAAGAAAAATCAAAACAAAAAGCCTCTCCAACTCTCCATGGTCCATACCAAGTGCAGGAGCAGGCACTCCCTGGAGCACACTAATAAAACAGAGAATGCTACAGGTATGCATCTCATGCCACCACAAACTCTGAGTTCAATTCAGCCTTGACATCCGGTTTCCACAGAGAGTCCTCAAAGTCAATCTCCAGGCTGCCCTCCCCACTAGATGTACTGCTGTTACTGCTGGTCCGACTAGATTTTCGGGTGGGCATCCAATGATATGGAGCCCTTGAGTCTCTCCTTGCCTTCCTGCGCAATCTCTTCTGATGCATGAGCAGCTGCAATCGCTCAACTTTGCATCGAGTCGCCCTATTTTCAGTCTGTCGCAAGCGGTCTCCTAAGAATGAAAGAAAACATATGTAATATTAAACAATGTGCACAACGTAGGGAATGACTGTTTACTGGGGTTAGGTGCAAGCTCTCTATCTCAGAAAGATGAAAAAAAACATGAAAGAAAACATATGTTATATTAAACAATAGTACTATCATGATTACTATTGCATACTATTGATTAAAGAATAATAGTCTGTGATAGACACTGAGTGTATGATTTCCTAGGTCTGAGGGGGGGACAGTAAAACATCTCACAAGCTCTGCTGCAAAGCTTTCAATATTACTAGCACTGATGATCCTAAAAATCTGCTGCTGTTTCCATAAATAAAAAAGCCTGTAATTGGCACTGTTGGTGCCAGAAAGGAAATAGTCAAACCAGTGGCCACAAGGCCACTAACCCAAATAATTTACTCCCCTGAGCACCCGGTTTCTTTGTTCTAATTCCACATAATGGGTTAAAGAGTCCAAGGATTATAAGCAGCACAGAGCCATTGAATATTCTATCATGAGGCTCCCACAGCTTCCTGCTGCATAATGGGATCTGATCACCCCTCCCACACGCAGTCCTCTTTGTTCTCCTTACACAAAACACACAGAATGAAACTGGCCAGATGTATGCAGGCCCTCCTCCTCTCACCCACTCCCTCTGTGTGTGCATGAGGGGGGGGGCACCCTCCCAGGGGGCACCCTCCCAGGATCAGTTGGGGGGGGGGCACTCTCCCAGGATCAGTCTGTCTGTTAAAAGACTGCCGATCTCTTCACAAACTATAAGAATGTAAAGACCAAATGCCCAGCTGTCTACTGCAAGCTCACTCAGCCCCTCCTCCCTATACAATTACATTACTAAATACTGTCCTCTAATTCTATATTGACCTAACACTCCCACTGCCTCATCTAAATCCTTTTGGGGGTTGCTTTATCTCAGACGCACAGGCGGCTTCTGAGGTTTCCTCTAAATTGTAAATGTATTAAAAAAGCTCAAGGGAAGATAGCACCAAATGTTATATCAATTCAAAAACACCTACAGGCAGCAGATCACTGGGTGGGGGTTGGAAACTGCTGTGAATGACTGAAAGGCCTTTGTCTGAACCCCCACCCTTCTGCAGCCAAACTGAACAAACATGGCAACAGCTTCATCCCCCACCCTTACATATATAGGGGGGAGGGAAAGGTCAGATAATCCATTCAGTGCTGAATGGGGCATTGCTTACAGTTAGAAGATTTCATTCAAACTCACACTTCATATTCCAACCACTGCTAAGAAGTTAATATTTTTTATAAAATATAGCACCTATTAATGAAACGAGTGTGTATATACCTTTCAAATACAGTAACATAATGTGAAAACCCTGCTTATTTTGTATCAAAGCCAAATTGCCTGCAAATCAGACTAAATAGGGCTCTCAGCATGTGGGGTAGCATGTGGGGTATATTCTCCATTTTTGGGGCAGCAGAGAATTTTCTCAATCCTATTTAAGATCACGTCATTAGTTTTAATGTACATAGTCATCAGCAGTGACAGGAAGATTTTGTCTCAAAAATACATATTTCTGGCCAAAAACCACCTGTTACAACTGGTGATAGGCAGTTTCTATTAAGGTTATCAAGCTTTTGGGAAGGTTCGGCTGCTTCTATGCTTGCTGAAATAAACTGGCAGACAATATGTTCCATATTTTATGAGTGCAAGTCATCTAATCCTACTTACTCTAGGTATCAAGCCTTTATCTTAAGTTCCATGAAACAGATTATGCACCAAATCGGTGTACAGCACTGCATTTAGTTAGTAAGCAACCATACTTGGCACCATATTACTCACCACTTGGTTTGCATGTGCGGGTCTGAGCCTGACAATGGCCTACTGGATGAGTGGTTTGCTGGGGTCCCGTGCTTTGGGGAGAGGTAGCTTTAGCATTCCTGGCCTGGGATGCACACTGGGTGTGACATCGGAGTGTGGTTAGAGACGGTGGCATACCCTGGTAGTGACGGGTGGCACTCAACAGATCATTTAGAATCTGTAAGATGGTGCCAATATCCCGGCGGGGACGACCTGCACCGTCTTGGCAATGTGGATGCAAAGTGCCTGAAGCAATAGAAGAGTAAACTGAAATTAATGAATTAAAAACACAAAATATTTTAAAGTAAAGTCAAATGAACTTTGATCAGTTATGGGTACTATAATTCAAAAAGCATTTATCAAGAAACCTCTGAAATACTGCATAGCGATTTCACATCGCATCCTTTATAATGAAATACTTAATGTTTGACTGATTTGGGGTTTTTTTTGGCTCGGAGATCAAAAAAAATTGCTTAAATTAGAGAGCATCACATCGAAGGCACTAAGGGGCAAAGCAGCTTGTGCATATTCACAGAAAATGTTACTTTAGGGAGACATTAAGGCGATCAGACAGCTGTCTACATCAAACTGCAGGGCCTAATTCTGGTAACCATGCTGCAGTTGGAAGAAGGGTCAATTTTACCCTGCATGCCTGCTTGCCAAGTGAATTACATGGTATATGCAAATAGGGGTGCAACAATTAAAACTACTGATATTACTTCTGAAGGGACATGTACAGGCCAAGTATGGATTTAAATCTGCAACAAGCAGTGCTTTTTTAGTAAATTGAACAGTAAAACATAACTTGAGATATAGCTTTTATAGCAAAAAAAAAAAAAGCCAAAGAGCTCAGTCACACTAACTTACGCACCCTCCAACAAGGAAGCGCATCCTTGAAGATGAAAGTGACATCAACAACTTCATAATCAAGGTGACAAATGTATTACAAACAGAACAAAAAAATGAAAGTGTGCAGCCCTCATGAAAGAGTGAAAAATAATGATTAATGAATACACAAGTAAAACCTTTGTAAACAATGCATTGGGACAAAAAGTCAGGATTAACTTGTCATTCATTGCAGAGGATTTCCTGGCCATTCCAAAATGTATACAGACCCAGTACTGCACACCTTCAGGGTGTCCACAAATGATGGACACTGTTTATCTGTCAGCCGTCACCTTTTGTCTGTAGCCAAAGAGGCACCCACATCATCTAACAGCTTTTGTACATTTATCACCCAGCTTCACAATGATTAGCTAAAGCAATACAGCCCAAGTTTTCAGTAGAAGGCACAATTGTACAACAAACTTCATGCCAGAATATTATAAGATAATACCATAAAGAAGTATTCTTGCTCTTGGGCAAGCTGGAGCCATAAAAATCTCTTGAAAGGACACATCTGACTAACAGTCCTCAAGTTGCACAAGGTTTACACTCCTAACCACAGTATTTTATGCTCCCCTAAAGTAATAGGATGCAGTACTTTAAAGAACCACTTCCAATTTCTTCTTTAGGATTTTCATTAAAGGGGTTGCTCACCTTTGAGGGATATTTTAAGACAAAATGCAATTGGCTTTCGCTTTTTTTTATATTGTTAAAGGTTTTTGAGTTATTTTGCTTTTCAATCAGCAGCTCTCCAGTTGCAATTTCTGGTTATTAAGGTCCACATTTCCCCATCACTCAAGCATTGATTTAAATAATTGTATGAATAGGAGGGGGCCTGAATAGAAATACGAGTAAGAGAGAGTATCAGTAACAATACACTTGTCTGACAGAGCATTTGGTTTTTAAGTTAACTTAAAGGTGAACTATTTTATTCATCTGCCTCTTACCAGAAAATGTCCCTGAGAAAACACCAGGAGCGTGGTTGACAAAGCTCTCAATAATCGCACCGGGCTTCCGGGATCTGCTTGATGGTGAAGAGCTTGTTCCCTCAGTTCCTCTAGTACTGCATGGTACCTGCTGGGAGAGATCAAGTTGCAATATTTAAGCTCATATGGAAATAATCAGCAACAAAAAATAAAGATCACAACATCAACTGCTGACATGGTAAAAGATTTTCCCTGACAGGGGTAGTTGACCTTACTGCTACAGCTGTACACAGCAGTATTCTAACAATAAGCAATTGATGCTTTTTTATACCATTGCAGTAGCTGTTTTTCATTTTAGATTTTAACTGCTGTCTAGCTGCTAGGGATTACTTACTTAACAAAAGAAAGCATGAGCAGAAGCATAAGCAATAAAATAAGAATAGCTACTAATGTTATTGTGATAGTAACTGTTTTTGGGTTGCTTGGTCACTGAAACTTCAGCCAGGTGGCAGTTAAAATTGCAGCCTTAGCAAAGCTTATGCCATTTAACATACTAAAATATAGTTGAAACTCTGCTTTAACTTTATGTGCATATTGGCTAGATAACCAGGCCCGTGTTGGTTTAAATCCAAGAGCATTTCATATTAAACCATGCCTCGTATTCCTTACCTCTGCACAGGGTGACACTCCTTCTCCGTGGGAACGGAAGACGCTTGTGGTAAGGGGAGACGAATGGGGGGCATCGCAGTGTGTGGAAGAAGTTGGAGACAACGTAGTGGGTGGAGTAGAGCCTGGTGTGCAACTTGCCAAATGGGAAAGAGCAGACGTGCTTGTATGTAAGGTGCGGTATTGTGGGGGTGCACCAGCGTCAGCTCCTCTGGTGATTACATGCCGGTGTTGGAGGTGAGAACCCCCTGACTGTTGAGCAGCCAACTGGAGTTGCACAAACATCATATGATCACCAACACGTAGTGCTAGCGTAAGAGGGGAACGGCCAGATAGGAAATCATTCACCTGAGAAGGGATAAGACATATGAAAAGGTAGTTCAGTGGTTGACAATATATTATTCAATTCATAGCTTTCATTGATCCAGGACAGAAACAGCAAAACTACTGCATTTGATTTGCCTATGGGATTTGTCTGCACGACTCCATGCATCTGCTACAACCTTTCATATCATTTTTCATATATGCACTGAAAAAAAGGGAACCACCTCTCACCTCATTTGCACTCTGCACCATTACACCCAGCAATGGAATACCTAAGGACATTGACCTCCCACACACCATGAACCCAATGAAACCTATTTCTGACCGCTAAAGCAATAAACCTGTGAAAATTCACAGAACCGGTTAAAAAGAAAAGTGACTCTGAAAAAAAAAAAACACAGAACAGAAAATGTCTGAACAAAACACCTCCAAGGTATGCTGCAGAGATAGGAATTACACAGCAGCAAACCACCCTCACGACTCTATCATACAAACACAGCCATGAATGCAGTGCGCCTTCCCCCACGTCACGACTCAGCCCCCCCCATAACCAACCACCTCCGCATTACTGGACAAAGAGCAGAACATTAACCCTGAGAGTTCTGAAGAAAATATAGAAATAATCCATGCGTAGTAGGCAGGAACATTGTGTACTATTGCAGTGTACATATGTGCACAGTTCCTCTGCCTACTTTTTCAGGCTGCTCTCTCTGACTCACCCCCCTCCAGCCCACGCCTGCATGAACAGCTAAAAATAGCAGAGTCCAGCACATAACCAGGAGAACAAGGCCACAGGGCAGAGGGGGGAGAAGTGGAGCACAGGTACAGGCATAAGCTTTTTCATGTGTTTGGTGTAAAGGGAAACAAACAAAATATTACAGGTGAAACTAGAGAAATATGAAGCACCCTTACAGAGAGTATGGATAGGGAATAAAATGCACATGAAAAAGTACATACAGTGGTGTGGCAGACAAAAAAACACAAGTAAACCTAATGGCATATCAAGTATAATAAGGGTTGTCATCTTTTCTGGAAAAAAATACCAGCCTTTCTATATATTTTTACCCTATTAACAACATTGGGACCAACCATCATTTGTACCAGCCTGGCCAGTAAAATACTGGCAAGGTGGCAACCCTACGTATAATCAATGGCATTAACAATGAGCAGGGGTACTGCAACAAGAAATCTGTACCTTTAAGAGGCAGACTACACTAAAACTGCAAGAGGGAGGGGCAGAGACAAGGCAGAACTGCATACGCCCTCCCAGTCCTCATCTGATTAGCAACTGGTTTGTTTGTCGGTAGGAGACAAGTTTTGCGTCACAGCTTGAATGGTGACACAAAACAGAATGTGGTGATTCCCTTTAAACAACCCCTCCCAATGGATACCGCCCTGTGACCGCTCACCTGCGTCTCCGTCAAACTCTCCAGGGCCTGCATTACAGACTGCTCAGGACGGGACATCTGGGACTGCAGGGGCAAAAGAAAGAATTCAGAGAATATTAACTACTTTGAGCACCAAAACAGACAGAAAGAAACAAGGCATGGACAGATATGTGGAGGAAATACAGACATATTCTAGGTAGAAGAGATTTCCCAATAATATTATACACAAGGCATTTACTTCACTCACCATTAGTCCAGCTTCTACGCTTGGCAGCAGGGTTAGTCTGCTGCCATCTGATATCCCCAAATCTTGCAGTTTTCCCGAGCTCAGGCGCCTGTAGTACACAGACAAATGAGTATTAATACAAGTGTAATGAACCTCTTTACATCATGAAAGATGCCCCCCTAATACCATAAGAAAGGAACAGTAAATAATTAGATCAGATTTTTTTTTTAAGTACTTTGCCAACAGGATAACACATTCTCCTACTCAACTAAGCCATACAACTCTGGCTGGCAGCACTCTTCCAGTCCCATGACCTATAAGGAAGAGGGTTTTTAACCATAGAAACATTTGGAACTGCCTTGAACAAGCTTGTTTGCCATTTTGCACAAACACAAAATGTGACTGGTCTGTTACATCATATTCAGGGCCCAGCCATTCAGTATGAAACCCACAGCCTCACCCCAAGGCCTACAGGATCGACCCTTGTGTGTGTAGACAGACAAAAAGAAAACTAGCTGGGCAGGAATAACATTGTATAAATACATATTTACTGTGGCAGGGTAAACAGGACACCATTCTCCCTAAACTGAAAGGCTCCTCTTTTTCCCCAGTTTAGCAGAGGTCACACTAGAAGACATTCTATGGTTCTCCCATACAAGGTCCCCGTAAGGCCCACTCTGCATAGTCAGTGTAGGAAGGCGGGTGCCCACCAGAAAAGTTTAGACTATGGGCTCCTCTCCAAACTATTTTTCCCCTCTCCTCACTTTTTTTTTCCTCTTAATCTCTTTCCTTTACATACTAAACTCCTTCCATCCATTTAGCCTTATTGTTCCCATATAAAATAGGGCAAATGATTAGAATCAGAAGGGCCCACTGACACCTGGGCTCACAGGGAGTTTTCCTGGTATCCAAGTGGGCCAGTCCAACACTGTGCATAGTGACTAATGTATTGCAGTTCAATGTAGTCCAAGGCTATCCACAATCGTATGGACTCAAGCCTATAGATGCGAGTTGCATACACGTTGGAGAGATGGAAATAAAAAGGGCATTTTTTAAGTAAAAGGGTTCTCCATACAGGGGCAGTTTAAAAGGCACAGTGGGAGGGGAAGTTTATCACGGGGGGGGGGGCACACATATGAAATGCCTTGTCTGAAGTTATCGTTAGACAAAGACCGCCCCCGGGTAAGGAACAAAGGACGGAAAGACGAGGGGATCAAATCGACCCCTATGGTGCAATAACTGTCAGTAAAAAATGAACCCTCGTCGCCATTGAGGGTGATCTTTTCCGCAGCCCACTGGGTTTCCGTGCTCGCCAACTTCTAGTTCTCCCCCAACAACTGAACGCGTATGTTAACAATAGGAGGGCCTCCAAATGCTGCTCCTGTTAAACAGATTCCACTACTCAGGGTATAGCTCCTATACGGCCTTGGGGTTATCCGAAAATTTCCTCAGTTTTCGTACAGGTCCCACTTACGCACCCAAAGAAAAAAAAACATCCATCCCCCAACCCTACTCACGTCTCCCGGTGCAACAGGGTGAGCCTCTCCTTCGGCACCTTGAGCCGCTGCGAGATTCGTCGCTTTAGTCCATCCACGGTCTCGTTGAGCGGTACGGACAGCTCATAGCGGGTGCCAGTGGTGCTCTGAATATTAAGGTTCATGGGCGTTTCTCGAGCTACGTTGGTGCAGCTCCGCGGGACACTAGGCTGCTGCTCCATCCGAGGATCGGATTCTCACTTCGGTCTCCGCTGTGAGCTCTGGCGTGAAACTAACCCACAAAGTTACAGTGAACCTACACCCAAAGCCGTAACAGCTCGACCACGCCCATTAACCAATAGAAAGACTCAACCTCCTCCCCCACGTGGCAAAGATGGAACGCCACCTTCGTGCCCTGTGGCCAATCAGTGTTGCGGAATCCGTTCCAACGCGTTTGATGCTTCGCTATGGCGTCTTGGAAGCCGCGCCCACCAGAGCCATTCATAATAAATTAAATTCACAACAAAGAGATATGGGAGACGTGAACTCGTTGAATGCAAGAGATTTGGGTTAAAAAAAAAAAAGAAAGGACGGAGACTAAGCAGAGCAGGGGAACGGATAATGGCTTGGAGAGGGCCACTATAAGCAGGTCTGGACTGAGAATTAAAATAGGCCCTGGCATTTCAGGTATACAGAGGCCCAATCAGCCCACATAGAGGCCCAAACAGCCCCCACCAGCCCACTAAATACTGACTTTCTATGGGACCTTATAGCAGCTCCTCTGGCATTTGCCAGAACCCACAGATTGCCAGTCCGGGCCTGACTATAATTATATATAATTTTTTTTCATAAGACAAGCACCACACAAATATGGTTTTCCTAATGGCTTGGCGCTAGTCATGTGAAATATTGGGGAAAAATAAACTAATTATGTGCCTGCATCTAAAACAGATTTCAGTCTGGTTTGAGAGTGACGGTCTTTCCTCTTATTAAACTGGTAAGTAAGAGTATCCCTTTGGACTCTTTGGGCTTTTGTATGATAAAATGGTCTGTTGTGACGTTAAAGATATTGCCACATCTTGTGTTTTTTTTATGTAGAAAATTTGGTGGGATTTCTGATGCCTATAATAGGTATGGTGTGCAAAACAGTGTCAGAATACCTTAGACAAGGGGCCCACCAAAAAACCTTAGACCAGGGTTAAACTCTCTGTACTATTATTCGTCCTCTCCTCAATCAACCTCCTAGTCTCTTTCCTTTACATACTATAATCTATTATTCCATCTATTTAGCCTCTTTGTTCTCATAAAAATAGGGAATGGCCATGAAATAGGTCAAATGTTTAGCAGCATGAGGGCCCACTGACACCTGGGCCTAGAGTCCTGCGCGGGTCCATTTTTTGGACCCCATCCGTACCCGCAACCTGCAACCCGGACCCGCATTCTTACCCGCTTGGAACCGCTACCCGACCCTACCTGCAGGAACCTTATCCGCAGCCCGGACCCGTTGACCATCAAGAATCAGGAAGTGCTTTCATTGTAAACCAGAAGTGACATCATCGGAAGTCGCCGTGACCAGAAAAAATGAGTAAATATCGCTATTGAGAAGACCCCGCCCTGACCGGCAGAACCGCTGACCCGCGTCTTTCCCGCACTCAGAACTTCTCTCCTCAACCCGCAAGGTAACGCAGGTTTTTGCAGGTACCCGACCCGCTGCAGTAGTTTTCCTGGTTTCTCAGTGGGCCAGTCAGACACTGGTGGGACAGCAGTGTTAAGCTGGCCATAGACGCAAAGATCCAATCGTACGAATCATCGTACGATCGGACTTTCCCATCTCCCGACCTGCCAATAACCATTCTGATCAAATAAAGTACTAAAGAACAGATCAGCCGATGTTCTGCCCCTGACAGCAATCGTACAAAAGTTATGTCTGACAAAACCCAGTGACAGTCTCCCTCTGAATATCGTACAAAATATTTTAACCTGTCCGATCGACCAAACGACCGATCTCCGCTGGATGAAAAATGTCGGGACTCTCAACATATCCTCAATTCGTACGATAAGATCTTTGTGTCTATATACATATATAACTACACTTTTTGGATCTATAGAAGTGGCCAGTTATGTGTGGTATTTGGGGAGGATGTTTATTTCCTTTCTAAGATGAACCTGAAAGCCCAGCTTTAGGTTTAATAAGTGAAAATTTCTTTGCTGTCATAGATATTCTTGAAATTATAGCTGACTGATACAGCAGTGTTTATAAATATCAGAAACCTGAGGGAACCCTGACCAAAGGCTGGACATTCATGGGGGTTTTGAACTGACAACAACAGGTGTATAGCTGAAGTATTTCCAATGATCCATGAATTGCATGACAATATCAACAGATATTTCCTGCCCTCATACTGCAAGGAACTTCATTTGCAACTAATTATAACACATAACCCTGCCACACCAACCCCCAAATGTAATAAAAATTTGTCCAGGAAAAGTAACCCATAGCAACCAATAAGATGTTTGCTTTTAAACAGGTGACCATTAAATGCTGCCTGCTGATTGGTTGCTATGGGCTATTTCACCTGGGCAAACTTAGTGCCTTTAATTACATAACCCTGCAAATCTTTTAATGTTTTTATTATTAAAATACATTTTTTGCTAATACTAATCATAAATAAAAAAAACTAAAAGATGCTTGTGTCATTTTCAGAAAAAGCACTTAAGGTGGCAATACATGGGCAGATTTCATTGTGTGAAACAACGGGTTTTATGATGACCCAATAAAATCTACTTATCGTTACACTGATGGGGATGCAAATGATCGTAAAATTTACAAAAGTTCCAACCACATCGTCGGAACAGTTGGTGAGGTTAAAAATGTTACCTGTGAAACATGAAATAGGTCAATGGATGGGACGATCAGATAATAATTGTTAACAGAACATTCACTGCACATGCCATTATTTTGAAGGCTTGGGTTTAATGCCAAAGTAAACAAAGGAGCAGATAAACATCAGTTAATATATGCATGATCGTGCAGCCAACACAACAAAGATACAACAAACGTCTAATATGGTTAACCATTGTTGGATGAATCTTTCGTTAAAATGATCAGTTAGCAACAAATTCTGCTGTGTATGGCCAGCTTTAAATTGGTCTACAAATTGCAAATTAATCATCCCCAAAGCCTTTACAAGTAACATACAGGCTTTATACCATCTGTATTACATAGATATAGATAGATTGGATCCCTTATCCAGAAACATGTTATCCAGAAAGCTCTGAATTATGGGAAAGCCATCTCCCAGAGTAATAACATGTACTTGATGGTAACTAAGCTGCATGAATACATATTGGTGGCAAATAATCCTATTGGGTTTATTTAATAATTAAATTATTTTTAGTAGACTTAAGGCATGGAGACCCAAATTACGGAAAGATCCCTTATAATGAATCCAACCATTAGTAGGAACCCAACCAGGGTTACCTGAAAAATGTTGTGTGCCTGGGTAGTTATATTTAGTATTTGTCTGTGTTAAAAGGTGTTTAAATGCTAGTTACAGCAGATTTATAAGGGAATAATATAGGGTAGAGAAATTTGCTATCCTACTAATATTAGGCCCCAGAGTATATTATGAAGTTGATGGTCCATTCATACTAACACATATTCATCCGAGTCTGCTCTTCAATAAATAGGCAATACTAAGTAAACGAAAATATTAACTTATTTAAACACATTTGCCAAATTTAATCTTGTAAAATAATTCTTTACTTTAATGGGCATTCTTGGCTCCATGTTCAGTTCCATGGGGCATCTCCTCACATGAAATGCTCCATTAATAAGGATCACACTCCCTCTCTGTGCTCTGGCTTTCCCTAGCTCATGAGTTGCTATTGTGAGACACACATCCTGGCCTAACAAAGGACGCAGTGTACAGCAGGGCGGAAGCAGCTCTTCCTTCCGCAGGTCTCTGTGACCTTGTATTTCTACAGTCAGATGTTCCCTTCATTATACACAATAAAAGAGATTATTCTAGGGAGATGCTGATGATACATTCCACACAACGAGTACAACCCACAGTACAATGTGTCTGACACCCACTTTTATATAGCAGGATCTGCATCATAAGAGATGTTTAAATGGTTTCGTAGCTAGAACTACTTGTGATTCAGCGGCAATGGGGTACATTTCTGCCGGAGTGTGGTGTGTTTGTGGGGTGGTATTTTTCACATTTCAATTGTGCAGGCAACAGCAGGGTTATAAGAGATCAATGCATTTGTGGAAAAATAATTTTGAAGGGAATATTGATGGACTGATCAATAAATATGGCTGAAAAATAATGTTTCAGATTGAGTATATTTGAAATATAGCCATGTATATATGTCAATGTAAATACATGTATGGAAAAACGAATTGGGTGTATATCGATTACTAATGCACCAAATTCTAGAATAAATTGCAGGTTGAGGGAACCCCAATAATAACAATTCATTATTTCTAATTTTAGTACATGAATTTCATCATCTGTTTCCTTATTACCTTAGACTAGATCCAGTTCAATTGGCTTGTTCATTTTTCTTGTTAGGTCCTTCATAGCTGGAATACCCATAAACGTTGTTTTATATTCTTAATAACTGCCTTCTCGTATAAGTCATTTACACAGTAACATATTGTCCTTAGAATTTTTTTTGTGCCAGAATCTCTTTCAATGAACATTTCTTAAAATTTTGATTATTGGAAATTGTGTCTAATCTCACCTCAGACCTAGAATCAAGAATATACCTAAAACAGCTGTATATACACAGTAGTGTAAATCAGTACTTACAAAAAATAGAATTTATTTTTATCCAGCCTCTGTTTTATTAACCCAGAGCAGACCCAACCAGCATCCCCACTTTTCCTGTATTTATACAATGTCAAATGCAGTTTGGGTTTTTCTCTGGTACGTCACAGGTGGTGACAGGCTCCTATGTTATGGAGGTAGGGAGGCATATGACACACCCTGTTGGTTAAAACAGTATCTCAGTCCTTGCCACCAGCTACTTTGTTTTTCTGTTTTGAACATAGTGCAATGGATTATGCCTCAGCACATATGGGGACTTTATTACACTTTTTTAAAAAGGTATAGAACATACTGATATCTGTTGAAACACAAGAGGGGAATACATCCTGAATGCCCATGTGCATTAGCCCTAAAACCAAAAAATATATACTATATGCAGGTGTTCATATAAATGTTTTATATATATGATATATAATATATATATTATATAAATACCTCACAAGGAAACTTCAGACGACTTCGTAAAACGAATCGCCGCGTGTTATTAGCGCCGGCGATTTTTCATTTTAGCCGGCACAGAGTGAGGGAAGGCGTTTGGGGAGATTGGTCGCCACAAAGACGAGGTGATTAGTCGCCAGGCGACCAAATCTCCCCAAAACACCCAGTGTGGCCTTACCCTAAGGGAAGTTATCAATAGCAACCAATCAGTTCTGGACCGCCTACTACAAGCTGGATACTCAAAGCAAAAAACTGGTTGGTTGCTATGAGTAACTGCACTTGAGCAGTTTAGCACCTAAGATAGCAAATGTCAATATTGCACCTGCAGTGCTAAATCTGTTGCTGGTGACATGGTGAATTTCCCCAAAAGCTGAATAACAGAGAGTCACAGACTACATTTATAATAATTTAACTAATTTTTTCATAAATACACAAACATGCATGCATGAGACCAATCCAATAAGAAAGCAAGTTTATAAAACAGTGCTTCATATATGAAGAAGAGATCCCTAATCTGGATGGGTGCTGTTCTTGAGAAAGGATGATTGCTCTAAACCTTGCAAATTGTGGGGCTGACAAAGCAGAAGTAATGGGTAAATGGAGTGTGGAAATACTCAGTCATAGCCCACACATTTACCTCTTGACAGTGCAGATAGAACACCAGAGGTTACTGCAGTGTGAATAGCTTCTTTGAAATGAATGTGTATGGGTGAATCAGAGCATTTTGTCCTTTTTATTCCTTATAATAAGATGGTTATGGTAACATGCATTATTATATTAAGAATTTAACCCCCCCCCAAATAATAAGGATGGCCATGTCCAAAGTTGTGCTGAGGATCACATACGCTGATGTGTCACAGGTGTATTCATCATAGTAGTGCAATACAAAAATGACCATGGATCTGGAGCAACCATCATTTATTTCCCTGCTGCTCCATCCCATTCAATGATCTCTTGGCCTGATTACCTTTTTTTTCCTGGCCTTAGTTATTTTTCCAAACGACAAAGGCTATAATTTGACGTCAGCCTCTGGATATTGTTAGGAAGGCTGGAATTTCAGCATCTTGTATAACAGATCACTGCTGTTTTACACGCTCTCAGTCCACCCATCCGCTTGTTTTAACTAAACTCATAATTATGTTTCATATATGACACTGGAATGGGTAAATGACATTTCCCTTGTACCTGCTCTAAGCCTCTCTTGCTGCTATATGATATACCTTATGTATATGAAAACATATTTCCTATATATACTATTTTATCTGCATTGCGAAAGGGACTTTAAGAACAATCTATTTGTTGTTGCTGCTGCCTACTCTGTTCACAGATGCTATCATTTGTGTCTAGTCACTTCTGTTTGTGTGGATGTATGCATGTATATAATTTGTTCCCAGCTGGGTGGGGTATAGTCTGCCTTGTGAATGAGTCAGTCCTGAATGCTTGTCACCTGCCCAGGTGTGTTGGAAGGGTGGAGCACAGTGACACACAGGATGTGCACATTCCAGCCAATGACACACGGTGCACAAATGAATTCCTCAAAATATAGAACTCCCAAAATCCCACAGGAGCCAGTCTGTATGAGCACCTCATATGTCACGTGCTTCATGCATTCCACTTCTGTTGCATGTGTCACTGTCCTGGGAGATACATTTCTTTTCGTATGTCACATCCCATTCCAGTCTATGTGACCACGTTTTTCCCCAGACATGCTCGTAGAGAAGAAAATGGGTTAAAAGGCTGCCGAACTTAGCTGGCACTCCCTCGCTGATACGCTCCATAAAAGGCTGAGGTGTTGTGTGACGGTAGAAGGGAGGAGACTGGAGCCGTGGTAACTGTGAGTGAGATAGGGAGGTGATGTCAGTGGGGGGAGGAGGAAGGGGGTTGAGAGCTGAGAAGGAAGAGAATGAGGAGGGGGAAGAGTCTTTCCAAGAAAAAGCAGAACAGCCTGGGAGGAAGGGAGTGTAAAGGAGGAGGGTGTTGCGCGGTTCTGGTTAACATGTTCACTGCCTCCCGGGCCGGAGCAGCACATTCCATGCGTCTGCCTGTCACATGACGAGTCTGCCACAAGGGCTTATTGTCGTGTTTGGAATGCTAATGAGGTTGTTTTGCCGGAGGTATTGTGGAGAGAAATATGAGAGGGTCGGGGGAATGGACGGCTGAAGATTTGAAGATACAACAGCTAAGGGCTTAATGCGTGGCAGCCATGGTGTAGCGTGTGTAAAGCATAGGCATTGTCAGAGCCGGAGAGGGAGGGAAAGAGTTAAGCGTCGGGTTGTCACGGTCGCAGCTTGGCTGAGTCATCACACATGTGACGCGCACGGGAGGAGCTGCTGCTGCCGGGACCTGATGTGACCTCAGCGTGACACATGGCAGGAGTGGGAAGAGCCCTACCTGGAGCCGCTTAGTGGCAGAAGAGGAAGGAGGGTGGCTGCGAGAATGGACAATTGACGACTAAAACACTTTTTCTGGCCGACACATATATACAAAGACAGGCTGCCCACTTGCTCCGGCACGCTGACCTTTAGCGCCTAATGGAAATGGCCAGTGGAATGTGGGTGGGACAGCGGGCGCTGAGTCACTCGCTTAGAGATTTGCCCTAGAGATGTTAATAGAAAACTTACTGGCAATAGGGAAGGGTAATAATCTGTATAGGGAGGTTCCAGAAAAGCTGCCCACTTTTTAAGTGCACCTAAACACAGCTAAGGTTTCCCTATGCTTACCCCATGAGTCACACACAAGACCAAAAGCAGCAGTGACTTATAATTACACCTTTCCAAAAATGTCTTTTTTTATGTGCCACTGGCGGCGCTACAGTAATACTGTATTAGCACTACTCCAGCAGCCAGCCACCCTTATTATTATTATTATTATTAACATGTATTTATATAGCGCCAACATATTGCGTAGCACTGTAAAGTAAATGTGAGTATACAACTACATCACATGAATTACATACATAGAATATATGGAGTAACAAACATCACAATCAATACAGGTACAACAAGGTGAGGAAGGCCCTATGCATAGGCATACAGTCTAAAGGGAAGGGAGTAATACACAAGGTGTGGGAGTGGGCAAGATCGAATTAAGTGGGTGAGAAATGTGGTACTGTATGTGGTGTTGCGTTTGGTAGTTAAGCAGAGTGAGGGTAGGCTTCTCGAAAGAAGTGCGTTTTCAGAGATTTCTTGAAAGCAGAAAGGTTGGGAGAAAGTCGGACAGACCGTGGGAGAGTGTTCCAGAGGAGGGTTGCAGCCCTTGCAAAGTCTTGAATGCGAGCATGTGAGGAGGTAATGAGCGAAGAGTTGAGTAGTAGGTCAGTAGAGGAACATAGTAAGTGAATGGGTGAGTATATAGAGATGAGTTCAGAGATGTAGGGTGGGGCAGAGTTATGAAGTGCTTTGAAAGTCAGTGTCATTAATTTGAATGTGATTCTGAAAGGTAACGGAAGCCAGTGCAGGGATTGACAGAATGGGGAGGCAGAGGAGGAGCGGTTGCTGAGGTGTATGAGCCTCGCAGCAGTGTTCATTATGGACTGGAGAGGTGACAGTCTCTGGAGGGGGAGGCCAATTAAAAGAGAGTTACAGTAGTCTAGACGCGATATGATGAGAGAGTGAATAAGAATTTTGGCAGCGTCTTGGGTGATAAATGATCGTATTTTGGATATGTTCCTTAGGTGGAAGTGACATGATTTAATAAGTGACTGGATATGAGGAGTGAATGACAGGGCAGAATCTAGGATAACCCAAGGCACTGGGCCTGGGGAGAGGGGGTGATAGTGGAATTGTTAACTATGATGGATACTTCGGGGATGCTACTGGTGTTAGTTGGAGGAAAGAGAACCATTTCAGTTTTAGAGAGGTTTAATTTAAGGTAGCGTTGCAACATCCAGGTAGAGATAGCGGACAGGCAGGAGGAGACGAGAGTTAGGAGTTCTGGGTTGAGATCAGGAGATGAGAGATAGTATCGTCAGCATAGAGGTGGTAGTGGAAACCATAAGAATTTATTAATTTGCCAAGGGAGGAAGTATAGAAGGAGAATAGTAATGGTCCCAGGACAGAGCCTTGAGGAACTCCAACAGAAAGAGGTAGGGGAGAAGATGATACTCCATTGTAGGAGACACTGAAGGAACGATTGGTGATGTAAGAAGAGAACCAGGACAGGGCTGTGTCACGAAGGCCAAGTGACTGGAGGAGGAGAGGGTGATCTACAGTGTCAAATGCGGCTGAGATATCAAGCAGTATTAGTAGTGAGAAGTGATTGTTGGCTTTGGCGGTTAAAAGGTCATTAGTTAGTCGAGTCAGGGCAGTTTCTGTGGCGTGTTGTGGCTTGAAACCAGATTGTAGGGGGTCCAGCAGGTTATTGTCAGAGAGGAATGAGGTTAGTCGGTTGTAGACTAGGCGCTCAAGTAGTTTAGAGATGAAAGGTAGCAGAGAGATAGGTCGGAGGTTGTCAAGATTGGAGGGATCAAGAGAGGGTTTTTTCAGAATGGGGGTGACAAGAGCATGTTTTAGTTGAGAAGGAAACAGTCCAGTTGAGAGCGAAAGATTAAATAGGTGAGTTAAGGCTTTGATTAGACAAGGATTGGTATTGCGGAGAAGTTTTGAGGGAATTGGATCAAGCGGGCAGGTGGTAAGGTGAGAAGAGGCCAGAAGCTTTGAGACTTCCTCATCAGTGACAGGGGTGAAGGAGCACAGGAGAGACTGGGGAGTGTGGCGGGAGGGTGGTGGAAGTCTAGGGGGGTTGAGTAGTGTAATGTCCCTTCTGATAGTGTCAATTTTGTTTTTGAAGTGCTCAGCAATATCTTGAGCAGAGACAGATGTACATGGAGGGGGTGGAGAAGGGGAAAGGAGAGTGTTAAAGGTGGAGAAAAGTTGTGCTGGTTTTTTAGAAAGGGAGTTAATGAGTGAAGTAAAGTATGTTTGTTTGGCTTGGAAGAGGCTGGTGTTACAGGAGCGCAGGGCAGATGTGTAGCTCCAAAAGTCTGATTCTGTACGGGATTTGCGCCAGCGACGCTCAAGTGCACGTGAGTGTCTTTGGAGCGCTTTTGTATGAGCAGTATGCCAAGGTTGAAGTGGTTTGGGTCGAGAACGTTTAGTTTTTATAGGAGCAAGCTCATTTAGGGCAGTGGTGAGAGTACTATAGTAGACAGAGGTAGCCACATTAGGACATGAGATGGCTGAGATATTAGAGTGAAGCGAGTCAAAGGAAGAAGAGAGATGTGACACGTCTACAGCTTGCAAGTCACGGTAAGTACGTGTTTGGGGAATAGCAGGGGGTGAGGAGGGAGTTAGTGAGAGTTGAAATGTGAGCATATTGTGATGAGGGGAAATGGTGAGTTAGTAAAATTGGTGGTTGAACAGAGTCTGGTAAATATGAGATCCAGAGCATTACTATTGGAGTGAGAGGGGGAGTCTGAGCACAAAGATAAGTCTAGGGAGGAGGTTAGTGAAAGAAATTTAGAGACAGAAGAGTTGTTAATGTTGTTAACGGGTATATTAAAGTCACCTAATATGATGGATGGGATGTTAGATGAAAGAAAGTAAGGAAACCAGGCAGCAAAGTTGTCCAGAAATTGTGCAGTTGGTCCTGGTGGTCGATATATGACAGCAATGCAGAGTGAAACAGGAGAAAAGAGCCTAATGCAGTGAGCCTCAAATGAGGAGAATGATAGAGAGGGAACAGGTGGAAGAACTTTAAAAGTACAGCGGGGAGAGAGAAGCAAACCTACCCCACCTCCAGGTCTGTTACCAGGTCTGGGAGTATGAGTAAGGTGTAGGCCCCCATAGGACAGGGCAGCAGGTGAGGCAGTGTCAGTAGGAGAGAGCCAGGTTTCAGCAAGTGCGAGTAGGTTAAAGGAATTTGCACTGAAATGGTCGTGTATAGCGGTGAGTTTGTTGCAGACAGATCTGGCATTCCAGAGAGCACATGAAAGATTAACTGGGTTTTTGGGTATAGGAGTAAGAGTTCTGTACTGTTTGAATTTGCTCCAGAGAAGGAGCTCGTGGCCGTGTTATAACTGGGATGGGGTAAGGGCCAGGGTTTGGGGAAATGTCCCCAGCTGCCAGCAATAGGAAGGAAAGATAGACTAAGTGTGAGTGGGATTTAGAAGTCCTTAGTTTGTATGAAAAAGAGGAGTTTTGTGGAATAGCTAAACAGAGTACTTTATAAACTTCATGTAAACTTCATGTAAACATTGTTTACTTTATGACTACATTTAATTGACAGACTTTCTCCAATGCCTGCAATTTAACCCATGGAACCCTAAAAACAGGTAATGCAGAAAACTGAAAAAGGCTGCAAAGGTAGACTGAAAGTTCCATGTATGGCTCCCACAAATAGCAAGTTATACATTTAACCTACTATCAGGTTTACCACTTAAAATAATGGTTTATGGCAGCTGCTGATTTGGCAAGGGACAGAGGTGCCAAATTCGGAAACTCTGCTACATTCCTTAATTTGGTGTAAGGGGCAATATCATATTTTCTTGTTCTGTCGATGGAATACCCATGTTGGCACAGTTTTATGGTACGTCTGCAGGGGCCTGAGGTGGACTTTCCGATGATAACCCTGCGACTATCATTTGGAAGTTCTTGTGGATTAAGGGGGGAGTGCAATTGCTCTCTCTGCAATAGAAAATCCAAAATTCTGATTTAAATTCAATTCACCTCATGGCAACAGCACACATGTATCACGGTGTAGGCTGTTAAACCAAGCTAGCCACAGCCATGGCCTTTTCCAGCTAGCTATACCTCTGGTGACAACAGAGACCTGTAAGAAATAAGAATATGGTCCTTTTTGCTGTGTCTTAGTGTTTTATAGCAACACAAATATAAGCTTAGAGAAGCTTTCAAGCTAAATCAGTAGCAACTTTGTGATATTTAATTTTAATTATCAAATTTTAATGACAGAACACACCAATCTTGTCTCGTTATATACGTCAATCAGTGATATATGGGAACTTTGATTAGAAAAATCAAATGGGGTGTGGATTACAAAGAAACAATTCACATTCCATGTGTTTTTTTGAATTGACACATGAATTCAAGCAGTGGTATGTTAACATACAGTGGTATGTACAAAACCCATCAAGTCGATCCTTTCCAAAGTCCATCCACATCCACAATAAAAAGAGCGAAACCTAGATAGACCAGCTTAAAATGGAAGAAAAAACAAAAATCTCAAAATGAGATTGTTGTTAGAAAGGCCTCCATATTGAAATTCCATCATTAAAATGACCATCACTCATGCTAGGAAATATCAGTATCCTGACTGCCCTTGCAATTAGGATACCCATGTGGTACAACTTATTCTTCTGCATTTTTAACTAAGCTTGCCAGATCTTGTGAAAAACTGGGGCCACGTTTAGAAAATCAAGCTATAAAGGCTGCACAACATGTTTTTAAGTGACCCAGAAGTTTTATGTGACTTGGTAATTTTTTTCTCAACTGATGGCCTTATCATTTGCACTAGTGACTTGTCATTTTCACTAATAAGACCTGCTCCTGAACCCACCACCTGCTACCTCCTTACCCACAACCTGATTCTCTACACGCCACCTGCTGGAATCCTGGGAATAATGCAAAGACATGGAGGAGTAGCTGATTAAATGTGGGGCTTGTAGACAACATGTAACAATATTTGATCCAACTCGCACATTCTGGTCTTCTGGATATTGAGTGCCTGGTGCTCAATGGAGGGATCGGTACCCTCCCAATCTTGGAAAGAGTAGAAAATTTACTGGCACACATGGCAAATGAAAGCAGGGACAAGCTCCTTGCATGTTTATTTGTGAATGCAACACTTCGGGGTAGCAACTGCACTACCTGCTACAATTCTGCAACCCATACTGACCAGACCTACTGCAATCAGAGCCGGATTTATACATAGGGTGCCCCTATGCAGAGACCATTTGTAGCCCCCATTTTGCCTTCCTGTTTCCCTTTTTATATGTGCACAAATGTGCAATTCTTATCCCTTTGGATCCGGAACATGTGGATTGGCAAATGGGAGATTTAAAAAGCTAGCAAATCTCCAGCATGTCCCCAGTGTTTCTGAACCCATTGCGATGCAACTTAGCAGCATGCTGCCCTTAAAATTTTGCAGCCCTAGACCTGGGCCTTTGTGACCTTTACACAATCCAGACCTGACTGCAGTACCAATCCATTTAAAAACTAGTGATACTGACTGTTAATACCTTTTTATATACCAGGATAGAACACAAATTACCTTTCTTTGTTAGTTAGACTTTAAAGGGACCCTTACAGTTTTTAACATTTCTGGTATGTCATCTACAGGACTTTTTCAAAATTAGAAATTCACTGAAAAACATTTTAGGAAGTCACAATGCTCTTTTTTTGTTTTTTGTTTTTTTTAGAAGAAAGGTATGTAACCTGACTTCTTGTGCCTGTTGTAAAAATAAAATATGAAGATTTTTTTTCAGTAGTGTCAGTAGTTTAGTTGACCCTTTTATATGTTATGTATTCTATGTTTTAAAGCAATTTTATCTAATTGCTACCTTATGTTTTTTAAGAAAAAGTGGCAAATATATCTTAGCTATTCGTGCAGATTAGACTTAATATTTAACTCTTAATTGCTAAAGATCAAACAATCTCTAAAAGAAAACAACTTTAAGGGTCAGCCCCTTAGATTCTATGATGTGGTATTTCAATCCCTATTCATTGAACTAATGTTTAGTGGTGGTATACAGTACCTTTAAGAGATGATTGGTGCCTGTTAGACGAAAAATGGCGGACACCATTTGTGTCCACTATATGGCTTGCAGGAAGGAAGCTGCCAGGCAAAACCAGCTGAAAATAACTAGGACAGGAGGAGAAGGCTTTATAGGCTTAAAGATGGTCATGCACAATAAGATTCACTCGTTTGGCGACCTCAATATGCCCACCAATGGCAGGGCGATATTGGGTTAATCCGAACGTTTGACCCTAGGGCCAAACGATCAGATTACAACGAAGAGAATGGGTGCCTGATTGATAGGCCAATTTTTGGACAGATATCGATCGGAGAGACCCATCAGAAGTCCCCACACACAAACAGATAAGCTGCGGAATCGGTCTAAAGGACCAATATCGGCAGCTTTAATCTGCCCGTGTATGGCCACCTTAGGGAGGAACTCCACAGACGATTTTGGAGCGATCCAACGCGCTATGCAAAAACGCAGGCGTCAAATTGGATGCAACCGATATAAGGTAAGTAAATGCATTCGGCTGGTGAGGCAGCGTTGATTCGAAGCAACACGACTGTCGGATGCAGACGCAGCGTGCAGCGTGTTTATTCCATATGTCTGTGCAGGATTACTACTCAGAGTATGTCATAGAAAATTCAAAGGGAACTGTTAGAACCCCCTGAAAAATATGCCACTGAAAAAAGGAATTCATGTGGCACTCTTTGATTAATAACCTGAACTAGTACTTTTATAAGCATAGCTTAAGGTGTTTACCTTTATAGGGTTACCCATGGCTCTGACTGCAGTATGATATATATATAAATATAAGTCCAATAACCAATGTCCTAAACAAAACACCCGAGGGGCAAAGTTTCATTCAGTCATGGTGTCAAGTCTGTGGATCCACCTAGACTCCCTCCTCAATAATGCTTGGTCCCTGTTCCCTTCTCTAGCCAGAGGGGGTTGGTGGTCAATTGCCATGCAGCAAAATTGCCCTGATGAAAGTTCCAAGATGGAACTGAAACGTCGGAATCAATAAAACCAACCTTTTTTGACACTTAGGGGCCCATTTACTTAGCTCGAGTGAAGGAATAGAGGGAAATAAACTTCGAATTTCAAATGGTTTTTTGGGCTACTTCGACCTTCGACTCAAACTAAAAATCGTTAGACTATTCGATAGTCGAAGTACTGTCTCTTTAAAAAAAAAAAAAACTTTGACCCCCTAGTTCACCACCTAAAAGCTACCGAAGTCAATGATAGCCTATGGGGAAGGTCCCCATAGGCTTAGCTATCTTTTTTTGGTCAAACAAAAGTCGATCGATGGAATAGCGCTAAATCCTTCGATATTCAAAGTCGAAGGATTTAACTTCGACAGACGAATATCGAGGGTTAATTAACCCTCGATATTCGACCATAAGTAAATTTGCTATATATATATATATATATATATATATATATATATATATATATATATATATATATATATATATATATATATATATATATATATATATATATACACATATAATCTTAACATAGAGCCGCACTCCATTTTTTCAGGTGAATTAAATAATATTTATTTGCATAAGTCTGTGTTCCAACATTTCAAGGATCCTTGAGAAAGGCCCTAAGGAGGGCCGAAACGTTGGAACACAGACTTATGCAAATAAATATTATTTGATTCACTTGAAAAAATGGAGTGCGGCTTTATGTGAAGATTATACAAAATATTTGAACCAGCAACCAGTGCGGCTGCCTGCAGGAAATTATATTTATATATATATATATATTGTAATATCGAGGATGAATCGCAGCCAGCACGCAGTACACAGTTTCTTAGAGAAAGTCAATTTATTTAGAAACTTAAACTCAAAGTAGCTTTTCCTCAGCAGAAAGTAAAATTAACATATAATAAACAGCTTACTTCAGCTTGTGAAAGTCCTTTGGTTTACAGTGTCCAAAGCAGGCCTGGTCAGTCCACTTGAGGCCAAACAACAAAACCAACAAATGTCCAATATTAGCAAACTTTAGTCCTTTGCACACAAGGATATCTGGTTCAGTCCTTTCCTTTAGCCCAGGGGTGGCCAAACATTTTGCAACGAGGGCCAGATTTGGTGAGGTGAAAACATGTGGGGGCCGACCATTCAGCCAGACATTCTTTGAACCATTAACATTAAATTACAGGAATTGAGTAATCTTAGCAGTAATATTTGGGCACATTAGTGAAATGACCTGCCACTTGGTCTATACTGCTGCCTGTGTGCTGAAGGTGTTAGCAATAGACACGTACTGGAACGTAGTGACAACATACTTCTTTAGTTTACTGTACTGGCACGTCAGTACGTCTATTGACACCTTCAGCCCTAAAGAAGTATGCGAAAACAGCGCGTCTCTACGTGCCAGTACGTGTCTATTGCTAACACCTTCAGCACACAGGCAGCAGTATAAGTGGCAGATCATTTCACTAATGTGCCCAAATATTACTGCTACGGATACACGATTCCTGATCACACTGTGCTGGGGGGCCTCATTATTATTAATTTCATTGTGGAGGCTGAGGGCCGGTGTAAATGTGAAAACGGGCCGCAATTGGCCCCCGGGCCGCACTTTGGACAAGCCTGCTTTAGCCTGTACAAAGACTTGCAGCTCACAGGCTCCAGGCACCAAAGTGATGGTATGAGCCACCCATCTCTAGTTGTGTAACATAATGACCTCTAGTGGAGAAATATAAATATACATTCAAAAGAAGTAAATAATGAAACAACTAAGTTCCCAATTATGAAAGTCCTTATTGTATACTTAATTTAGGGTGCTCATGTTTTTTTCAATTGCTGCATAAAACAACAAGTAAAACCACATGGCTGTTGTACAGGAAGTGTGCAGTTGAACATATTCTTGGTTTAGGCTAAAAAGGTACATGGATTTCAAGTGCCTAATCTAGTGCAACCTTGCTTTAAAGACTTCTTTCTCTAAAGGTGCCCATCCAATTGTAGGGCCAGATTGAACTGATGTGCCAATTATCATACACTGGATACCTGCTGTAATAAGGATCACATTGATGCACTGATTCACTCTTTGGATCTTTAAACCTGGTCTATCGATAATAAGCCAGTATGGAGGGGCAAGCTGGAAGTTGAATGATATTTTATCACTGACAAAGCTCACAAATATAAACCACATCCTTTGGTGATTCTAAAACCAAAATCAAAGTTAAACTACGTAAACCAAAACAACTGGAAAACCTTAAACATATTATTTATTAATTGAACCCAGCACATAGCGGTAGAATAACTTAAATACAATAAAGTTAACTAAAGTATTGTTCTTAGAGAGAAAACTGATTTTGCCATATTCTCCTTCATAGAAGCCCTTAAATCTGATTATTTTCAGTACTTGTATTTAAATTTATTAGGAGTAGGAGTCCATTAAATTTTTGGTGACTCCAACTCCAGATACCCCAATCTGCTTCCAACTCCGACTCCACAACTCTGGTTGTAACACACAATGTCCCAGCAGTATCAATGCACAGTACACAGAAATGCGAATGTAAAGCTCACATATCCCTTGGCAGCACGAACAAAAGTAGATGCCACAATTAAATTTTCAAGTAAGTCTTAGTTACCAGTACAAATTCTAACCCCACAGTGTCACCAGCAGAACAAATGTAGAGCCCATAGTGTTACCATCACAAGTGACGATGCCGTCAAATCCCAGCAGTAACATTTTTGGCCAGATATTAGTCCAAAATTAATGACCACCTGCTGCAGTCTATAAAGGCCTGTCAAAAAAGGGCCAAAAACTTTAGAATATATCTTTGGACTTGACAGATATTAGTCCAGCAGGCCTGTTGACAAGGCCCTTGTACTGGCCAATAAGATGCTAATCTCTCTAGAGCAGGGACCCCCAACCTTTAGAACCTGTGAGCAACATTCAGAAGTAGGGAGTTGGGGAGCAACACTAGGATGAAAAAAATGTTCTTGGGGTGCCAAATATTTGCCATTATTGCCCATTTAGTAGCCCCTATGTGCATTGTCAACCTACGTGAGGCTCTATTTGGCAGTACACCTGGTTTTTATTCAACCAAAACTTGCCTCCAAGCCTTGGAATTCAAAAATAAACACCTGCTTTGAGGCCACTGGGAGCAACATCCAAGGGGTTGGGGAGCAACACTATGCTCACGAGCTACTGGTTGGGGATCACTGCTCTAGAGGGACCAAGTAACCATTATCAAACCTTATTGCTGATGGGCAACTACACTTGTGCAATTTAACACCTATGTTGTTAAATCCCAACAGAGGTCAGTATGGGTATTTAATATATAAATATTGAGTATAATGCCCATTTCATATTAAAGTGAATGCCCATTACATACTGCCTTTTTTACTCAATTTTTTGTTTTTTTTTCACCCTGTTTTCATAGTCTAGGTTCATAGTAACCTGTTGGGTTTTATTAATACCTTCTAAGTTTTCAGCACGAACATTGTTTCTAATTTGTAGCAATTACATCTAGAGGATTTAGTTCTTTAGACATATACCCATATTCATTTCAAAGCAACTGTTAAACATGAGTTTGGTAATAACTACGTTTTTCTATTTACACAGCATTATACCTTATAACAGAAAGTCATGTGGCTTGTTGCTGTTGGCTTTGAGTAGCAGGTCTGTCAGTCCAGGCATTTTACTTTTCCTAATAGTAGTAGGGATGAGTTTCTCCTATGAAGACATAGGTTCTTCTACTACTGATCTTCTTGTCTCCAAGCATCTCATCTGCAACTATGCCAAAATGAACACATTTTTATTGCCCTTTTTATTATTAAGATATTTTCTGGCTTCAAATCTCTGGAAGACAATAATTAAAGGGATGGTTCACCATTGAATTAACTTGAAGTATGATGTTGAGAGTGATATTCAGCCATGCACTGATTTGAAGAGACTGGAGAATAGGAGAGGGCCTGGATAGAAAGATGAATAAGAAAAAATAACACATTTATAGCCTTAGAGTATTCATTTTTTAGATGGGGTCAGTGACCCCCATTTGAAAGCATTAAAGAGTAAGATGAAATAGGGGCAAATAATGAAAAAATAAATAAATAATAAAGACCAATGGAAAAGTTGCTTAGAATTGACCATTCTATAACATACTAAAAGTTAACTTAAAGGTGAACCACCCCTTTAAAGGTATTGTTATGATTTTTATGGTGTAGTTATTTCTAAGTTACACTGTTTACATTGCAAATATTTTACTCTACCATTTAGAATATTATTTTTAAACCAACAAATGTATTTTTTTTTTTGAGTTGTAACATTGGTGTTTTACCATCTCAGGGCATTGTGCCTGATCATGTGCTCTCAAAAAGATGTGTGTAACTCCAGAGGTGTTAGTTAAGTTGGGTTGAAAAAAGACCAAGTCCATTAAAGGGGACCCATCACCCAAAAAAAATGATTCCAAATCCTATTTTATCATGTTAGTCAATCAAAATGAACTTTAATTATACCGTATAAATTATTTGAATAGCGTTTCTGGGATTATTAATTATAGCATGCAGACAGGAGCCATAAAGTTAGGCACAGGGCTCACTGAGATGTTACTATATCATATACAGATGCATCTTTGGCTTTAGGTTAACATATACCTTTAAATGAAAGAAAAGTGTCAACATGGGCACAAGTAATTGGAGTTAAAAACAAGCATTATTCACAAGCACTAAATTCAGTGAGCACACACCTTCTTTGCAGATGGTAGTTTGGTGTAAAAAGTTGTCTTTAGACGTTTTGGATTTGTCAGAATGCGTACTTCCTAAAAACATGATTTTCTGGGGGTCAATTAGGGGGGCTCTGTTTGCAGCAGCTGAGTTGGGAGGTGTGAAGATGTACAGTTGTATAGCAGTGTATTTAAAAAGTAAATAAAAATCAATATCGTTATAATAGCTTTTATTTCCATACACGCAAATGCATTGGGAACACTGCACATTCTATTCCAAATCAAAACATGAAGAAAAATGTATCACATTTGTGTTATTCCTTTACAGGAAGTGAAGAAAAGGGAATATTAGGCTTTTGCGGTGTATTCTGCATTCTTCTTTATTAACTCACACATTCACTGTATAAACTGAAAAATGTCTCAAGATTTTGCTTTCCTTTGAATCACTGAACTAATATTTAGTTGTATAACCAGTGTTTCTGAGAACTGCTGCACATCTGTGTTCCATGGAGTCAACCAACTTCTGGCACCTGTTACATTCCATAATTCTTCTGCATTTCTTGGTTTTGCCTCAGAAAAAGCATTTTTGATGTCACCCCACAAGTTTTCTATTGGATTAAGGTCCAGGGATTGGGGAGGCCACTCCATAGCATCAATCTTGTTTATCTGGAACCAAGATGTTTCTCGTTTACTGGTGTGTTTGGGGTCATTGTCTTGTTGAAACAATGACACAAGGCAACATGACCTCTTCAACAGTTTTGATGTATTGAAACTGATCCATGATCCCTGGTATGTGATAAATAGGCCCAACACCCCATATCATGATGCTTGTGCCACCATGTTTCACACTGTACTGTGGCTTGAATTCAGTGTTTGGGGGTCGTCTGACAAACTGTCTGCAGTCCCTAGACCCATAAAGAACAATTGCTTTCATCAGTCCACACAATGTTGCATCATTTCGCTTTAGGCCAGTCAATGTGTTCTTTGGCAAATGTTCTTGAGCAAGTTATTTTTTTTATTTTTTTCAACAATGGGACTTTGCTGGGGCTTCTTGCTGATAGCTTGGCTTCACATAGGCTTCTTCTAATTTTAACAGTATTTAAGGGTAAACTTTAGACTTTCTTTGATCTTCCTGGAACTGACCATTGGCTGAGCCTTCGCTTGGCTATTCTATCCATTCTAATGGTAGTTTTCGATTTTCTTCCTTGTCTTTCAGGTTCTTCTGAAATGTCCTGGTATCTTCCATTGTAAATCATGGTAATCAGCTTGAAAAAGGAACTACAATTTTCTGAAAGCTTGCTATGATTATATTAGTTAGTCAATAAAGGTATCCCCTTTATACCACTTTTATTTTTCTATTTCAAAAGGGTTGCCCTGTAACAAGGTTCTTTTAAACAATGTCTGGAACAACCCATTTTATATAGATTTTCATAGATAAAGACATCTTTCCCATATGGGGCCTTGTTTGCAGCTTCTTAAAAATTCATATGCACCATTTTCATTTTGGGGTCCCTACACACAGCCACATACTTTGGTAAATCTATTAATATTGGGCATCAAACTGTTCAGTGGAGCCCTGACATTCATATTTAGGTTGTTTTACCATTTGTATGTCAGAAATTGCACAAAAAAATTTGACACATTTTAGGCAATTTTTTGTCATATTTCTGTCATAATTTTGTCATTAAAACCTACATTTTAGGAAATCTTTGCAGTTTGGTACTTGGGAGTAGAAAATATATATTTACCCATTTTGGATTCAGGGGAATATGTACTTTCCAAAAATATATGGCTTTCTTGGATGAACTTAATTTTTGCAGATTTACCCACATGAAATTCAGTAAATGTGTTGATTTTGCAGATGGGAGATGACAAAAATGATAGATCATATGGGGTTTTTTCATTCACTTAGATAATCCTATGCACATTGGGCAGTAAACTGTTCAATGGACCCCGGGCCTTCATATTTTTTTTTATCTTGGTACCTAATGATATGTGAGAGATAAGACGCTGAAAAGTAAAGCTTGGTTTTTTAGAAATGTTTAAAAAAATAAAATAACTAACTTCAGGAAATCTTTGCAGTTTGGTACGTTCAAATTGAAAAACACAGTATTTACCCGTTTTGGAGTTATTTTAATTCTATAGTTAAGCAATTTCCTTTTTCTCTGTAATAAAAAAACAGTACAGTGTAATTAATCTTAAACTACATGAATCCATATTGGTGGTAAAACAATCATATTGGATTTTATTTTAGTAACCTTGCAGTATGGTGATCCAAATTATGGATCAAGCCCTTATCCAGAAAACTCCATATAGCAAGAATTCCAGAGAATAAATCCCATACCTGTACTATGAATTCATTTTCAAAAAGCGCAACGTAACACAGCTATGCTAAAATGCAGATTTGGATACTGGTAAGTACAACCAGGTTGAATAAAATGGAATCAATGAGCTCATGCAATATTATCTTTTATACTTTTACCAGTAAACCCCCGATTCTCTAAAGAATCGTTAATGAAAGAATGGTAACAACAGTGAGGCAGCAAAATGCGATGGGTGCTGATTCACTCGGCATCCCCAGGCAGCAACTGGCGACGCTAATTTGTGGGGATGTAGAGTGAATCTGTGCCTATTGCTTGTTATTACCTATCTGCTATTAGAATTCTTAAATTTTGAGTTTATTGGTAGTAAAGTGTTACTGAAAAATTTCTTTATAAACAACATTTTTTGTGAAAATGTTCTCCTGTCCTTGAATGAGTTCTCCCTGGTGAGCTGTACTTAAAATCTTGACTTTAACATCAGATGAACGCTGCACTCTTGAAAATGCAACATAAAGTTGACCATGACCAAACACAGGCTCAGATAGGTAAATGCCGACTTTATCCAATGTTTGTCCTTGTGATTTGTTGATTGTCATGGCAAATGCAGCCTTAATGGGGAATTGTCGTCGTTTAAGTTTAAAAGGTAATTCCTGGTCAGAACTGGTAAGGTCAATTCTGGGAATCAAAACAGTATCACCGCTATGGGATCCTGTAAGCACTTCTGCCTTGATAACATTTTGTCTCATGCTCTTCACAACCAACCGTGTACCGTTACATAAACCTTGCTTAGTGTTAGGGTAGGGGCACACGGCGCGATTTCGCCGCGATTCTGCGCTGGGCGAGTTGTCGCTGCGTTTTTTAAGCCGAAATAGCTTTGCTAACTTTGGCGCTGGCGTCAATGCAAATCGCGGCGAAATCGCTGCGCTAATTCACACGCGGCGATTCTTTTTCTACTGTCGCCCGGAAACGCTCAGCGAGGCAACTTCGGACGACAATAGAAAACGAATCGCCGCATGTGAATTAGCGCAGCGATTTCGCCGCGATTTGCATTGACGCCAGCGCCAAAGTTAGCAAAGCTATTTCGGCTTAAAAACCGCAGCGACAACTCGCTTAGCGCAGAATCGCGGCGAAATCGCGCCGTGTGCCCCTACCCTTAAGGTTTCTTAACAGCATGACTATTGTTCCTACTTTGAGTATAAGATTGTGTTGTGGTAATCCAGCATTGTTGATAGTGTTTAAATATTCTAATGGGAAGTTAAGTTTCTCACTTTCGTCTTCAGAATCAATACAGTCAGTACTCAGAAAGACACAGCTTTGTCCAGGAAGTAATGCAATCACTTGGTTGTTTATCATGTCAACATCAATATTTTTTGGAGATAATATAGCCCGTTTTGCTAAAAATGGCCACCCACGCAGGTACGCAACCGGTTCCCCTCCTAGAGTGACGCTAGCGCCGCCATTAGACAAACTTGCAAAGGAGTAGCAAGATGGCCGACGCTTATACAGACTTTAGTGGGCGGATGACAAACTCGCAGAGGAGTAGCAAGATGGCCGACGCTTATACAGACTTTAGTGGGCGGATTTGGCAGTGGGCGGATGACAAAGTCGCAGAGGAGTAGCAAGATGGCCGACGCTTATACAGACTTTCGTGCAGGTACGCAACCGGTTCCCCTCCTAGAGTGACGCTAGCGCCGCCATTAGACAAACTTGCAAAGGAGTAGCAAGATGGCCGATGCTTATACAGACTTTAGTGGGCGGATGACAAACTCGCAGAGGAGTAGCAAGATGGCCGACGCTTATACAGACTTTAGTGGGCGGATTTGGCAGTGGGCGGATGACAAAGTCGCAGAGGAGTAGCAAGATGGCCGACGCTTATACAGACTTTCGTGCAGGTACGCAACCGGTTCCCCTAGTGTGACGGTGAGCGCATCTGCCTCCCTAGATCCTAACCTTCCAGCGGTCGCCGCCTGAGTGAGCAGGAAAGAAGAGGCGGCGGGAGGCAGAAGGAGACGGTGAGCGCATCTGCCTCCCTAGATCCTAACCTTCCAGCGCATCTGCCTCCCCGATCCTAACCTGTTCTGATCCTAACCTTCCAGCACATCTGCTAATCGAAGGCCGCATCTATGTCTTTCGGCTGAAGTTGCGCGCGCATCTCATAGATCCTAACCGAAGTTGCGTGCGCATCTGCCTCCCCTCCACTCGGGACATAGATAGGCCTTCGGTTAGTATATAGGATGTGTGCATAGAGACAATACTGATATAGGCACAAATATTGTATCTTTCCCAGATCAATTCTACAAACCCTAGTTTTATAACCTGCCAGTAACATATGTGCTATTTTTGTTTAGAGAGTACCATACCGATTTATACAGATCTCATGAACTTCTTTATATGTAATTGTGAAAAAAAGCTAAAAACAAATAAATATATTGGAATAAAATTTGAACAATTTCTGATTCTGCATATTACAACAGCAGCCCTAATGGCTAACTGCAAAAGAAACAGTAGCTCAACTGGATACCATTATCTGGAAACCCCCAGTTACATTAAAAAAAAATGCAATGTTTTGTGACTGAGCCTTCCTGCATCAGACATATTTTGAAACCAGGATCATATCCAGTTCTAATGTGTGTGCTCTTGTGCCTGCCGATGACTGCCAGGGAGCCCAACACCAATGAATTGCAAGTCATGAAGGTACAAGTCACAGGTCAATGGCATAGTACCATAACCCGTTGATCAAGAAAATGGGTTAACAATGGCTAGGATGGAGTAACTATATTCAGCAGACCGGGGGGGGGGGAGCTAGTTGTTAATTATAAACCATAAGAGACAGCTTTGGTCTTGTTACATTAATCACCCAGCCAAAAAAGAAACCAAAATACAGACAACCAAAATTTTGTATTTAACTTTTTATTTTGGTCAAGGTGGTAGTAGGTGGGTCCTTGGTGGTATATGATACACAAACCCTGTAAAAAAATAAATAAATACAACTTTAAGAACAGGAAAATCATCATGTCAGAGTGTAATAAACAAATTTCAACTACACCATTCCACAGCTACTACTACTACAGTGCTTTCAACCTAATTAATGAACGCTACAAAGACTGAATCCACCAAATGGAGAGTAGTTTTTAGTTAACAATTTCAAAATTATTAAATATATAAAAGTAGACTGTCATTAGTTCAAGTAGGAGTAAATAGGTTTCTTAAACCCTTGTGTCTCACATTTTTTATCTGGTGCATTTGCAGTTCCTTATATTGTTTTTTGGCAGCCACTGGGTTCTATGCATTGACATGGCATATTCATGGCATTTATAGAATTTATAAAAGTCAAAATGTTTATACTGACCTGTTTATTCCAGGGCTTTGACTATAGCTTCACTAGCTTCAACATTAATTAGAGCCTCTGCTTTTGCCGCTTCATCTCCAGCGCTCTGTAGCTCTGCCTGTGCCTTTTCCAAGTTTGACTTTGCAGTCTATGGGGAAAAAAGCAATTAAAGGTGAGATATTTGCAGAATCACAGTTTTTCCTCCAAGAATCTTCTGCATACCCATTCTCAACAAATATCTTAAATGTTACCATTCGCAAGTTAATTATTCTATATAATGTATTCCCATACAGCAGAAAGTATAAAAATTATATAAGATTATGCATCCTACTGCTTTACACACAAAGTGAACACTAAAGAACAAAAATGTTTGATTCCTCATACTACCTTTATCAGCATATTGCAGTCTACAGTACATAAGGAATTGTCTTTGTTGCTAGGTACTATGTAACCTTTTGTTATTTCATATGCCACGAAAACAAATCAAGTGCAAAGTATATTGTTAAGTCAATAGATAGGTACTTACACCAAGGTCTAACATGTCCAGTGTCACTGCCTCTTCAGCCAGGAGCTGCACTGAAGAGTCTGCATTCACCGTTACTGAACCACTGCTTACTGACAGAAAAGGGGAGACAACATATACATCAGAAGACGATATCTGTAGAATGCACTTTGCTTTTTGGCAGCAGCAGAGAGTAGGGATTTTCAAACCACTGCCTAGATGCTATGATCAATGACCCTACTTAAAAGGTGCAGTCTAAGGACAACATGGAGAGATACAGAGCAAAAATGAAGGTGTACTTCTCAATAAAAGTAACTTTAGTATGATGCAGATAGTGGTATTTTAAGACAACATGCAAATGGTCAGAATGTCTTTTGTGGGGTTTTTTTTTCTTGTTTTTTTTTCAAATTGGTTATGCAGTTTTGAGGCTTGGAATTGGAAACATAACGGATTTCAGAATCAGAATAGTACAGGTCCCGAACAAAAATATAAGCAAGAAAAAAAATAAAGAATAATGATAAAGTTAAAGCTTAACAGGTGCTTTTTGGTTGCAATGGTTAGTTACCAAGACAATTTGAATTTGTAGCTGCAGACCATAGGCAGGATAGAAAAACTAAAAATTAAAATACTGTAGCTTGTATATCAATCTCTAACATACATTTATATAAATATGAACTTGATATTAAATGCAGTGGGTGAACTTTCATTTCAATGCATTCTCATATTCCCCCACAACAGCACATGTATAAATCACTCAGCTGTTTTCATACTGTAAGGGATCAGTACACAACAAATGCTAAGGTATACCAATGGCTAGGAAGGGATGAAGCAAGTGAAATAAATGTTTCTGGTAATGTAAAGTAAAAATGAATGAGGGAAAATCAAAGTTCTTCTTCAAAGATCATTGGAGGTGTTAAAGTTTGAAAAGGTGGAATGGTAAAAGAGACAACGAAAAAACTTCTACTCACCAAAATATTTAGTTGCAACACCATCATCACTGAACACTGTTACAAGGCCTGGCCTGAGAACCTGTAGAGTTGGGACATGGGCTGGGAGAATGCCAAACATTCCTGTCAATGTGGGTACATCAACCTGTTTCACACTGGCACCACTGTAGAAAACCTTTGAAGAGACAGCACAGTTATCAGCATTAGGCATATGTTTCACCAGGCACAAATTAAGTATATACTGAAGTCAAAACCTAAAAAATAAAATACAATTTTGCATAATGAAAGAAAATATCCATTAGTGGAAGTTGGTCCACATACTTTAGGCCAAATACTGTATATTTACATGGTGTTGTGGAAGATTGTTTCTGGAGCTGGAGAAGGTGCTTTGTTGTTTCATTTGCATGTGCTTTGCAAGAATAGCAAGAGTCAGTCAAATGCTGCTCTCAATATCAATTTAACAAATGTTTATTGTATTGCAAAGTTGCTTAGAATTCAACGTTTTTTAATTCTGAAAACTTTTTTTTTAGTAGTAGTAGTTTATAGTAGGAAATGATTTGCAATGTTTCCAGCAAACTGACATCTCTTAATCAAAACAGAGCTGCTGTCATAGCATGTCCAAATGCAAACCCAGTGTGACTCTCTAGGCTTGTAGAAGATTGATTCATGACCTTGACCTCAATTTTACATACCCTAATATTAACGTTTTCCAGAGTAATATAAGCGTTTTCCAAAGCATAATACATTTCCATGACTTAACATTTTACCCCATTTTTTCCTGGTCCTTTGAAAAACATAAAACTTGGGTTCTACTGTATTTTTGAGGCAAGTTCTCAGGTTGCACTAGAGATCTGGTTCCCTCTCGTCCCACTTGGAGGGCATGCTAGTAAGCACAGCGAGGGCAATAGAAGCCCAAGAAACATCTCTTTATATTAAACAAACTGCCAAACAAATGCATAAACCGGAGTTAAACATCATGGGGAGCTCCAAGTAACCCTCATACATATATTGGATACCAAAATGAGAAGAATTCAGGGACAGTATGAAAGCATAACGGATCAAGAGAACTTCAAGGTGACTTCTGAGATGAAGAACTGTTGCAATGGGTATATAAAACACAAGACAAGTCACTATAGCAGAAAACATAAATAAATGAAGCTCTTCAACCCAGCACTCACTGTTAAAGAGTATCATTATTTTTCAACCAAAGTCATTTTGAGTTGAACCACTCAATGCATTGCTCCAAAATTCTCCAAAGTTCTGCACGTCCTGTCAGTCAGTGTGGGACGCTGGTTTCATGTTCATGTCATTCCCACAGTATGCCGTGAGGCTACAACTACAAAAGCCTAATGCTAATGACACCTATTTTAATTGGTGATCCTAATTGAACAATACTAGACACTGTGCGCTCTAAAATTCTAACAACTTTCACTTTACTGCAGTAGAAAATACCCACAGAACTCTGTACTCCTCGCTTCCTGCTGGCGCCCACACACAATAAACCCCCCCTTCTTAGTCACCTTAGTCGGAGAAGCGAACGTGAAGCTCATGGCAGGAGCCCCCGCGGGAGCTGCTTCAGCATATGTCCGAACCTGGCTAAATACAGCCCGGCGGAGAGCGAAGAGAGCACGGGCAGACAGCATGGTGAAGCCGGCTTGACTGTGACCGAACGCAAGGACACCGGATACCACCTCGGGCCCAACAAGCAAAGTACCATGGGATATGTAGTGCGGGCTTACGTGACGACATGCTTTCTCTTGTACAGATAAAACTACACTCACCAGCGTGCCTTTCGCGTTTGTAGGAAAGAGCAGAAAGGTTAGTCTAACCTGTCATAATGTTTAGGCCTTGGCCCTTGTCCAGTGATGGACTGGGATGGCAGGGGCCCACCAGAAAGCCTTAGACCTTGGGCCCACCAGAAAACCTAAAACCGTGAGCCCACAAGAAAACCTTTAGGCAGTGTACTTTCCAAACTTTATTCTCCTAGTGTTTTATATATACTTACAATATTCTCCCATTATTAAGCATTTTTCCCCATAAAGAAATAGGGGAATGACCATGAAATAGGCCAAATGTTTAGAAACAAGAGGCCCACTGACACCTGGGCCCAGCAGGAGTTTTCCTGGTATCCCAGTGGGATACTGCCCTTGTTTGACCTAGACAGTAATGCAATTGTAGACTAAAACCTACATGTTAACAAATACTAAATATAAACTGAGTATAATAGGATAATACAAATATATATTTACGACAGCGTCTTTTATTTTATTTATACCCAACTGTCCTGTTTTAAGAGGGATAGTCCCTCTTTTGACAGCTCAACCTGCAGTCCCTCATTTGTATTGGAAAGTCCCGTTTTTCTCTGCACTGAACAGCCAGAAAAAGAAACAACGTTTCTAACTTAATTGGCTTTTGGCAGAGAGCCCAGAACAGCCACAGCTGCTTATAAGATACTTTTGTAACAATTTCAAGATAAGGAAATAAGTAATTGCAACAATATAAGATAACAGGTCCATTGGGAACAGTTAGATTTACAGCTTAAAGGCCAGTTCACCTTCATTAGCAAAACTGTAATAACTGAAAAAAAACACAGAAATATGTTCAAACTTTCATAACCCGACAAATTTTGTAAAATGAACATGGTAATAAGGGGGTGTGGCCACAAAATGGGCATGGTCGAAATGTTGGGAGGTATGTAGCAAATTTAAAGATAGACTGAAGAAAAACATGTCAGAGGGTTTGAGTATATCTTATCAGAGATAAACATAGTAACAACGTAGTTTAGGCTAAAAAAGGACAATGAAAGTTCATAGCTCTGCAAAAAAAAAAATACTTTTTTCGCTTCATATAAGAGAACAAAAGCAGAGAAGAGGGAGAGGCTAAACTGCTACACATAAGACAATTCATCATATCTTAGCCATATTAATTTACTTTTCTTTGTACAACCTTTAACATGGGACCACATTTCTTCTAAAATCAATGTCTGCCCTTGTATCTGCTGGAAGAATCTACTGGTTAATAAAGCATAAGCAAGTTTATTGTAGTGTATATTTATACATAGTTATCATATCCACATTAAGCTCCTCTTATCCTGTGTGAGCAATCCCTGTCTGGCCAGCTCTTCCTCATAACCGAGAGCTTCCATTTCTTTTATCAGTATACTCTTCTCTAGACTTTCTCCGTTTCATCAATATCCAGTTTGAGCACTGGAGGCCAAAACTTTACTGCAGATTTAGGATGACACCTTTACTCTAGTGTTAAACAGAGCCACATGTGATGTTTCAGTAGTGATAACACAATATAATAACTTTCCTTCTCCTTTAATAACTTTATTTTCATAATGTCAGGAACTAAAGCCTTTTTTTTATCACAATCACTTTATTTCAGGGGCTCAAAAGTAATTAGACCAATTAAAAAACGGAAATTAAAATGTTCATTTGTAATATTTGGTTGAAAACCCATTTCTGGCAAAGGGTTTTCAAAATGCATAATGGAAAAGGACCTTGGAGTCCTTGGAGATAATAAACTTGGCTGTAGCAAGCAATGCCAGTCAGCAGCATCAAGGGCAAATAAGATCTTGAGCTGTATTAATAGGAGCATAGATTCATGGGAGGAGGGGGTCATTCTTCCACTAGAATATATCTAGAATATACCATACAGTTGATGGACACGTGTCTTTTTTCAACATAACTTACTATGTATTAAATACGGTGAAAGACAAAGGTGTGGATTTCCCCCAAGGGTGCCCAGAGGCCAGCGTCGTCCGGTGCCCCCTCCCTCCCATAACATTACGATCATGCTTATAACTTCTTATTGGACCACTAAGCGTCTAGAGCTTAGTGCTCCAGAATCGAGCCAATTGCCTCTGTGGCTGGGCCCTTTAATTTATGTCACCCTAGGCCCAGGCCTTTGCAGCCTCACCGCAAATCCGGGCCTGGAAAGACAGTGAGCTCTTTAGCCCCAAATACATTATAAATAGTGAAAGGCAATGGGTCTTGCTACCCTAGACTGTTGTACCCTTCCAAAAAAGCATGTTACCTGAAGAGTTCAGCATTGTATAGATCAAAATGTACTTAGAAATCGTTTGCATTGCTAGATATGAGAATAGAATCCAAGCAGGGGAAAAAATAGGAGCAGAAACTATGACTCACTGAAGACTCAGATATAACTTTGAATAGGAGAAACAACAGTTGCATTGTGTTGTGTTGACTTTTTCTGAAAGCAAGTGATCAAAGGTATTAACTCGAGATGGCTGTCTACACACCATTATTAAAACAAATAAAAAAAATGTAATTACTTGCTTAAGAATAATATTTTGAATGGTAGATTAAATAATTTGCAACAAACTTTGCAGTGTTTATCTTAAAGCACAATAAGGGATTAGAAGCTAAATTCAGCACAGGAAGAATTCCTGGTGCACCAGAGTAAACCATCTAAATTGGATACTAGAGTGAAATGTTTTAAATCATGAATTTAGCCATCTGGGAGTGCTGTTCTCAGAGAGGCTATGTGCAAATAAATGGGTTTGACAGATTGCCCATCCACACATCCAGACTGGAACAATATTGCCACAGTTAAATAATCTACCAGGCAATGTGATTTAATACACATTTGGCACTTTCACTTATAAGTCTTCAACAATTCAGTGTATCTGGAAAAGGCAGCAGTATCTTTACTGCAGGATTTCAGTGAGAAACAGACCCTGGTATCTGGGTCCCAGGCGCATATATTGGTCTCTGCTGTCATCTTGCACCTTGCTTTCAGGATCTGGTTCACTTGATACAACTGCAGTTCTGGGCAGTTTGCCAAAATATTTTTGAACCAGTTACTTTTTATAATTGAAATAATTTTATGTATAATAAAAAATTAAACTGCTGTAAATGACGCACTCTTGGACATTATGCAGAATTGCTCTCTGTTTAACTCAGTTTAAAATAATTGGGGAGGTGCTGTTTCATTAATCCTGTTTTTATGGGGTTTAATGTTTCAGATTCCAGGCCAACAGTTTGAGAACCTATGGAGCTGGGTTCAGAGGAGTCACCTCAATTAGCAGGTCTAGTGATTGAGGAAGATGCAAAAAGCTTCCACTACCAATTTCATAAACAGGTAATACCAAGGTTTTTAGGGACAGAACAACTGCCATCAACAAAAACTCCTCTACTATCGTGTGCTTGAATGCAATGTTGTACCTACCATTACTGTTTATTTTTTCTGTACTGGTCTTAAAGGAGAAATAAACACTAAAAATGAATATGGCTAAAAATGTTGTGTTTAATGAACTGAATGTATTGCACCAGCCTAAAGTTTCAGCTTCTTGATAGCAGCAGTGATCCAGGACTTCAAACTTGTCACAGGGGCTCACCATTTTGGAAAGTGTCTGCAACACTCACATACTCAGTGGGCTCTGAGCAGCTGTTGAGAAGCTAAGCTTAGGGGTTGTTGCAAATGATCAAGCAGAAAATGAGGTTGGTCTGTAATATATGCTGATGCTATAAGGCTGGCTGATGCTATAAGGCTGATTATTACATTCTGATGCTAATTGCACTGGTTTTTGAGCTGCCATGTAGTAATTATCTGTATTCATCAATCAATCAATTAATCAATCAGCCGTATATTGTGACATTTCTATTCTATGTGTACTGTATATTGTGAGTGGGTCCCTAAGCTCAGTAAGTGACAGCATCACAGAGCATGTTCAGTGAATGAACAGAATAGAAGATGGGGAGTTACTGGGGCATATTTGGAGACACAGATCTTTACTGCTAAAGGGCTGTGGTTGCCTTGGGCTCGTACAGAAGCCCAAAACATAATGTACAACATTTTTAATCTTCTTTAGTTAAGCTTTAGTTCTCCGTCAAAAGAGGCCACGGTGCTTTTCTGAGTATAAAAAGTGTCCCCTCTATTAGGGTATTTTGCACTGTTATAACAGATATTTTTACTTTATTTAGTTACAGGTTGCAAAGTTTGCGGTAGGTAAAATCAGATACTCTACACTGTCTTTCCAAAAGGAATAGATCTGTGGGCATTAAAACATTACAGTGCTTATAATTTTATCAGGAGACAGGCAATGAATCGGTATTATGCAGGGCTGTATTTCATTTTGGTGTCACCCGCCTAGGCACTGGACCTCCTCCGCACCCTAAGTCCGGCACAAGTGCAGAAGAATCTGCTGTGCAGAGGCTTCAGATTTCCCTCTACCGCTCAGCTTTGCTGCCTGATTTTGCCAGTATGTATCCAGTAGCAACTTAATTTTCTGCACTATGGCCCTGCCATGGATACTTGCCTCAGGTAGCAGCAGGACCTAAGTTGCCATGGCAAAAAGCAGATACATAGTAACATAGTTAGATCGGGTTGAAAAAAGTCCATCAAGTTCAACCCCTCCAAACCCAGTATCCATACATACACACACCCCATACATACTGTAGTTACATAGTTACATAGTTAAATTGGGTTGAAAAAAGACAAAGTCCATCAAGTTCAACCCCTCCAATGAAAACCCAGCATCCATACACACACCCCTCCCTACTTTTAATTAAATTCTATATACCCATACCTATACTAACTATAGAGCTTAGTATCACAATAGCCTTTGATATTATGTCTGTCCAAAAAAATCATCCAAGCCATTCTTAAAGGCATTAACTGAATCAGCCATCACAACATCACCCGGCAGTGCATTCCACAACCTCACTGTCCTGACTGTGAAGAACCCCCTACGTTGCTTCAAATGAAAGTTTTTTCCTTCTAGTCTAAAGGGGTGACCTCTGGTACGGTGATCCACTTTATGGGTAAAAAGGTCCCCTGCTATTTGTCTATAATGTCCTCTAATGTATTTGTAAAGTGTAATCATGTTCCCCTCGCAAGCGCCTTTTTCCAGAGAAAACAACCCCAACCTTGACAGTCTACCCTCATAATTTAAGTCTTCCATCCCTCTAACCAATTTAGTTGCTCGTCTCTGCACTCTCTCCAGCTAATTTATATCCCTCTTAAGTACTGGAGTCCAAAACTGCACTGCATACTCCAGATGAGGCCTTACCAGGGACCTATAAAGAGGCATAATTATGTTTTCATCCCTTGAGTTAATGCCCTTTTTTATGCAAGACCGAACTTTTTACACTCACATAAACTATATATACTCACACCTAACTATAGATTTTAGTATCACAATAGCTTTGGATATTATGCTTGTTCAAGAAATCATCCAAGCCCCTATTAAAGGCATTAACAAAATCAGCCATCACAACATTATCAGGCAGTACATTCCACACCTCACTGACCTCGATGTGAAGAACCACCTACACTGCTTCAAATGAAAACTTTACTAATAATCTGAAAAATATTTTCATGTGTCAAATCCGTAAAAATTGTACAAATCATTTTTTTTAGTCTTTTTCCGCACCAGATTCTTTGAAGTTAATTTATTGATAAGGTAAAAATGTGGATGGGAGTTTGATTGAAGTGGTTTTAATAAAATAATGAGAATTTTTTGGATTTAAGTAAATAACCCCATTAAAGTATTGTGATCCAAATTACAGAAAGACCCTGATCCATTACGTAAAGACCCTTATCCAGAAAACCCCAGGTCCCAAGCATTCTGGATAACATGAGTAGGTTAATTGGCTCCTGATATAGCCGGCAATAGTAAATGAAAAATTAATAGGGAATTGGAGTAGGGAATGATGTATAAACTCTGTAAAGTGCTTTAGAATATGTTGGCGCTATATAAAAATAAGGCTACTAATAATTTTGGAGAACCCTTGTGAAATAAAGTCTTCACAAAACACAACTCCCTCCAAATCATCCTTAGGGCTGGTGGTCACAGAAACTTTTGGACCCATTAAAACTGGGCCAAAATATATTCTAACCATAAATATGTAATTTTCACTTAAACCAATAAATTGGGCCTTTAGTCCCTGTAATCTTGATAATATTAACAAATCTGTTCAAAAACTCAAAGAAAGAAAGAAAGAGACTAGTCATTTATAAAATTGTGTTTATTTTACTGAGTAACAAATCCTACATTGAAATGTTGCTTTCTGTAATAATTGCACTTCAAAGCACTAAAACTTAAATAGTATATGATATTATATGTAACATTGTTTATGTCCTAGCCTTAAGAAATATACAAAATTAAAATTGCTGGGGGCGGAGTTACCCAGCGCACAAGATGGACGCTTGAAACAGTAGCTCCGTATTATCGAGCCGCCTAAACGCTAAATAACAGTAAGGACTCCGCACTATTCTGCATTGCTATATCGCAGCTGTTAGCCCGGATCATGGGCCCAAGCAGAATCCCAAGAAAGCTCCACAACAAGTCACTGCGTACTTCTCCTCACAATCACTGCCTGCGCAGACACAGCCAGACGCCATTCCTGACAACCAGCTAGAGGAAGGAGACGGCGTGTTGACTCGAGCTGAGGAAGGCAATTCAGCGGACGAGATTAAGTATATGCTGATCGACCTACAGAAAACACTACAATCGGATTAAACAGCTTTCACGGGACGTACGGAAAGAAATGCAAGACCTTGGCGAACGCACCGCTCACATGGAAAACAAGATGGCGGTAGGCCCATAATGACTTGACAGACACGCAAGTGAGTCTGGGGAAAGGGGTTGATCGCCTCTCAACCAAAGTAGCTGATCTTGAGGACAGATCACGGAGGAACAACCTGAAACTTAGAGGTATTCCAGAATCCATCTTGCCGCAGGACTTAGAGAATTATCTCATGGGCCTAATGGAGGCGATTTTGCCAAATACACCTGCCATTGAGCTCACCATTGACAGGATCCATAGGGTGCCTAAACCCAGGTCAGCTCCGGAGGCGGCCCCCAGAGATGTGCTAACTAAACTTCACTTTTTCAAGGTCAAAGAAAAACTTCTACAAGCGGCACGCAAGAAGGATAATTGGCCAGCCAAGTATTCGGACATCCAAGTCTATGCGGACTTGTCGCAAGCCACTCTGATGAAGTGACATAGAGGTCACGAAACGCGTCAAGCACACATCCCCTGCCCGCGTGTGATTTTAGATGGATGTTCAATAAAGTATATACAATTTTACCAAGCTGGTTTCCACGTGATTACCATGTTGTCCGGTGAAGTCCGTTTCTCTATTCTCTGAAGTGATGAAAAGAAAGGCATTTGCTGAAGCGACTACCATACTCAGGGACAATAAAGTCCCCTATCGTTGGGGTTTTCTGGTAAAGATAATCGTTCTCAAAAATGTATCCCCGATCACTCTCACCATGCCGGATGAGACCATTAAAGCTACGCAACGCTGGAACCTAGGCCCGACTAGACCCCCATCTCCCAAAAACATGTCCTCGCAAGCATCCTCAACTAAGAAGCTGTCTACAGAATGGCACACAGTCTGATTGCAGAGCCTTAACGGAAGATATGCCATTACCCTCATCTAAGGCGGATGTCCTTCCCTAATCTTTTTTTAAGCAATGGCTCGAGAAACGGAGCGCTCACTTTATCCCTTTTTTTTCTTTCCCTTTTTCTTATCTTCTCCCCCCCCCGCTAGTCTACAAGCTGATCGCCTGCAGACGAGACTAAAGGTGGCCATACACGGGCAGATAAAGCTGCCGATATCGGTCGTTTGGACCGATTTGACAGCTTATCTGCCCGTGTATGGGGGCTTCCGACGGGTCTTCCCGATCGATATCTGGCCACGATATCGATCGGGAAGGTTGGATTTTTACCCGACCGACCCGTCGGAGCCACTTGGCGCATCGTAATTCGATCGTTCGGCCATACGGCCGAACGTTCGAATTACCCCCGATATAGCCACGCAGTTTAGTGGCATATCGGGGAAAGATCCGCTCGTTTGGCGATGTCGCCAAACGAGCGGATCTTGGAGTCTATGGCCACCTTTAGGCGCAGACAAGATACCACCTTTTTCTGTGCCACAGGATGGTAACTATGTCAACCTTTTTTCTGTCCGACATTGGTAACCATCTTGAGTATCTACAATGTTGTTACTATTATTACTTTTCCTACCTTGTTTCACTTCAGTTCAGCAATGTTTGCTTTACTATTTTGTTTCAGATAAATGGTCACCAGGTCACTGTCCAAATGCTCACTCTCAATGTCAAATGTATACATATGTATGGTTATGGGGTACAGCAAATAGCTGATCACTACGATGGTTAAGTTTTACTCACTTAATGCCAGGTGCTTAAACACCCCACAGAAACGAAATTTAGCCCTGAATGAAGCTTACAAAGCTAGAGCAGATGTGATATTTTATCAGGAAACTCACTTTAAAGGGTCCAATCATCCTAATTTTTACAATAAGAAATACCCGCACAATTTTCATGCATACTCCACTTCGAAAACAAAAGGAGTTTCTATTCTATTGAGTTCCAGACTGGCCTTCCAAAAACATCAGCTGTTTGCAGACCCCCTGGGTAGATATATTATGCTTATTTGTTCTATAAACAATCAGATTTACACTCTTATTAACCTGTATGCTCCCAATGACAACCAGTTACAGTTTCTTTCAAAAACACTCACAAGCCTGTTAGAACACAAGGCAGGGAGATGTATTGTGGCAGGGGACATTAACATCGTATTAGACCCCATCCAATATACCTTTAAACCTTATACACGTGTTACACCATCCCAACTCAGCAACGAGAACTGTTTCACAGCTTGGCACTTGTTGATGTGTGGAGGGCTAAGCACCCATTAGATAAGGAGTACACATACTATTCCCCCAGACATGCCATGTCATCAAGGACTGATATAATACTTACAGATCGACAAACTTCGACCCTGGTTTCCAAAGCTTGGATAGGCATCCAGTCCTGGTCAGATCACGCACCAATTGGTATACATCTTGATACTTACAGGCAAAAACGCCACTTAACACCCTGGAGACTTAATGATGCTATACTACAAAATCCAGATACACAACAACAGGTGGAATTGAAGATTAAGGAGTATTTCCAATTCAATCAGACAGCGGAGATAAATCCCCAATCATTATGGTTAGCGCATAAAGCCACCCTTAGAGGAGACTTAATTGCGATATCAGCTGGGTTACGTAAACAAAGGGATATTAAGAGAATTGATTTAGAACAAAAAATACAGTCAGCAACTATTGCGTACCACTCCAACCCTACCAATGCACTCTACACCGACATCCAAAACCATAAAAGGGAACTCAGTAGTCTGCTAATGTATAAAACAGAATATAGATTGAAATTACTTCAGCAATTTTATTATACCAACAGTAATAAGGCGACTAGACTCCTAGCTACCCAACTTAAAGTCAAACAAGCCCAGTCCAGAATAGGCCATTTAATGGACCATAATGTTAAAATCACTGACCCCAAAAACATAGCTGACCACTTTGCACAGTACTACACCTCCCTCTATAACTTATCCACAAATACAGCAGAGGTAAAACCATCACAAGATTACATAGAAGGCTACTTAAACTCTTGTAATTTACCGCAACCCACGCTAGAACAAAAAGAAGAGCTAAATGCCCCAATTTCCATCTCAGAAGTTTTCCAAGCAATTAAGATCCTACAAATGGGAAAGGCACCAGGGCCGGATGGCTTCATGAATGCTTATTATAGGTCATATAAAGATCTACTTGCCCCTCATTTAGTGACGCTTTTCAGAAACATAATGGACACGGGACAAATTAACCCTGAATTCTTGCAGGCACACATTTCAACGATACCTAAACCTGGCAAATCACCAGATCTCTGCCAGAATTATAGGCCTATATCACTGCTCAACTCCGACTTAAAACTTTATTCCAAGATACTAGCATTGCGACTTAACAACATATTACCCTCCCTCATTAGCACAGATCAGGTAGGTTTTATACAGGGACGCCAAGCAGCGGACAATACTAGGAAACTTCACAATCTATTGTACATTATTAAGCAAAATAAAATACCAACAGTCTTGCTGTCTTTGGATGCGGAGAAGGCGTTTGACAGGATTCATTGGGGTTATATGGAAACTGCATTGCGCAAGTTCAACTTAGGACCCACATTCCTTAAGGCAATCTCAGTGTTATACACCTCCCCTACTGCTAAAGTTTGTGCATCTGGGATCATGTCCGACGCCTTCCCCATCAGTAATGGCACTAGGCAGGGGTGCCCCATCTCCCCATTAATTTTTGCACTTCTTGTGGAACCCTTGGCATGCAAAATTAGGTTGAATCAAGACATAACCGGCATCCCTACAAATATAGGCCCTCAAGTTGATAAGCCTTTTCGCTGACAACATAATTTTGTCGCTGACGAACTCACACATAGCTATTCCTAACTTAATGAAGGAATTAGACGCCTTTTACAAGGCATCTTGGTACAAAATTAACTTGAGCAAAACTCAGGCGCTAGCAGTTAACATCCCCGACCAACAATTAGCATGCCTGCATAGTAACTTTCTCTTTGAATGGAAGCCTAATTCTCTTACGTATTTGTGTATTAAACTCCCAAAGGACCCTGACCACTTTTTCAAGCTGAATTTTGTCCCTTTACAACAAACATTACTGGCTGACTATCAGAGATGGAAAACCCTCTATACATCTTGGGTGGGTAGGATTATAGCTTCTAAAATGAATGTTTTACCCAGAATACTGTACTATTTCAGAACCATTCAAATACAACTTCCCAGGAAATTCCTAACATCATTACAGGCGCAATTGAATTCGTTTATATGGGGGGGTAGGAGATCCCATATCTCAGCCAAAGTTTTGCAACAACCCTCGAGCAATGGCGGTTTGGGATTACCCAACCTGCTGCAATACTACAGGGCCTCTCTCTTAGAGACTGCAGTAAGAATGCATAGTCCCCCTGGTTGTAAACAATGGCTGGACATTGAGAATGGTACCCTCTAATTTAACCGTTAGAGATGTCGCAAACTGTTCGCCGGCGAACTTGTTCGCGCGAACATCGGGTGTTCGCGCTCGCCGGAAGTTCGCGAACGTCGCGCGACGTTCGCCATTTTGGGTTCGCCATTGTTGGCGCTTTTTTTTGCCCTCTCACCCCAGACCAGCAGGTACATGGCAGCCAATCAGGAAGCTCTCCCCTGGACCACTCCCCTTCCCTATAAAAACCGAAGCCCTGCAGCGTTTTTTCACTCTGCCTGTGTGTGCTGAAGAGATAGTGTAGGGAGAGAGCTGCTGCCTGTTAGTGATTTCAGGGACAGTTGAAAGTTTGCTGGCTAGTAATCGTTTTGATACTGCTCTGTTATTGGAGGGACAGAAGTCTGCAGGGGTTTGAGGGACATTTTAGGTTAGGTAGCTTTGCTGGCTAGTAATCTACCTTCTACTGCAGTGCTCTGTATGTAGCTGCTGTGGGCAGCTGTCTGTCCTGCTGCTGATCTCTCATCTGCATCTGTTCTTCAAACCACTGCCACCTAGCTGTGTGAGCTTTTTCACATTCTGTCTAAATATCAATAATAATACCGTCTCCAGAAACACCACCTGAGTGACGTAGTGTGATTTCTGCCCTTTACAGCACAAAACGCAGCGCTGTGTCAACAATGGATTTTTTAGAAACATATTTGCCCTTGATCCCCCTCTGGCATGCCACTGTCCAGGTCGTTGCACCCTTTAAACAACTTTAAAATCATTTTTCTGGCCAGAAATGTCTTTTCTAGATGTTAAAGTTCGCCTTCCCATTGAAGTCTATGGGGTTCGCGAACCGTTCGCGAACCGCTCGCATTTTTGCGCAAGTTCGCGAATATGTTCGCGAACTTTTTTTCCGACGTTCGCTACATCCCTATTAACCGTTTCCCAATTATTATGGTTGCCAGTTAAGCACAGACCTCGGAACTTAAGTTTACTGCCCACCACCAAATTTATCATTCTTCAGTGGGATTTCCTACACAATAACAGGAATATGGGGAAATTCCCTTCACCGAACATGCCATTGTTGAATGTGAAACTTTTGGTACAGGACCTAGATTTGCAAGCCTGGGTGCAAAAAGGCATATTGACAGTTTCTGATTTGTACTTGATAAATACCTATCGACAATTTGCAGAACTACAGAACAAGTACCAACTGTGTCAGTAGGACTATTACAAATATCTCAGACTCACGCATTTTCTGAGCATGGCCTCACCAGCATATAAAACTTTACGTCAGAGGACCAGGATTGAATATCTGTGTAAAATTGGGGGTCAGGCTAAAGGAGTTCTGTCAGACTGCTACAAGTACCTACTTACTCTACCACCAGACCATAAACATCCACATATAATTAAATGGGAACAAGAACTCAATATGGAACTATCCCCCTGAACGATGGCAAGAAATTCAGCTAACCCTCGTCGGTGCTACTAGGTGCACCAACCATATTGAAGCTTATAAAAAGCTGCTTTACAGATGGCACCTTACGCCAGTAAAATTAAACAAAATATCGGAGACATATTCTTCTTTGTGCTGGAGGGGTTGTGGGCATCATGGGACATTATTGCACTTGTGGTGGTCCTGTCCTTTGGTAGTTGATCTATGGAACGACGTTTTCACCCTGATAAATGCTGATTTACAATTTGGGGTCCCACACTCACCGGATGTTGCCTTGTTGTTGAACCTGCCAGATACGATCACAAAATTCCAGAAGAAATTTTTGTTTCACATCTTCAATGCGACAACACTTTTGATTGCTAAGAACTGGAAAACTGCTGGTCTGTTAGACTTCCAACAAATTTTGATGGCAGTCGATTACAGAGCTAGTTGATGGCAGCCAGAAACAAACACAATTACTCGAAATTTGACAAAATCTGGTCTGTCTGGCAGTCTTTCCGACACCTGGCCCCACTGTCTACCACGTGACCCTGGAGGGTTGAGTAAATTTGAGTTGAATTAAAACATAATATGTAATAGGCAGAAAATACCTGGTGACCTAGTTAAACTAATTGGTCTGCTTGACCTACCTTGACCAATTCTTTCAGTTGTCACTCTACTTTCAGACACTAGTTATACTGTCTTCTCAGGTATTGATTGTACATGTGACACTGCTATATCTTAAGTCATTGTGTGATGTGACAATAAGATTGTAATGTACTATATATGCCTTTATTTTGTATGGAGATACACCGTGAAATAAAGAGAAGTTTAAAAAAATTAAAATCGCTGTTTGCATTAGTATTTGTTACCCACATATTTGTAGAGCCATATTTTGCTGTTTTCGCTGTAATCAACTAAAAACATACCAGGGTTTGGAGAAATTCTTTGGAATCGGTGTCTTGGGATGTCTGCAAAGATTGCCTGTACTATAGGAAAATAGACCCTAGGGAAACACAAACAGAATCACATTTTCTCTTGGTCTCTAGAGCACTACTTAATAAACATTCTTCCATAATGAGAAGCTGACAGATACAAAATGTAAGCTATATAGCACTGTTACATGGGCACAGGGCTAGTTAAGACCAGAGCATAATTTGTTGAGAGTAAATTATGCATGACTTTGCTTTGCCTGGCACAGGTTTAGTGTTGGTTTCATTCCAGGACTCTCTCAAGTCCCAAGGATAAACCATACCCCATGCCAGGATCTCTCAAACACTAGCGTATAGCTTATGTAGCTTATTTTTTTTCTTAACACTACTACAGCAAGCCTGGCCTACTATTATATAGCATGGATTTCTAGTGTCACAATGAATTCAAGATGCTGGGGAAAGCTAGGTAATTTAGTTTAAGATAGTTTAAGATGCAGTTCAATTAGTCCAGCAACAAATTCAGTTGCATACATAACCTTGCTACCTGCTTCCTGATTATTTTGAGTTTATAAGCACTCCTGAAATGCAGTTCTGCAGAGAATCTTATCTGCTCTAAAGCTGGCCATACACCTAGAGATCCGTTTGTTTGGTTGGCATCTGTGGTTTAGTCTTTCACATGTTGGGAGCAAGGTAGTGGTGCCTGAAGGAATGGAAAACGCAAAATGTGCAGAGCTGCTTTACTCTAGTCTGTTGCTAGCAGAATCCCAAGAATAATGTACTCCTGTTTGGTGAGCACACTTCTTTTACCAGAAAGGGGGGGGGGGGCAGAGATTGGATGCCTCAATCCAGGGGGCCTTTTTGAACCTATAAACCTACAGAGCAGAATGTATGATCATGCCCATTGTCCACAAAGGTACCACCAATTTCTCTCTCTAATACATTCTAGTACTGCATGTTCCATTTTGCTGACAACCATTTTTTTACAATTTACTAACACAAATTTTTACTATTTCCTCCTGCATACTTCACAATTATCAGTCAATCTTACTGCATGCCCACATGCTTTTCTCTCTCTTTCTGTTCTTAAACCTTCAACACTGCAGTACCCCTTGTTGCAAAGTATGAGGATATTAGAAGTAACCTCAGAGTTCCATGACCTGTATAAAAGCACTTCGGTCATGGAACTCCTTGGTGACTTATAACCTCCTTATATTTTACAATAGGGGGTACTTTATTCTCTCTCTCTCTCTCTCTCTCTCTCTCTCTCTCTATATGCATATATTTATTTACTTATATATTTACATATTAAATTTAAGTAGCCGAACTAAATGTTGAAAGGCAGCCCAAGTACCAATAAAGTTAAACTATATTAGAGCATATGACACAATACAGATGGAGCAGATGTGCGATTTTCAGATTTCATAAACTGTATCATTTTCGAAATCCAGAAATCACAGATCTGCATCATATGTATTTTACCTTGATGTTAGAGGGAAGAGAGAGGATAGATTTGGGATGATTTGTCTTTTGCTTTACTATTGTACAGTCTTACCCCCATATATTACAGTTTGCCAAAGTGTAGTACCCGGTAGCAACCATTCAGGTGTTTGCTTTTTATCATAAATGCTTATTGATATGGGTTACTGCACCTGGGCAAATTTGTAAACATATTTATTAAAGGTCAGATTTTAGTGGTTTTAATGGTTTTTGAAACTACATCTAAACTAACAAACTCTAAAACCACCACTGTTTAATTTATTAAAAGTTCCTATTAAAAAAGTACAAATTAAAAAAAACCTTAAAAAACCTCTAAAAATTTGAGTTTTTCAGACAATTCGTAGTGAAAAAAAATTTGAAAACCTCTAAAATTCTGATTTGTTTAAAAATGGTCCAATAGGATTAGCACACCACCTATTGACTTCTGTAGCACCTTGACAACTTTTACTTGGTGAAGTTTAGCATTAAAGCTTTTTATGTTTTTTTTTTTCACTTAATAAATCTTAAATTTGAGAGCTTTTTAGAAATACAGGAAAACCACGGATTTTTCAAGATTTGTGGGGATAAACTAAATTGACCCCTTAGAGTCAGTTAATACATAACACCATTAATTAACTGTTCTGTTTTTCTTGCAGTGATTTTACTGTTATGTCTAGGATTAATTGAGTGACCATTGTCCGTTTTGTGTAGTGAACATACAGGACTATCTGGGTAATTATAGCAGAAGGAGCAGTTTTCAGCACTGCACAAAGCACTATTTTGGAGGGCCCCTAAGGCGAGGTTCTCTGGTGGACTGTTTAGTACCCCAGTGCTACACTGTATATGGCATAGAAATGATTTCTTAAAGGAAAACTATACCCCCAAACAATGTTGGTCCCTATAAAAAGATATTGCATAAAACAGCTCATGTGTAAAACCATGCTTCATGTTAATAAACCATTTTCATAATAATATACTTTTGTAATAGTATTTGCCATTGGGTAATCATAAATAAAAAATTTCCATTTTAAAAAATAAGGGCCGCCCCCTGGGATCGTATGATTCACTGTGCACACAAACAAGCCAAACAAACTATACTTCTTAGGTCACATGAGCCAATTAACAGACAGAGTTGTGTCTTTTGCTTCAACACTTCTTCCTGTTACAGTTAGGAGTTGTAGCATTTCTGGTCAGATGATCTCTGAGGCAGCACACAGACCATCACAAAATGGTGGTTCAAGGCAAGAGATGTGAAATGGCAATATTTACTTAAATATATATTCCAGTTTGATAAGATTATATTATCTGTTGCCTAAGTATTCATTTTGGGGGTATAGTTTTCCTTTAAATGACACTGCTGCAAAACAAGCATCCTGCATGTCATAATAGCCCCTAAGTGAATGGAGACCACTGAAAAGCATATATTATTGGAAAGCATACATTGTTCCAGATCCTACCAAACTGCATAGCTTTGTTAAAATTTGCATTTTTTATGAAATTGTTAAGAATTTCCTCAAAGTTTTTCTTTTCCAGCTTCTTATCTTTATATACCAAGGTCAAACATCCTAAAAATAAATGCCAGTCTACTGAATACTGAATATACTGAATAGATTTATGCTGATGTGCGTAGGTTTACATAAGTATATGGCATGTAAGACCCCAAAATGAAAATAATGCCTACAAAATGTAATGGTAACAGTTCAGTTTCTGCAAAAAGGCACCTAGAATGCATTTCATTTCATAAGAGCCTCCAAGAGTCCACTGAAAACCAAATATCTTTGCGAGGTACACATTGGACAAATCAAGATTACAAAATAATTAACTTTGGGGCCACGTACAATGTATTTATATGGAGCAACACATGAACACAGGCATGCAATACCAACATTTCTGACCATGTCCCTTTGGTGTGCTTATCAAATTATCAACAAGCTGTTTTGGTAAGTTTTTCTAGAACAAAAGGTTGAATTGTGGGATTTTTTTCAGTCACAACTATTATGATACTAACTCACCAATCATTGTACTGAAAAGCAGCCGTGCAAGTATAGAGGAAACACACCCTGCAACTGCTTGGGGCCCAGAAACTATAGCAGTCCCAGTGGGACTGATAAGGATACATGTTCATGAAAAATGTCTTGCTTCCAAAGTTTAGAGGTCATTTTTCAATAACTAATCAGTAGTAGTTCATATAAAAAGAATGAATTAGTTTGTTAAAAAGCCACCTGCCCCTGTCATGTCGCTTTACTCACTTATTGCTAAATACGTAAGCTACATATGTAAAGTTTCCATTGAGTTGTTTTCAGATTGTTCACCAGAAAAAAATACTTTTTTTAATTACCTTATATTTTCTATTTGTGACAGTTTTTCTAATATTTAAAAAAATTAAGTTTAATGTTCTTGTCTCTGGTATATCAGTCTGGCAACAGTAATCCAGGTGCAGATTCTGAACTGTTACAATTTGCAACATTAGTTGGTACATTTCTTAGTAGCATCTAAATGTATCAATTTAAAACAGTTTCAGAGTCGATGACCCCACCCCTCCCAGAGCTTCTTTAGAAAGACATAAGAAGGTGAAAAATTAAAATTAAACTTCAGTACTTCAATATTAAAAAAACTGCCACAAATAGAAAATATGAGGTAACTGGAAAAAGTATTTATTTCTGGTAAACTATCTGAAACCAGCTGAACTGAAAAAGGTGTTTGAAAGTGAACAGCCCCTTTAAATGTTTAAATTCATTGATTGTTGGTGGAGTTTGCCCCTGCTGCCCCTGTTAGGATCTGGCCACACGGGCAGATTCGGGGAGATTAGTCGCCAGGTGACAAATCTATTCTTCTTCGCTGCAACTAATCTCCCCCATCTGCCTTCCCTTGCCTCCCCCCGGCTAACATGTCAATTGCCTGGGGGCAGGCACAATGAGCAATTTGTTTCGAAGTTGCCCAAAGTTTCCTCGTGAGGCAATTACGGCGACTTCGGAAAACAAAGCGCTCCATGTGCCTGCCCCCAGTCGATTTTCATATTAGCCGGCGGAAGGCAGATCGGGGAGATTAGTCGCCGCGAAGAAGAGGAGATTTTTTGCCTGCCCATGTGGCCAGACTCATAAGCTTCTCTGCATTGTCAGCTTCTCTGTAAGTTACGTTAAGTTTTTAGGCAAGTTAGGACCATTTTTGTGGAAGTTACGTGAATTACAGTTTTATTGTAACCTTATATGTAATTTATGCATAACTTTAGTTTGCATAACTTTAATGATGTAGTCAGGCCCTATTTCAGACATGATTCTGGTACAACAATACCCCAATTCCCCCCCCCCCCCCTGGGCCCTAGGCAGAATCCTGCAGAATAAGGCTCTGATGTGGTGCATTGCAACTTGATTCTGGCTGCAGTGCCTCATGAATAGCCTGATACCACAGCTGTACCATAGAGGAAGTTTGGAAGGTATTGGCAAGGGGATACTCGTCTTCTGTGGAATCAGTCTGACGTCAAAGCACAGGAGGTAAGTGGGAGAGGGGATCTCAAAGAATACACAATTACTTTACAAAGCCATTTGTGTTTTATGTCACGCTCACACTGTCATTTGTGATTGCTTCCCTCTTATTTCATCCTTCTACTTCACCAACTGCTATTTAATATACATTCAGCTAGAGGCAACTGAATTCTAAGTCATTCCAAATCGCTGTGATGCACTGTGTGCATATTTTGCTAATTTGCATATTGATAGATCATGAATTGGTCCACAGTATGGCTTTTATACATAGGGGCGATCCTGAGGCTGCTGCCGCCCCCTCTCTCCTGATCTGTGCTTAAAACATCAGCGTTGGAGCAGGTCAGGGGGGGGCAGCATCGCTAGTGCAATGAGCGCGATAATGCTCTCTGCACTAGTGGGGTTGAATTCCCGGGATAAACGCCAGAGGTTTATAGGTGATTTTTTGCCACCACTTATAACTGGCAGGAACGGCCCTGCTTACACAGTGATTGATTGTGCAGCTATTGAAATGCTAAAATGCATGAAAAACACATGGTACATTTTTTAAAGCAGGTGAGTGTGCCTTTGTGAGTTCAGTTGCATTACGTTATAATTAATGGTGCATCAAATGCATAAATATGCAACATGTTGCATTAAAAAAAAAATATAAAATTAATTTGGGTCTGAAGGTTTTTGGATACAACCAGAACAGAATACAATGGAAACAATTGCCTGGCATGTTTAACTGTGCCCAAACCTGTGTCTCGAATGCAGTGGTGGAACTACTGGGGGAGCAGGGGGCGCGAGCGGGCCAGGGCACGTCCCACACCAGGGCCCGCCCCCCTCTAGTTACGTTACTGCTCCAATGGGTGTTAAATACACACAAAAACAAAACAAACAAAAGGGATGCATAAGGACACTAAGATTATGAATACAGGAGTAAACTAAACTGCCACCAATTTGTTTTTTGCTACTGTATATTCAACCTTGGTATATATATAGTCTATGGAAGGTGGTCTTATAAGCACTCTCTTTATAAAGTGTTTCTGGATAAGGGATCCCATCTGTGATCATACTTTTTATACCTGATACAGTATATGTATCACTGTAAAAGTACAGAAAGGACAAACATTGCAATAAATGCAAAGATTTCTGCCATGTGAGACAGGATTCCCTGTCCTCCATATCCTCCATTCTGATTGCAAATTTTACTGACTACTTTCTCACAAACAAAAAAGGTTCACCCTTATCTATGGCATCTGACACACATAATGTACAACCTGAAACAGAAATAATCATAACCCTATATCTCCCTTAACGACACAAAAATGTTCTGTTAATCTTTCCATCCCATCTTCAGCTATACCTTCATCTTTTCCTTACCAAGACATATCTTATTTGTTCCCATTGATTTACTCATAAGGAGGGCCGTCATCAGGGTGGCACAGGGGGTATTCTTCTACCTGGCCCGGGCCTAAAAGGGGGGCATGCTGTGCTGCACTGCACTTTTTGAAATAGCCAGCCCCCCCCCCTGACAGCGCATAAGCCATGCCTCACCTCCCGAACCGCTGAAGTCCCAAAGTCTCAAACCGCCAAAGTCCCGAAAAGCCGAAGCCCCAAAGAGCAGAAGTCCTGAAGAGCCAAAGTCCCGAACTGCCAAAGCCACTAAAGGAGCGGAAGTTGAAGTTCCGAAGCTGTGAAAAAAACCCCAAATTTTCAAAATAGCCAGGCCCTCCTTGACAGTGCCAAAGCCATGCCTCACCTCCCGAACCACTGAAGTCCCAAAGCGCCAAAGAGCCGAATCCCTGAAGACCCGAAGAGCCAAAGTCCCAAAAGGAGCTGAAGCCACCAAAGGAGCTGAAGTTGAAGTCTTGAAGCGGTGAAAAGACCCAAAGCCACGAAAGGAGCCAAAGTTGAAGTCCTGGTCCTCACCATCAATGGATTTTTATGACTTGTGTGTGTGTGTGTGTGGGGGGGGGGGTTACCATTTTTAGCACTGATGTCTGTGTGGTCTTTTAACTGTGGTGTAATGTGGACAGGATCTGGTGAGGGTGGCCTGGGCCCAGAGAATTTTGCTGTACGGGGCCCTGTGATTTCTAAAGGTGGCCCTGCTCATGAGCTATCCATAATGCATTTACATTTGCACAGTGCATTTACAATCAACTCCCTTCCCCAGTCAGACAACAAACTTTGGATCTAACTTAAGGTGGCCATACACGGGCAGATTAAAGCTGCCGATATCGGTCCTTTAGAAAGATTCTGCAGCTTATCTGCCCATGTGTGGGGGCTCCTGACGGGTCCTCCTGATAGATATCATACCAAAAATTGGCCAGATATCGATCGGTCAAGTTTCATTTTTCGTATGATCCTGGACCACATCGGCTAGTTGATGTGGTCCTGCGACCCATCGGAGCCCATTCGTAGTATTGTAATTGTAACCCAGGGCCGAACGTTCGGATTCATCCGATATTGCCCAGCCGTGGGCATGTCGGGTTAAGATCGGCTCGTTTGGCGACCTTGCCAAATGAGCGTATCTTATAGTGTATGGCCAACTTAAGTCTGTTCCTTTTGCTATTCCCTCCATTACATTACATTATTCAGCCCTGGAACTATTTATCCTCCAGTAGAGAAATATTCCTAATTCTAGTCATAGATCAGCTACATTAGTCTCACGCCATTTCCAGTCCCTCAATTCCATTCCCTGTGCTATTTATAAAGGAGTAAAGAGGGCTGTTGATTGGTTCTGTACAACCAGGACTATTGTGCTGGAGCCAGTGAATTTTATGTCTTGAGGAATTCAAGACTTTTTATTTGTCGTCAGAGGCCCCTTAGGACTGCTCTAAGACTGTGAAGGCAATATCTGGCTCTAGTGGCACTTATAAAGGGTTGACTAAATTGGTAAAATATATGGGCCCTAATGCAACTTTACCTGCTTCATTGTGCCTTGTTAACTCCCAACAATACTCATACAAAAAAAGTCAATGATAGGTCACTTATGCTTGCAATTTATAACCTCTGGAGCTGATTTTACCTTATAAATATTATCTTAGAAATGACTGAACTGTACAACACATAACTGTACTGCAGACCCCATAATGTGTGTTTCTTTTTAATATCCTGAATTGATGGGATTGTCTAATCTCTTTACCAAAGCCTGTTCTTTCCTGTTATGTAATGTATAAGCTTGATGGTTCATCCCCCTTGTGTTTCATAGCCATGGCAACATTGCACGTCTTTATATGTTCCATTTTTCTGTATAAAAACTATGAGTTGAGAACATTCTGTCCCGTGTTACTTTGTTATACAGTATATATGTTGATGGGAAGCATTCCAGCACATTCAAAGCAAATATGTGATTCTAAAATACAATTTGCGCTGTAATATTCTTTTAAAGGATACTGTCATGGGAAAATTTTTCAAAATGAATCAGTTAATAGTGCTGCTCCAGCAGAATTCTGCCCTGAAATCCATTCTCAAAAGAGCAAACAGATTTTTTTATATTAAATTTTGAAATCTGACATGGGGCTAGACATATTGTCAATTTCCCAGCTGCCCCTGGTCATGTGACTTGTGCTCTGATAAACTTCAATCACTCTTTACTGCTGTACTGCAAGTTAGAGTGATATCACCCCCCTCCCTTTTCCTCCCCAGCAGCCAAACAAAAGAACAATGGGAAGGTAACCAGATAGCAGTTCCCTAACACAAGATAACAGCTGCCTGGTAGATCTAAGAACAACACTCAATAGTGAAAACCCATGTCCCACTGAGACACATTCAGTTACATTGAGAAGGAAAAACAGCAGCCTGCCAGAAAGCATTTCTCTCCTAACGTGCAGGCACAAGTCACATGACCAGGGGTAGCTGGGAAATTGACAAAATGTCTAGCCCCATGTCAGATTTCAAAATTGCATATAAAAAAATCTGTTTGCTCTTTTGAGAAATGGGTTTCAGTGCAGGATTCTGCTGGAGTAGCACTATTAACTGATTCATTTTGAAAAAAACATGTTTTCTGATGACAGTATCCCTTTAAGTTGCCATGCTATTACATTTGGTGAGATATCCCTGGGCATAGTCTATATCTATAGCATATGCATGATATATATTTATATAGCAGCAGTGTCGGACTAGGACACTAGGGGCCCACCCAAACACCTTAGACCAGGGGCACTATTCATCTTCCTCACCTCTATTCTCCTATTCTCTCTTTACATACTATAATCTATTATTTCATCTATTTGGCCTCTTTGTTCTCATATAAATAGGGAATGACCATGAAATAGGCCAAATGTTTAGCAGCTTGAGGGCCCACTGACACCTGGGTCCACTGGGACTTTTCCTGGTATTCCTGTGGGCCAGTCGGACACTGTTTAGAAGTACACGTTCTGCTATAGTTGCTATCAGGCCCGGATTTGTGGAAAGGCCACCTAGGCCCGGGCCTAGGGCGGCAGGATTTTAGGGGGGGCGGCATGCTGCCCAACCACACCCACATTGGTTCAAAAACACTGGTGATGCGCTGGAGATACAATAATTTTTTAAATTTCCCGTGCGCCAATCCCCATTGTTCCTGTCCCCCTGGATGGGACAGGGGCGACAAACGGTAGTGGGCCTAGGGGCGCCCACTATGTAAATCCGGCCCTGGTTGCTGTTCTGTTCTTCCCTCAATATTTTTTCTCCCACTCAGTTCTCTCTTCCAAATCCCCCTCCTCTGGTTTCTCCTTATTTGCCAGAGCCTATAAATAATTACACACACAGAGGAATGACTCACAGAAGTGAGTCCCCCCTTCCATTCTAATCCACAGCTCCCCCCCTTCCAATTCTTATTCACAGTACCCCTCACTCTGTGACACACACCGTGTTAGATTGGCCCCTTAAATGGCAGGATTATTCCACCTGCAGGAGAAAAGCTAAGGGCAGTTTGCTTTCCCACACATACTTTGCATTAAAAAAGGCGACCCACATACCAAAAAAGATATACTTATATGTTTTTCAGAATGGAATAAAATGTTTCCCTGCCCACACCATCCCTGTATCAGTGTGCCAATTCCCAGCATTAGCCACACTTCATGTTATGCCTCTCCCTCTCAGCATCGGGAAAAACCACTGGCCCTCGCCCCCTCTTCTCTCTCTCTCTCTCTCTCTCTCTCTCTCTCATGTCAGCCGCCTGACAGGATCACGTGGTTACGGTGGGCGCGGCTTGTTCCTCGGGATTCATTCATAAATCTGTGGGCCGGTGACGGAGCTGCAGCTCGAAGAGGAACCCGGCGTTGAGAAGCGGGCACCGGCAATAGTGGCATCTGGAGAAGGAAACAAGCTGTGAAGCAGCTGAGCCGGGAGCGACAGTGTGGAAGTAAGAGCGGCGCTACGTTGCAGACGTGGGCTTTACCATTCTATGAAACGCCTATTCCTATTGCTTTATTTTGTGTTTATGTGGTGGGCATGTCATGGGCGCTGCCTAGGAACGATGTGAACATTATCTTTGGAGACTGGCTATTGCCTTCTTCATATTCGGCTATCACTTGCGTAACAAATGGCCTTTGCTGTTGTCTAAGTAACGGGCTGTGTATATGTGTATTATGTGCCCATAGCCTCGGCTTGCTCTATGTGTGCAGCTTGGTATTTTGTGGGCATTGTTCCATTGTAACTTTTCCTACACACAGCCTTGCTAGCAAGTGGCCACTTCATGGGAATTATGGATATAAAAAAGGTGTTTCTTTTTTTTTCATTCGATGTCAAGCAGGATACATCATATCATACATGTGCCTGGTATGGTCACAAGCTATTATACCAACACTTTCATCATGTGACTGTTATTGAATGTCGCCTTCATACTGCTCAGGTATATTTGTGGCATGTTTGTGTGGTGCCATCATCTAAAGTGTTGTAGCAGGGGCTTCCATTTCTTTTTGCAAGTTCAATTTCACAAACAGATTGGCTGATGCTAATCATAGTTACAGTATGTGTACCTGTAATTAAACCTAGCACTGTGTGTGTATCTTACAATTCCCATCTGTCTGTGGTCACGAAATTCAACCAAACTGGTTTCACACTCCAAACCATTCACATACATAATCTAATGTATTAGGGATGTACAAATATAATGGGGGCTACTTTAAACTTTGTGGTTTATGCTTAAAGGGATAATGTCATGGGAAAACATGTTTTTTTTTTTTTCAAAATGCATCAGTTAATAGTGCTGCTCCAGCAGAATTCTGCATTGAAATTCATTTTTCAAAAGATCAAACAGATTTTTTTATATTCAGTTTTGAAATCTGACATGGGGCTAGACATATTGTCAATTTTCCAGCTCCCCCAGTCATGTGACTTGTGCTCTGATAACCTTCAATCACGCTTTACTGCTGTACTGCAAGTTGGAGTGATATCACCCCCTCCCTCTCTCCCCCCCAGCATCCTAACAACAGAACAATGGGAAGGTAACCAGATAACAGCTCCCTGGAAGATCTAAGAACAGCACTTAATAGTAAAAGCCAAGTCCCACTGAGACTGATTCAGTTAGAGAAACAACAGCCTAAAGTGTAGGCAAAAGTCACATGACTGGGGCATCTGGGAAACTGACAAAATGTCTAGCCCCATGTCAGACTTCAAAATTGAATATAAAAAAATCTGTTTACTCTTTTGAGAAATGGATTTCAATCCAGAATTCTGCTGGAGCAGCACCATTAACTGATGTGTTTTGGAAAAAAACATGTTTTTCCATGATGGTATCCCTTTAATCTTCACAGGGATTGATGCAGGTGTGAGTTCCTCTGAGAGAGCCAAAAAAAACAAAAGCAAGCCAATAGTACAGTTAAACTGATAATATTTCTAAAGATAATCACTGTTTTGCACACCCTTTCTCCTAAATGTATGGTGTTCATGTTTCTACTGACCTGTGTGTCTGAAGGCTTTATAGGCAATGGTTCTTCTTCAGCTACCTACTGCATACTGTATATGTTGACTAGATACTGTAAGATTCACAGAATGAACACGTCTGGTATACTTCAACTAAGGTGTTGTTCACCTTCCAAACACTTTTTCAGTTCAGTTAGTTTCATATTGTTCACCAAAAGCAAAGATTTTTTTTCAATTGTTTTCTATCTTTTTTTTTTATTGTTTTCCCAAAATTTAAGTTTTAAAGGGGACCCGTCATCCAAAAAAAATATTCCAAATCCTATTTTATCACATTAGTCAAGCAAAATGAACTTTAATTACACTGTATAAGTTATTTGAATCTTGTTTCCATCAGTTTGGGAATTCATAATTATAACAAGCAGGCAGCTGCCATTTTGTGGACACTGTTAAGACAAGCCTTGTATCATCTCAGAATCTTGTTTGTGCACCAGAATGGGGGACCTGATGTCCATCCCCATGTCCTGGCTACACAATTAAATGGTGAAGAGCACAGGGGAATTTGTGTAGAGCAGTGACATCTAGGAAGTGCTGAATGGAAAGTGAAAGTAATTGTCTGCCCCACCTCTATGCCCAGGGCATAGAGGAGTGGCAGACAATATTTGATTGACAGCTGAGATTTTTAAATGAGCTTACAACAGCTTTGAATGCTTTACTAAAAAACAGAAATTGGATTTCATGTTTAATTTGAAAAGGACTTTTATTATACAGATTTTTGTGTCTGGGTGATGGGTCCACTTTAAGTTCAATGTTTGTGTCTCTAGTGCTTCAGTCTGGTAGCTCAGTGATCCAGGAGCAGTCTGAACTGATACAGTTTGCTACATTTACTGGCTACATTAGTTAATACATTTTTCAACAGCCATCTGGGGAATATTAGCAACTATTGTATCAACTCTAACCAGGGCTGGACTGGGAGGAAAAAGCAGCCCCGGCAAAAAAAATCAAAGCAGCCCACACATAAATGCGTGCTCGTGTTTAACTTATACAAAAGCATATTTTAAATTATATATATGTATATATACATAGATATCCTTATCATTTACAGTAGAGGGTACATTATGTCTTATAATACGAGTGATACTCAGAGTTCCCTGAATAACTCAGCCTGCAGCCTTGTGTCTTTATATGGTCACAGAACAACCCCTCAGGGACTTCTAATATCCTTATCATTTACAGTAGGGGGTACATTATCCCTTATAATACATGAGTGATACTCAGAGTTCCCTGAATAACTCAGCCTGCAGCCTTGTGCCTTTATATGGTCACAGAACAACCCCCTCAGTGACTTCTAATATCCTTATCATTTACAGTAGGGGGTACATTATCCCTTATAATACATGAGTGATACTCAGAGTTCCCTGTATAACTCAGCCTGCAGCCTTGTGCCTTTATATGGTCACAGAACCCCCTCAGTGACATCTAATATCCTTATCATTTCTCACCTATTTGTTCAGGATCAATCATAATAAGGTTATAGACATAAAAACAGAGCTGTTATATTATCCATAAGACTGGTCTACACATGAGAGCAAATAGCATACTTCCCAAATATTACAGCTGCATAGCCTGGGGACCGCTGTGCTTATTGTCAGCTAAATACATTTTATTACTACCTTTACCAACATTCCATAGTTCTCTTGGTAACAGAAGAAATGTGGGTTTTTATAATATAGAACGTGCAATGGGCTTGTGCTACACAGTTAAGCATATTCTAGCTAAAGGTTGCAATGGGGTGTGACAAGGCCTGCCAATAGTGGGGCCTGGTTCAGTTTGCATTTTTCTGCAAGCAAGGCATGTTTTTCCTTTCTGATCAAAATTGGAAAAATCTTTAAACAGTTTTTTTTTTTGTTTTTTTTTGCTTTCTTCAGGGCCTGTATCTTACTAATAATTTACTACTCAATATGATTTATTTGGCAATGTGCACAGCACTGGTGACCAAATACATTTAGCCATAAATATTTAGATATTATTTTGACTTTGGTTCCTGCACCGCTTACTCATTCCATTGTATTGGTCACTTAAGATACTCTTGCTCAGTTGTGATGCATGCAATTTAATATTTTTGGGTGACTTTGTGAGAAGGAAGGCAGGGGACCTAAACTGACATGTGAGGCTTTTTCAGGTCTCCCCCATTTTTAGAAGCCCGTTCATTTGCATATGCTCGCCATACCATTGCTGATGGTTCCGGAAATCACAGTTTGGGTCCCACTTGTTTGGAGAGCTCCCTTTCTCCTCTCTGTTCGGGGTATGATTGATTTTCAGCCTGCCTTCTCCCTCTGCGTTCCTGCCGCATTTAGGTTTGGGAAGAGGGTGTGTGTTTATATCCTCCGCTTCATTTATTTTTCTAAGAGCTGCGAGCAATGAAGGCAGCAGACAGGTAACCCATAAAACTGTCAGGACCAAAAAAAACCCCGGACATAGTCAGTCCCTTCATTCACTCGCTCCTTTACTGCTCGCAGCTGTTAGGGAAATAAATTGAGAGAATACAGGCTGAAAATCACTCCTACGGCACAGCAAGTAACTTCCGATTTAAAAAAAAAAGCTGGCACCGTATCTTATTAGGCAGGGGGCGGCCCACTTTAAAGCAGGGTAGAGCGGCCCCTCGGGCAAATGCCCGAGTTGACAGGTCATCAGTCCGGGCCTGACTCTAACAGGATTCTAACAGATGCCTTTTTAATGAAACTCAGGGATTCTGCTCAGCAGGGAAAAAGATAAATCAACCAAATGTATCAGTTTTAGAGCAGTAAAATATTTGGCAACTCCCTTCCCAGAGCTTCTTTAGAAGGTGAAAATTGGAACTTTACACTTCAATATTAGAAATATGTTTGCAAATAGAAAAGAAAAAGTCTTTGTTTCTGGTGAACTATCTGAAACCAACTAAGTGCTTGAAGGTGAACAATCCCTTTAAGTAGCACTGTCTTCTCTTTTCATTTTTCTCTTTCATACCACCCACTCCCAGCTCTCTCCTGCCCCCTCCATTCCACATATTGTTCTGTATTCCCCTCACTATTTCTTTCTCTTTCTGCAGGTGTAAGATCATGAGCTATGTGTCACCTGCATGGAACAATATAACTGATAGCTCCACGGTGAGGAACACTGGCAACTATATATATATCTATCTATATATATATATATATATATATATATATCTATATATATATATCTATATATATATCTATATATATATATCTATATATATATCTATATATATATATCTATATATATATATATATATATATCTATATATATATATATATATATATATATATATATATATATATATATATCTCTACCATTTTACATATTCATACACGGCACATGCACACAGGGTAGGCACTTGCTAATATACTTTAACGAAGAAGAGTGTGTTGCCATAAAATTTTATTTTTAGGATCTGAGCATCTTCTGGGATACAGATGTTCAAAGAGCAATTAATTAGAATAATGCCAGTTATGAGCTTATTTTTGGTTCAGATGTGCAAAATAAAGTAGTGTGAACATGACAATGTACAGTTGAACCAGAAATATATTCTGCAGCTGCAAAGTGTTAGAAAAAAAGAACAATGCTTTGCAATAGAAGAGGTATGCTTGACATTCATATGGATTTGCAGTGAAAAACCCCTTGGTTTGCCAGTGTATATGTACATTTGATGATGGATACATACAGATTTACAAACAATGAACTATAGCTGAAAATTGCATAGTGTGTTTTAATAACTTAGAGGAGGAAATCCATTGTACGAAAGTAATAAGCCTGAAGCACTTAGGTCCCCAAAGAAAACCAGTTTGTTAATCTTTAGCCTATCCCTCAAACCTTGTATGTAAATAGCCTCTTCATGTTCTGCCTTACTGTTGTGAGACATTACATTATTTGTGGCCATTAAGCCCCTTACATTTCAGGCCTCTTTTCAGTCGAGAGATTTGTAGTTCTGCCTCTTGGCCAGTAAACTCCTTTGTTTAACATGAGTTCAGTGAATAGGGTATATTTTGAACCTACTTTTTGCCTATCGTTTAAAGGAACAGTAACACCAAAAAATGAGTGTCCTAAAGAAATGAAAATATAAAGTACTGTTGTGCTGCATTGGTAAATCTGGTGTCTTTGTTTCAGAAACATAATTATATTTTATATTGGGAGCGCCCATACTTTACTAATGCTGGGTCTACTTTTAGTGATGTTGTCCCATTATGATCTACATCCATAATATCACCGCTAGCATTCTGCTCCATGTAAAATGTTACTTAAATATTATATTGATTTATAAGAGAATTTATATTGCAATATTTGAAAAACAACTATGTACCATTAACAGAATAAATATCTGAATGAAAAGAATAAAACAGAAGGGTAATTTAGTCAAGCTATTTGTTGACGGTGTCTTGAGATCTACTGACACCCCTAGTTTATATAACCAAGCTGCTGGGTAGCTGTGGGGGCAGTCATTCAAAGGTGGAAAAAAGGCACAGGTTACACAGCAGATAACTGTTTAGCATACAATGGGATTCTTCAGAACATATCTGTTATCTATTATATATCCTGTGCTTGAATGGCTGCCTCCATGGCTACACAGCAGCTTCTTTATAGAAGCTATAGTTGTGTTTCTGAAGCAAACACTCCAGTTTTGCCAGTGCAGGGCAACAGTACATTCTAGTCTTTCCTTTAAAACACTTTAATTTTTTGGTGTTACGGTTCCTTTGAATCACTAAAAACCTATGTTATGTCTACTCCATGTTTGGTCTTTGGAAGCTAGATCATTCATTTACCACTCTATAAATAAACTCTTGTGTAATGGACTCCTGCATATCTTTTACACTAAGGGGCACATTTACTAAGGGTTGAATATCGAGGGTTAATAAACCTTCGAATTTGACCCTCGAAGTAAAATCCTTCGAATTCAAATATCGAATTAGAAGGATTTTGCGCAAATATTACGATCGATCGTTCGAAGTAAAAATCGTTCGAAGGATTTTTCTTCGATCAAAAAAACCTTAGAAAACTGATGGGGAAGGTCCCCATAGGCTAACATTGTACCTCGGTATGTTTAAACTGCCGAAGTATGTAGTCAAAGTTTTTTTTAAAGAGACAGTACTTCGACTATCAAATGGTCGAATGATTTTTACTTCGAATCGTTCGAATCAAAGTCAAAGGTCATAGTAGCCTATTCGATGGTCGAAGTACCCAAAAAAATACTTCGAAATTCAACTTTTTTTTACTTCGAATCCTTCACTCGAGCTTAGTAAATGTGCCCCTAATAGTCACAACAAAGGGTGATATGGGGATTGATACAAAGATCATTATTGCCATCACTAATTAATGTTGAATGACGTGAAAGCAAAATAATGCTGTGTTACTGCTTTATGATAACTATAAATAACTTAAGACAGATGCATTATTTGTATTAAAAGATTCGATAAACTGTATCTTTAGTATTAGTTCTATAGGTATACATATACATCTATATATCATATACATGGGATGATTTCACATGCTTTTATAGATTGCAAGGGTATTGTCATGGGAACTGCCACTGCCACAGTATAATGTGATAATAACCATAGATGAGCCCTTTGAGGTAATTGCTGTAGCAGGTATTGGGCTGTCAGAAGAGAGCTGGTAGGCCCCAGCTTAAATAGCTTTTTTTTGCAAAAGCACATAACCTGTGTTGTCTGGCCCACCATTGTTGCTGTGTGTGGCATCAAGACACCAGGCAGCTCACTGCAGTAAAAGAGCCCTAAGTTTGTGATTTACCACTTCCTGGTTAACATCAGGCTCACAAAAAATATACTAGTAAAGATGAAAAAGATATGTTATGATATCAACTTTTTCTTTAACTAAAGGATACTGTAAGTGCCATGCTGTCTACTTATTGGGGTTCATGTTTGTCAGGTAGAAGTCATTTTAACCAAAGGCTGAAGGTTATAAGGAAAGGTTTTGAGAGTGTAGGATACATTGTTTTTGTTTATGACAATAGAGACGGATTCCCAAGGGAACTAGGTCAAAATGGGCTCTAAAAATATGTGCAACTTCCTTCAGAGCGCCAACACATAAATATATTTGCATACTTGATGACTGTAGTACTGACAAAGTCCTTCATTTATGGTTTTTCCCCAGACCACCCCCAGCACACCCTCACAAGATGGGTATGTTTTACTCTTGGTTCTGCTCTCAGTCTTTATTGGAGGGACACTTCTTCTACTCACTGGGGTCCTTATTCTCTGCAAACGCTGTTGTGACTCCCGTCTACGGCAATCCAGGTAAAATAAAGTATAGATTATTCTACACTGTAACATTCTGGGGAAAAAATGTAAATAGGTTTTGTACATTAAAATGGATTTTCTTATTACACAGATTTAAAAATGTTAACATTTTAACAGTTGTGTATTTGTGTTGTCTGTTTTCCAGACCCAGTGATGATGCAGAAAAAACAAACACTTCATACGTGGACGAATCACAGCCACCTCAGGGTAAATTAATATTTGTTTAAAAAAACCCTGTAATCTGGTACAATAAAATTTCCCTTTTAACTCAGTTCTGCCTGATCTACAGAAATAACAATCCGAGTGGAGGATGCAGAATCTTTATCAACCACAGCACTCAGAGATATGGAGTCAGAAAGATTTTTGTGTACAACTTCCAGTGGACGAAGAGTATCATTTAATGAAGGTGCTCTTTCTGGACAAGAGAGGAAAGATAGGGAAAAGGGAAGAAGGTAAGAAAAAACTAAAGATGAATTATGATTTATGTTAAAGAGGAGGATGGGCAGGAGGATAAACTGTACAATCTGTTATATTTTTCCAACCTTCCAACTCAGGTACACCTTGACTGAGGGAGATTTTCACTATCTAAAAAATGCGAGGCTTACGTTTCAACCTCTCCCATCACTACCCCCCACTGCTCTACAGATCCTAACCATACATGAAAGTGAAGGTGGTGAAAGCAGCAGCAGTGGTGGTGCTTCTGAGACAAGACCACCTTCTCCCAGCAAATCCAATATCTCAATATATCAGGTCTGTGTGTGCATGAATATGTAACTGGCAGTTCTGCTTTGTAATCTTCCTTCTACAGCCAGTTGTCAAATTCCCTACCTACTTCCATATGCCATCTAGGGATCATCTTTCTACTTCTCTTAAAAGTCTTTGACTGTAGGATGTATCTTTTTAGCCCCCCCGCAGTTCTCCTGCACCAGTGACTCGCCTATCACTCAGTCTAAGCTCTGCTCTTCCTGGAGACATGTACAATTCTGTGGCTGATACCAGCTTTATGGAGACCCCAGTGCACAGTCCTCCCACCCTTAGACAGAGTCCAGCCAGTGCCAATGTAAGTAACCTTTACCATAAAAAAGTACTACATAAAATTTATCTGACAGTGAAATACATCTGTCATTGAAGTTAAATGGAAAGCAGAAGGATGTGGTGTGTTACTGGCCTCCATCTTTCTCTAGTTGGACTCCAACAGCCGCCCTCAAGATTGTCGAGGACCGAACATAGGGCCTAGTAGAGGACATGGTGCTGTCCTGCATTTCTTCAGCCGTTTGCGTCGCCATGCAAGCTTGGAAGGAGCAAGCCCTTATTTAAAGATCAAGAAATGGAAACTAGGAAATGTTCAGAGAGCAAGCAGCCTTGACACTAGAGGTAAACAGATAACCAATATTAAATAAGGTTTAAGACAAATTATATGACTAATGCAAGATATACAAATGTATAGCTAGCCACTTAACCATTTGGGGAAAATGACAGCCAAAAGTCCAGTTGTGTCAGGTGGAGGGACAAATGCCAGCAACAATTATAGCCATATCAGCAATACGATAAACATCCAGCTCAACCAAAGACAACATCCACAGCCAGATCTTATAATTTTTCTTACATGCCCAGTGATAATCTCTTGTGACCTTTAAACATTTTGACTGAAATGGCACATTTTTTTTATCCACACACAAGCGGATATCAGGACTTTGTGACCAACACTCAATAAAGTCTTATGGAGTTATGTAAGAAAAATAGTAAAGCGCGGCAACCAACCCAATGTTTCCTTTAAACAAGTGACCAGTAAATATTTCCAGCGGTTTGCTTTCCAGATCAGATGGAAACATTGTGGATTTTATATCAGACAAGGCATTTTGAAGAAGCATCATCTTCTTCAAAGAATGCACTAGCTCAGCATACTGCTTGCTTCTTCCAGGTGCCCTCTTCAGCATGTATGTAGAGCACAAGTGCATTACAGAAATCTTTGGGAAAATTCTGTACTGCACATGCGCCCACCCTAATTATGGAGCACATTTACAAAAAAGAAAGATGATTATGGTATGGTGTGTTTTTTGGAAAAAAATACACTAGCTTAAATAACAGGTAAGTGACTGGAATCACTGGGGGGTCAGGGGTGTAACTACAGAGGAAGCAGACCCTGGGGAGGGGAGCAGGCGTTATTAATTAGGAGACCCTAATTCATATACAATTAAATAAATCTTAGTAGAACAAGTCAACCTCTAGACATTTTTGGAGCCTGAAAAATTATTTGCTATGGGGGTGACAAACAAGAGTATAGAAGTAGCACTGAAAAGCTAACAATGTATTTACAATTTAAAAATAATTGTTCGTAACAACTAATTATTTTTTTTCTTACATCACTACATTTTTGCATTTAAGGGTCTCCAAAGCGGCACCAGTTTCAGCGTCAGAGAGCAGCAAGTGAGAGTGCTGAACGAGATGATGTTATACAGTGCATTGTTCACACACAAGATACCTTTCCATCTTCCCCCGGACACTTCATCTCACAGCATGGGACCCCACCACACTCTCTCGGCAGGTATTTTTATATGTTTCCCACTCAACAATCCACTTCATTCCCCAAAACATCCTTCCCATTTCACAAAACATCCTAGGTATCATAACCCTTTTCTTGCCTCTACTTAATAAGGAAGGACATACTTATGTTTATTTGCCCTGATCATCAACTTCTGATACTCTGCAGGTTAGACCATGGGGCAGAGGGCTCTCTATCAAATGTAGGGAGCACTGAGCAGGCACAGCTTCCCCCTCAGTGTGACATTTGGAGCTTACGAGCATCGCTGGAGCTTTGTGGTTCTGACCAAAGCAGCAGTAACAATGATCGTGACTCAGTACGTAGTGATGCAGATAGTGTGAGCTCTTTGAGTGAGCTTCCTAGCCTTTCTTCCCAGGACCTGCCAGATAGTCGACCCTCACGTGGTTCAGAGTCCGATACAGGATCCCGAAAACTACTACAGATGGACAGTGGTTATGCATCTATTGAAGCCCCCTGTCGCTCTGCAGAGGAGCCATGTAGCAGTCCTCGTGACAAAACTGCATCTGAGAAAAGACTGTTTTTTACTTATGCTGGGAGAAAAGGTACTGTCTTTGAGAGTTTGGAAGGTCATTTATATGAGCAAAGTCCTTCAAAAGGGGAAGAAGAAGCTTGGCAGCCACAAGATCTGGCACCACCCCCACGGGAATCCATCTTACAACGTGATTACAGCATTGATGAGAAAACAGATGCACTGTTTAATGAGTTTCTAAGGCATGACCCCCAATATGATGACTCTCCTCTGCGTATGAAGCATCGATCTCGTGCCCATCTTCGCAAACAGTGGCAGAGAACAAAGCAGTATAGTGACCCAGGAGTACGTTATCCCCCAGCACTAGATAGACACCGTGCACAACCACTACGTAGAGGAGACAGTACTAGCTACCTGTCTGACACACGCTACCACAGCACTTTGCCAAGGATTGCAAGCTCCACCGATGAAGAAGGGGTTGATGGCCGTCTGCAAAGCTCTGCTTCACTTACTCCTGAAGACAAAATCCAGGCTATTGAGGAAGAGCCCAGTGAGCATGGGCCATGTCCTGAAGAGCCCTGTCCTGCCCCAGACCCTGATCAAGATTATAGTTATGGACCACAGACCACAGAACTACTCGAAAAGATAGGTGTGGGGTTAGCGGAGCGACTCTACCCCAGTGTACAGAGGACAGCACGTAGTCCTGAAAGACTTTGCACTGTGGCACATATTTCACCAGATCATAGTCCAGTGTAGAACCGCTGAAAAGGGAGGAGAACCCAGGAATCTGTAGCAGGGAGTTAAGATATTTTGTTATTGAACTAGTATAACATTCACTGCTTCCAAACACTGCAGTGCCAAATAATGTAAAAACAGTAATAGCGCACACATTTTGTGTGGTTGGAATATATATTATAATATATATACACTTACACACATACCCATATTCTCTCTCCAGCTGCCATACTGTGCTATTTGGACAATAAGCATGACTGTATATACGAGCAGCTCATCTGCAACATGAACACAACATTCCTAGGAACACATACAGCTTGGTGGTTCACATTGCATCATAAGCTGTACAATTTTCTTCCAAGCAATATAAAATTTCTTCCTGACCACTGGATAATATGCACTGCCCTCAGGAATTCTGCACCAGGGAGGTATAGCGGGAAGGTATGTTGCAAAGGCTGCTCTAGCTCTCTTTTCATTTGCTACCATTCTAGATCTCCATATCCAAAAAAATAAAATAAATTGAGAGTCACAAGGAATGATGGAGAAGGAGATGGAAAGCTGCATAATATTGCACCTGTTTTGGGGTGGCGTGTATTTATTTTTTTAAGCAATTTCTTGTTTCTGTATATATGGTCAGTTCTTCCCTTGTATTCTCACATTTGCACACTGTGGGGTACATTTCCCATTGATTCCCTTATTAAATTACTAATTATTTATTAAACTGATCTCACAACCTGAAGGTGTATGTGGGCACGTAAAAGCCTTTAGACAAAAAAAAAAATACTTCCTATAGAAGGCTAAATTCTACTATTAGGGGCCTTAAACCAAATAAAGGTATAAATCACAAAGCCAAAAATAAAAGAATGAACACGACCATTTTTCCCAAATCCACACACGCAGAACATCACTGAAAGGGTCCAATAAACCCCATTTGCATTTTATTGTATATGGGCTCAGGAAGGGCTGCAGATGGGATTAACCCATGTTTTATATAATACGAGAGTATACAGCCAAATGAACAAGGGAGAGGGAAAGAGTTCAAGTCATAAAGTGCAGCAGTTGCTGGCCTCTGCAAAGTCCTAGAGGTCCAGAGAGTTGACTGGGGCAGATGACGAGGCAGGGAGTTGGAGCAGAATTAATGGACGAGTCCCTCTGCAGCAGCAGTTTTGACGTTCACTCCAAAATGGAAGAATGCTTCCCAAGGAATCCCGAAGAACAGCTGTAGTCTGCACCACTAAGCAAAGGAAAATAGATGAATATGAGTTCACCAGCAGCCTTAAAATGTTTCTTCAGAGTGATAATTGTGCATGGTATGGGAATATATGGAGCAGATTAACAGACACAGAATAACCAAATCACTTTTCAGGCATTTCTCTTGCAGTTCAAAAACATTTATAAATGCAAAAAATCTAAATATGAATGATAAAAACAATAAAAGGAAAATAACAGGTGATAATGGAAGGCAAGGCCAAAAGCAAGTAAAGCAAAGTATGTTGCAGGAGTCTATAACCTGTGGTCTGCACATGGTACTTTGTGAAATGGTATGAAAATATTGAGCAAAAGCTACATACATTACAGAGTAGTGCACAAACTGGGTGGAGTGTGTGTGGTGTGTGTTATTATTCTTGAACACAAGGTCCGTGACAGAAACAGAAAACTGCCAGAAATTAAAATGAAATACTTTGGTATGTAGCCCAGTCTGTTTTAATAATTTTTTGACCATATAGCCTACTCTAGAAATTGAGGTGGTCTTCATTTTTGTTTTTTTATGTACTTTTGTTCAGCATCTCTCAATTTAACCTATTATCTAGTTGCAAAGGCTTAAGTACCTCAACAACTACAACCCAATTTTGAAACCAAAACAAAAGATGAATATTAGAGGGCCTGAAAAAGTAGAGAAGATGTAAAATAAGAATAAATTTAATCTGCACAGTCAATTTGGTTTTGGTTGCCCTGACCAGTTTCAGTCTGGAAAGAGACTAAATAGTAAGGCTTATAAATACAAAATAATTAATGAAAAGTTGTTTAGTGTAGGCCCATTTATGGCTCTAGAGTGAATGTATGTGTCAACAAAAAAGTACCGCACTCAACAGGCTCAGATAGAGTAACTGATTAAATAATCAAAAGTAATTCCAACATAATATAACATAATATGATGTTATTGAAACGTTGGACTTTCTTTTGTTTGTTTATTAAAATCAGTTACTCTAACAGAGCTTGTTGAGTGCGGCACTTTGTTGCTGCTTTATATTAGTTCTAGCTACAACAGAAAACCCAGCATAAAGGACATGTAAACCCCCAACAAAAATTTAATCAGTGAACAGCCTCTTTGAAATCTTTAGAAAACTGCCACTCTGGTTGTTAAAAGCTTAACAGTAAGGCTGCAGCATCCCCTTAAAGGAGAATTCAACCTGTGGGAAACAAATGGCAGCCGGGTGAAAGCTGCTATTTGTTTAGGGGAAATGTGATGGCGCTGGCAAATGGAGGGGTATATGCAGTACAAGTGATGTGCCTTGTGTGGGAAATATATGCCCAACTTATATACATGGTAGGAAAATGTAGGCTTTACATGTCCTTTAAAGGTTAAAGGGATACTGTCATAGGAAAAAAAATTTTTTCAAAATGAATCAGTTAATAGTGCTGTTCCAGCAGAATTCTGTGCTGAAATCCATTTCTCAAAAGAGCAAACAGATTTTTTTATATTTGATTTTAAAATCTGACATGGGGCTAGACATTTTGTCAATTTCCCAGCTGGCCCAAGTCATGTGACGTGTGCCTGCACTTCAGGAGAGAAATGCTTTCTGGCAGGCTGCTGTTTTTCCTTCTCAATGTAACTGAATGTGTCTCAGTGGGACATGGGTTTTTACTATTGAGTGCTGTTCTTAGATCTACCAGGCAGCTGTTATCTTGTGTTAGGGAGCTGCTATCTGGTTACCTTCCCATTGTTCTTTTGTTTGGCTGCTGGGGGGGAAAAGGAAGGGGGGTGATATCACTCTAACTTGCAGTACAGCAGTAAAGAGTGATTGAAGTTTATCAGAGCACAAGTCACATGACTTGGGGCAGCTGGGAAATTGACAATATGTCTAGCCCCATGTCAGATTTCAAAATTGAATATAAAAAAATCTGTTTGCTCTTTTGAGAAATGGATTTCAGTGCATAATTCTGCTGGAGCAGCACTATTAACTGGTTAATTTTGAAAAGATTTTTTTTCCCATGACAGTATCCCTTTAAAGACAGATATAGCTCAGTTTGGAAACAGTTGGAAAAACTGTAGAGCTCTAAAAAAAATTATGCAAAAAGGGTTAAATGAGGAGGAAAAACATCCAAATAAAGTAAAAACTACAGTGAAACCTCAGTCATACCCTGACTTTAAAGGCACAGTTCAGTGTGAAAATAAAAACTGGGTAAATAGATAGACTGTGCGAAATAAAATTGTAATATGGTTAGTAAGGCAAAAATGTAATGTATAAAGACTAGAGTGACTAGATGTGTAACATAACAGAACAGAACCCAACTTCCTGCTTTTCAGCTCTCTAACTCTTAAGCTGGCCATAGATATAGAGACCACGAATATCTCAAAACGATCGTTTAAATGTATAATATGTCCATCAATTAAAAAGACCATTTCAGGCGTTAAAGGAATAAGTACAGACACAATGCTGGCAAAATCAAAGCCGTACCAACACTGAACTGTAATAATTTTTAACAAAGAAGCCACAAACTAAACGATAAAAAAAACAAGGAAGAGGTTGGTTCAATAAAAAGGAGCAGTTTGCCCATGGCAGTTTCCATTGTAAGTGAATGTGATGAGTAAATAGATGCAGTAGATACAAAGGAAAAGTAGTGGAAATGGTTCATTTCTGTAAAAAAAAAAAAAAATAGGTGTCTGACAGGAGTAGCGGAATAAATGCGAAGAGTGCTGGTGATGGGGAGTAGATGAACAATCAGAGCCACAGAGGACTTGCTGTCACAGGCAGTGACTCATTCTTTGTAGGATATGAATGAGGACACCTATTGTTCAGTCCTCATTATCTCTGTAGCTACTCAGATCTCCTGCCGCCTACACAATACCAGTTAGCAATATGCCTAGCATATGATCCTACCCTCCCCCATCCCAGAGCAACTTTGAGAAACCTGGAAAACTATTTTTGTAAACATAAAAGTACGTTTAACCCTATATGTTCACCTGTGTGAAAAGAGCTTTCCCTGGCCTTCTGTGCCAAGGCTTCAGCTTTTTGACTTTGTATTAATATATTCTAAGACAAATATTAAGTAACTTTAATAAAGTTAAATCCATATGGAGGTTTCCCCTCCAAAAACAGCACAGCATTCCCTAATCATAGACTGAAACCTTCCACACCTGCTTCATAATGCTATATACCTCACAAGGTTGTTTCCCCCAGTCACTGCTGTTTGCAGGCAGTTAATTTTCGTACTTTGCTCCCAGTTGTACTGGCCTTGCGCTGTGATGAAGAGCTGACCCTTCTTTCTGTCTTGGGCTGGTTCTCAGTGCCATTCATACATGGCTGCTTTGAGGGAGCAGTGCTCTGTGTCTGTGCAAAGTAGTCATCCTCAGCCACCTGACCTAATTTGGAAAGGAAATAAAAAAAGTACTGGTCAAAATAAAGCCCATTTTTTCTTTGAAACTTAGCTTTATGTCCCATTAAAAGTACATTTAAAAACATTTTAAATTTAGCAAACATTTTTTTGCCAATCTCACCGATTTGTAACCAAAGTTAAATGGCAACAGAATAATTGGTCTTTGTTGTACTATGAATCCAATGAACATGTAGTACAGAGGAAGGAACCACTTAAACATAGTTCATTCCACTGAATTAGACCTTCTCTAATGAATGTGATGGCCATTGTGTGACCTGTATCTGCACTGGAACCCATTTAAATCTGGTATCCCTTGGTTCTGCAGAAAGACATCTCCCGATATGCTGCATGTGTCCAACCCTGCTTACAGTCATAACAGGAAATTCTCTTTCTCTGGAGACATTATAATCAGTGAGCAACAGTGGGGCCTGATGTCCAGTTTAAGACAGTGCAAGTTAACATGTAAAGCCAGGTATTGCCATGCATTACTGCACTGGAGCCTGGAGAAACTAACATTATAGTTTATATAAACAAGGCACAGAGAAGCCAACAAATCAGAGCAGTGAAACAAATCTTGTCAAACGTGTTTTAAGTACTGACTGATAACCTTTTTACCTGGCACTGTGAAATCCTGTGTATAGATTATATCATCTTCTAGATCACACAGATCCTCCTCCTCACTATACCCATGCAGATCCTCCAGATAAGGCACAACTGTTAGACTTCTCCAGCGGTCCTTTGTTTCTGGGCTTGGAGGTATGGGGACAATGGGATCCACATGAGGGTGTTTCTTCCGGAACCAGCTGTGAGCAATATGACATATGGATAGTTTTTTTTACCAATATGATCACTACAGCCATAATCATAAAACAATACTTTCCCCCCTCCAAATTTGAGTACAGTACTCTGTACCCTTTTTTGTTCGAAGTTAGCAGAGTTTAAAGTAAACATTCGCTAACTCAATCGCAGTTTCCGAACACTTTGTTTTAATCTATAAACTTTCCTGTTCTCTAGAAAACATTACATCTTTCCTTAAAGGGAAAAAGCAAACAGATTTTTTTTATATTTATATATATATTATTTTATATTTATTGTCAGTTTCCCAGCTGCCCCCAGTCATGTTACTTTTGAGCTGATAAACTTCAGTCACTCTTTACTGCAAGTTGGAGTGATATCATCCCCCTCCCTCTCCACCAGCAGTTTAACAACAGAACAATGGGAAGGTAACCAGATATCAGCTCCCTAACGCAAGATAACAGCTGCCTGGTAGATCTAAGAACAGCACTCAATAGTAAAAACCCATGTCTCACTGAGACACATTCAGTTACATTGAGTAGGAGAGACAACAGCCTGGCAGAAAGCAGTTCCATCTTAAAGTGCTCTTTCTGAAAGCACATGACCAGGCAAAATGACCTGAGATGGCTGCCTACACACCAATATTACAACAAAAAAAAAACACTTGCTGGTCAGGAATGACATTTTATATTGTAGAGTGAATTATCTGCAGAGTAAACAGTGTAATTTAGAAATAAAAACTACAATATAAAAATCATGACAGAATCCCTTTAAATGCTTGGACACTATTTGACCCCCTGGCTATAAATGGGCTGTTGATCCTACATAAACTTCCACCTTGGTAAGCCCACTTTATATACATTTGGATTTCTTCCAACCAAGTTTTTTACCATATCCCCTTCTTCTGTCCTGTTCCAAACCCTTTTTCAGATCGTACCCTTTGAGTACAGTCTTCAAACTCTGCCTGTCCTTGCTCCCTTATTCTTTGTAGTTAAGTTCAGCACATACAGAGATGTGACCCAGTTGCTGTGGCAACCAAGTGGGGGGGTTGATTTATGCATTTATTGTTCACATCTCTCTCTCTACGCTCAGAGGATGAGTCACACAGGATCTTATAACCAAAAGGAAACTCACACAAGCATAGCTAGAGAGGGAGAGAGGCTTGAAAAAAGATGGATTAATAGAGCATTGAACGATGCAAAAGGTAGAGAAATATGGCAAGGAAACAAAGACAATGGTGTATTTTTGAATCAATATTGATGATGATTATTAAAATAGGAGATTAACCAGAGGGTGAAAGTGAGAGAAAATAAGAAGCCTGGAATATACTTCATTAAGCCAGGGGTGCCCAAAAGGTAGATCCGGATCTATCAGTAGACCTTTAGCTGGTGATCAGTAGATCTCAAGACACTGTCAACAGCTTGTTTAAATTTAAATCACCCTCCTGTTTTATGCTTTTTATTCAGATATTTATGATGATAAGGTTACATAAGAAATAGTTGTTTGTTAAACATAGCAATATACATTCTTTCATCAATATAATATTTAAGTAATATTTTCCATGGAACAAAATTCTAACTGCTTTTATGGATGTAGATCATAATGGGACAACACCATTTAAAGTAGACCTTACATTAGTAAAGTATGGGCACTCTTGCATTAAGCACACAAAATAGTAAGTAAACAAAAGGCTATATATCAAAGGAGAATTCAACCCTAAATTAACCCCGGGCAAATGCCCCATAGTCTTTACTTACCCCTATGTGCAGATTCTGTCCAGTGGGGTTCATGGCAGCCATGTTCCGGCTCTTCGGTAATCTTGGGAATGAGAGTGGCGTATCGGCAACTTCCGTCACTTTTGCCGCATGCGCAGTTGTCGCGGAGCATAAGATTGCTCCAACTGAACATGTGCCGATACACTACTCTCATTCCAAAGAGCCGGAAGATGGCTGCCATGAACTCCGCTGGACAGAATCTGCACAGAGGGGTAAGTAAAGAATTAGCGGCATTTGCCCGGGGTAGCAGCTAGGCTGGGGGGGGGGTCTATGTAGGGTAGGGGGGTAGGGTTTTTTTTTTTACTTTAAGCTTAAATTCTCCTCTAAATGTAACCTTTTATCCCCATTTACCCTATTAGTGCCTGATATGTACCAGAGGAGAAAAAGATGATTTATAAGGTAAAAAAAAGATGGAATTCCATAGTCACAATCCCTGTATGTTTGCATATCAGCCCTGTGATACTTTCACCCTACCAAGGGGAGGATGGGTTTCTAGACCTTTTCTCTTGCCATCTAATGATACAAGTTCTAATGGCCGAACAACATGTCCACCTGTATGAACTGACTATTTTAAGGGCTGGAATACCAGCCACTGTTGAAAATAATAGTATCAAAAAATAAGTTCTGTGTATCAATATAAAGCTCTTAGTTACAATTATTTGTGTTTACAAAAAAAAAATCCTGAAAAGTATATTTGCTCAGGCACCTCTGCAAAAAGCCACAAATTATTTTATCATGCAAGTATTGCTGAAAAACACTATTCCCATCATTGCCACTCAGCTCCTCTCCCAGATTCAGCCGAAAGTGTCCCCGAAGCTGGTGCCTATAGGGAATCTACAGCCCTGGGGTAGACTAGCCTAAAGCCATACAAAATGCTAGCAGGAAATATACAGGGAAACTATACAGTCTAATGGAACTACAATCCATCATAAAAAAAAAGAAAGAAAAGGAGAGGGAAGATGCAGCACGAATTCTAATCTGTGTTGTGAGCAATTTAAAACAAGCATAATTGAAAAGGGTCACTAAAATTGTTAGGCTACTTTTTTTCACACGCCAGAGAAAATCCTTGTATCAGCTTGTGCGTGCAGAAGCATCAGTCTCCAGTGGAATACACAGTGACGCAGAAAAGCGGGGGAGGGCAGAGAGCAGAGAGATCTATCCATGCAATGAAAATGGATTAGTTAAGTGTGGTTTGAATACAGAAAGACAAGACTTGCGTGATACATGGAAAGAAAGCGGATTAAAATGAAGAAAACACAGAAGAAGGAGATAGAGAGTTTGTACATTACAAAGAAAAAATATGGAGGATGGCAGAAAATAGCATTTAAAAAAAGAAGGGACAAGAACAAGAATAAAGGTGTTAGAAAAAAAGACTAGAAGGAGAAAAGGTGATTCAGAAAGAAAATTTAGAAACACTGTTATTAAACTCACTTGTGCTGACGAATCTGTTGTATTGAGAACCTCTTAGCTGGGTCGTACTCTAGCATTCCTGGAAAAAGAGTATATCAAGTTTGTTTCAATAAACCCCTCACAGACTGGGACAAGGAGAGAACAACACACATAATCCTGGCTAGCTCTCATGTTGTTTGGCAGAAAAGAGCATAAATGTAACAAATATAGCAAATCTTGTAAAAGCTGTGCATATATGCATCTTTTGCTATCACTCCAAATATAAATGCTCAGAAACACTATGGGGGCTATTTATTAAAATGTCCCATTTTATTCCAAATAAACATTTTACCAAACTCCTAACAATAATCTGGATTAATTTACAAAAATTTGGTTCGAAAATAGTATTTGTGGTAAAAGTCTCAACAAATTTTTGTGGCAATCGGAATTGTGCAACTTTTTTGCAATTGTCCAAATTTTTTGGAATATCAAATTAAAACCAGAGTCAAAATAGCCAAAACTCTCACCAATCACGAAGGCAAAAAATATGTTCCAATTGTAAAAGGGACCATCTGCCATTGACTTTTTCATGACTTCAACAGGTTTTTAGCTGGAATATTTTCATATTCAGATTTTTAGCAGGTTCTGAGTATAATAAATCTCAAAAAATTTGAGGTTTTTATTTTGCTCTAAAAATTCATGTTTTTGTCCTTTAAAACTTGACCTGAAATATGTGTGGTTTTATAAATAGGCCCCTTTGTTATACAGGTGTGGGATCTATTATGCAGGTAGTTTAGGACCCGAGGTTCTCTGGTTAAGGGATCTTTCTGTGTGGATATGGAAATCTCTCTGCAGTATGTCCTCTTTCCATGTCATACCATACGAATACTAAATATTATAAAAAACCTATAGGAATGTATTGTCATCACATGGACTTATGTTAGCTTTGTAAAATCAAGCAAAAGTTTGGAAATAAGGAATTGTTAGGAAAATGGCACTGCGATATCTCTGGGTAACAGGTTTCCATATAATAGATCCCATACCTGTAGAAGGAGCAGTCATGTATATATAAAAAGCATGTTGCAATCCGCACTCTACACATTCAAGCTACACTTTGCACCTGATTGCTGTAAAAATACACATGCAGTAGGGTTCATTTCGATCAAGTATAAGTGAGGTGCATTCAACTCTGTGTGTGCCCAAAATAACATTGAAATTCTGGGCGGAAAACCCCATTGTATTCAAAAATTGCACTTTGCACTCTGTACTCTATCTTCTGCAAGATAAAGTCTGCATTGTACAGGTACAGGATCGATTATTTGGAATTTTTGGGTATTTCTGGATAAAGAGTTTTTCCATAATTTGGATCACTATTCCTTAAGTACACCAAATAATGTTTTGCCACCAAATATGATTTATGCAGCATAGCTACCATCAAGTACAAAGTATTGTTTTAGTTCTACATAAAAAGGGAAAAAAAATTGAAAACTTGAAGTATTTATTTACTTACTTAAAAAGGATTCTAACGTAGATAGCCTTACCAGAATTCAAAGCTTTCTGGATATTGGTGGTTCCCAGATAAGAGATCCCATACTTGTGCTCAATATCTATTGTTGTTTATCACTGCTTACATGACGAAGGTGATTTTAAAAAAACAGGTGACCAGTAAATGCTACCTGCTGATTGGTTGCTATGGGTTACTGCACCTGGTCAAATGTGGTGCTTTTTATTATAGAACCACATAAGAGACATTCAAAACTGAAAAAAGAGAAAAAGAACAGGATGCAAACAGACTGGAGGGCCCCGGCCCACCGGGACAGCTGTCCAGGGCCCCCCTCCGTGCCCCCTGGCCTGGATACTCGATGGCGCACATGCGCACAAGAAGGCGCGCATGCATGCATGGAGCCGACGGCACGCTTCAGTGCATTGAGCCGCATGACGCGCATGTGCGCACGGAGCCGCACAGCGATGCGCGACATTTGCAAATAGTTTTTATTTTCAGGCCCAGGAGACCCGGAGAGGGGGTCTGGCTGGGCAGGGGCCCATCGGGTTTTTCCCCAGGGTCCCGCTGGGCCAGTCCGACCCTGGATGTAAAACACATAACAGATAAGCTCTGTAGCTTATCTGTTATCTATTGTGTATTCTTTGCTTGAATGGCTGCCCCCATGGCTACACAGAAGCTTGTTTATATAAACTATAGTAGTCTTTCTGAAGCAAAAACACCAGTATTATATTTAGATAATACACAAAAGCCATGAATATCTTGCAAATTATATCCTTATAAACGGTGAGTTCTGATGTCATTTCTGTCACATGACTCACTGAAACGTGTGTATCATAATAAATAAAGTACCCCCAGTTGCAAAATATGAGGATATTAGAAGTTACCTTGGAGTTCCATGACCTGTATAAAAACAGGTCGTGCTTTTATATGGTCGTGAAACTCCTCGGCAACTTATAATATCCTTATATTTTACAAGAGGGGGTACTTTATTCACTATAGAAATACATAATACACAAGGAAACTTTGGGCAAGTTCAGAAAACCGAAGCGATACTTATGTTATCTCGCCGACAATTTGCATTCTTGCCGGCGGGAAGGCATTTGGGGAGAATAGTCGCCCGCAGTAGAGAAGACTTGTTGCAGGGCAACTTATCTCCCTATGTGCCACCACCCCAAGTAGAAAATAATGTAAACATTAAATAAACCCAATTGGCTGGTTTTGCTTCCAATAAGGATTAATTCGATTTTAGTTTGTATCAAGTAAAAGGAACTGTTTTATTTTTACAGAGAAAAATTTGGATTATTTGATTATAATGGAGTTTATTGGAGACAGGCTTTGCATAATTCGGACCTTTCTGGATAAGGGGTTTCCGGATAACAGATCCCATACCTGTATAAGAAAAAGGCAAAGTCCAGGACAGACATTTAGACACAGACAAAATTTTATTTTATATCTGTCTACAGCCCCTAATTTTCACTTCCTACTTACTATTATAGCATTATAACTTGTCAGAATCACAGTACACTACCACTGCTTTTTATTTTCTTACTCCCCTGTTTCATCTCACAACAAACTTCATTTTATTTAACTCATTATCCCTCTCTCACCTCTTAACAAGTCAGACAGCAAGGGCCCACATTCGTCTGGGATCGAGTAGTCTCCCTTTCCAATGTTTTCAAACAATTTATATATATTGTCCCCCTCGAATGGGTACAGTCCTGTGGTAATATTATACCTATGCAGGGAAAGAGGATTTGTTTATGGAGATTTTTCTGTTACATATAAATGAAACATACAAGAAGTCATTTGAATTCCTTTTCTTCTTTAATAAAAGTGCTGAGATAAGATGTAAAGCTGGACTCATATTTGGAGAGTCATTGCAGTTGTTCACAAATTCAACCTGTGGACCAAGTGATTAGAGCACCTCTCATCTGGAGTATGCAGTGGAGTTTTGGACTCTATTTTTAAAGGGAGCTTCACAGTTAGAGCAGCCTTCCAGTTCCTAGCAACTGCGCATGCACCAAACGTGGGGAAGGAAGAGGACCAGAGATCCGAAAGATGATGCTCATGAGCTCTGCTGCCCTTACTCTGTACTGATATGTGAGCAAAGTGTTAGGGGCACTTTCAGGGGTAACCAACTACTGTATGTGGGGAGGGGACTATCTAGGGCAGTGATCCCCAACCAGTAGCTCGTTAGCAACATGTTGCTCTCTAACCCCTTGGATGTTGCTCTCAGTGGCCTCAAAGCAGGTGCTCATTTTTGAATTCCAGGCTTTGGTTGCTTAAAAACCAGATGTACTGCCAAACATAGTCTCCTGTGGGCTGCCAGTCCACATAGAGGCTACTAAATAACCTGTCTCAGTCCTTATTTGCCACCACCCAGGAACATTTTCAGTGCTTGTGTAGCTCCCCAAATCTTTTTAAATCTGAATGTTGCTGACGGGTGAAAATGGTTGGGTACCCTTGATCTAGGGTAGTAGGTAGGGAATTTTTTTTATATGGGGGGGGGTTAGTTCTCCTTTAAGAAGAATATTAAAGGGGAAGGAAACCTAGTCGGCACAAACCCCCCACCCCCCCTCCTCCCCCCTGGCCTACCCGTCCCGCTGGGCAAATGGCCCTAAATTGTTACTTACCCTTCTGCGCAGGTCCAGTCCAGGGAGTTCACAGATGACATCTTCTTCCACGCGATCTTCTTCCTGCTGTGAACGGCGTTTTGTCGCATGCGCAGTAGGAGCATTTCGCCGGTACGGATCTACTGTGCATGCGCCAAAAGTCACGCGCATGCGCAGTAGATCGTACTGGTGAAATGATCCTACTGCGCATGCACCAAAACGCCGTTCACAGCAGGAAGAAGATCGCGTGGAAGAAGATGTCGTCTGTGAACTCCCTGGACTGGACCTGCGCAGAAGGGTAAGTAACAAGTTAGGGGCATTTGCCCAGCGGGACGGGTAGGCCAGGGGGGAGGAGGGAGGGTGGGCAACAAACGGGAGGGGGGGTGGGGGTTTTGTGCCGACTAGGTTTCCTTCCCCTTTAAGGAGCTGGTGAGTGTGCAGGGCAGTGCAACTAAACTGTTAAAGATGGAGGGTAGATGTCAAGGTTGGGGTTGTTCTCTCTGGAAAAAAAATGCTTTTAAGGGGACATGATTATACTTTACAAGTACATTAGAGGACATTATAGACAAATAGCAGGGGGACCTTTTTACCCATAAAGAGGATCACCGTACCAGAGGCCACCCCTTTAGACTAGAAGTAAAAAGAACTTTCATTTGAAGCAATGTCGGTGGTTCTTCACAGTGAGGACAGTGAGGTTGTGGAATGCACTGCCGGGTGATGTTGTGATGGCTGATTCTGTTAATGCCTTTAAAGGGATACTGTCGTGGAAAAAAATGTTTTTTACAAAATGTATCAGTTAATAGTGCTACTACAGCAGAATCCTGCATTGAAATCCGTTTTTCAAAACAAGAAATGGATTTTTTTATATCTAATTTTAAAATTTGTTATGGGGCTAGACATTTTGACATTTCCCAGCTGCCCTCAGGTCATGTGACTTGTGCTCTAATAAACTTCAGTCACACTTTACTGCTGCACTGCAAGTTGGAGTGATGTCATTACCCCTCCCTCCTACAAGCTGCTGTAATGTAAATAGAGCCTTGTCTGCTGAGCCTGTCAATTGAACAATAGGCAGGAATCAAGATAAGCTCCCACTGACACCACTTCAGAAGGACTGAAATAAGATAGTCCTGTGATCACTGCCCCCACTTACGTTTCAAAAATAAATAAATATTTATACACACAAAAATTCATTTTGGGCACTGGAAAAAATATTTTATATAGATAGTTTATTATATTTGTTTACACAAAAATGAATGGCAGAAACACAGGAGTACACTCCCAGGACTGATTACAGGGAATAGAAAAATAGGATAAAATAAGGAGGACATACTTGAAAACCAGGAAAACTTAAGAGGAAGTCTAAGAAGGGTTAAAATAGCTCAGGAGAAAGGAGGCAGTAAGTAGTTAATGTAAAAAGAAGTATTGCAGGCAGGAAAGGAGCGCAGTGTGTGTGAGGTGGATAGCAGAGGGAACTCACAGCTCCTTTACCTCATCTAGTAACCAGTAAAACAAACTAGGAAGGCAGCAAGGAGAGAAAGTCCCCCCTCCAAAGGAATGCAGAGATCAAATTTACAGAACGGCAGGAGCTTTGATAGTGTCTGTGGGAGGAGGGGCTGCTAGTGCAGCTGTAGAGCAGAACGTAGGAAAGTGAAAGTAATTGCTTCCCTGCAAACCATGTGACCTCTCTCCTCCAAACATCACACGCATGGGCAGAGAGGGGAGGGGGAGTGTACAGCTAGATTCTCGTGTCGTAGTGCGACCTGGCTTTTCATTACAGAGTGGCTGCCTCCAAGCACACAGGTAATGCTGTGCCTGCTGTTAGAGCAGCACAGGATGAATGTGTAATGAGCAGAAATGGAAGCCCCCATGACAAAATACAAACTAAAATAACTTATGCATGGATTTGTGGATTAACATTTTATTTGCCAGACAGTGTTTATGGATGTGTGTTTTTTATAACAATGCAAAAAAAAAAAAAAAGTTCAAATTGACGACAGATTCCCTTTAAGAATGGCTTGGATGATTTAATGGACAAGCATAATATCCAAGGCTAGTGTGATGCTAAAATCTACAGTTAGTATTTATATATTGGTATATATAGTTTATGCCAGTGTATGGAGGAGTTGGACTGCATGCATATACTGTATGTGCGCTGGGTTTCATTTGGAGCACATGAACATAATAGAATTTGGTTATTTTCTACCAACTTAACTATATAACTATAATTTGGAAGTGATACAAAATCCTGTAATTTCTGTGGTGGCCAATGACTCTCCACTGGTGTCAAAAGCTTCATAAGACAGATTTTGAGTCCAGACAGACAGCAATTTGATGGGATTGTACAATTCTATGTCACAATGCCATCTCAAAGAGTCCTCTAACCATCTTTAGATATGCACAAAGTATTTTCTAACAAAACATGTGTCGACATGGCTGTCTTCCACAGGAACTGTGATAGGTGAATGCAGATATCTGATAAAGGCTTGTTACTCACAACGTTACTCCTGCAGACCAGATGTCCACTTTGAACCCTGAGAAGGTGTCCAGGCCATTGGCAATCTCTGGGGGCTGGAAAGCTGGAGATCCCTGGCTGGTCCTACAAGTATCACCTTCAGCGAACGGGTGCAATGCCTGTAAAAGGAATGAAATATGTACATTATCCCCGGATGTTCAACTATTTAAAGGAGAAGCAAACCCTTTATATTAAAATCCCCTACCCTACATAGACCCCCTCCCTGCTCCCCCCCCAGCCTAGGTGTTACTCTTGGTTGCCCCCAAGTCTTTACTTACCTCTCGTTGTAGATTCAGTGCATCGCAGTTCACTGGTGCCATCTTCTTCTCTTTGGTAATCTTTGAGTCTTCTTCCGGTGCTTTGGCAATTTCCGTCACTTACGGCGCATGTGCAGATGTCAAAAAACAGGAAGACTGCTCCAAATGCACCGACACGTCGCTTACTTCAAAGATTACCAAAGAGAAGAAGATGGCGCCCATGAACTTGATACGCTAAATATGCACCGAGAGGCTAGTAAAGAGTTGGGGGCATTTACCGAGGGTACACCTAGGCTGGAGGGAGCAGGGAGGGGGTCTATGTAGAGTAGGGGATTTTAATATAAAGGGTTTGGTTCTCCTTTAAGATTTATTTTGAATAATTCACAACTACATACCTCTGCCACCCCCAGGTCTGAGATTTTGAGTGTCCCGTCTGTTGTTAGCAGCAAATTCCCTGGTTTAATGTCTTTATGGACAATTCCCTGACTGTGAAGGTACTCTAGACCATCAATAAGTTGGCAAAAATAACTGTAGAGCAAAAGAAGTTCATTGAGTCAAAAAGGGTAGTTCATCTTTAAGTTAAAACACAGTATGTTATATAATTGCCTATTTTTTTATTTTATTTTGCACAGCCTATCTATTTACCCAGTTTTTATAATGAACAATTCCTTTAAGTGTAATGTTTCTGTCTCTAGTGTTTCAGTCTGGCAGCTCAGTGATTTAGGAGCAGATTCTGAACTGTTACAATTTGCTACATTTAGTGGTTACATTTCTCTGTAGCAGCTATGGAATATTAGCAACTATTGTATCAATTCGAACAGCTGCCTTTAATGGAACTCAGGGATTCTGCTCAGCAGGGACAAATAACAATTGATACTAAATGTATTAATTTAAAACAGTTAAAGGGATTCTGTCATGATTTTTATGATGTCAGTTTTATTAATAAACTACACTGTTTACACTGCAAATAATTAACTCCACAATATAAAATTTCATTCCTGAACCAGCAAGCAGCTGGCAGCTGCTTTCTGGGAGGCTATTGTTTCTCCTACCAAATGTAACTGAATTTGTTGCAGTGGGACATGTATTTTTACTATTAAGTGCTGTTCTTAGGGTCTGGCCACATGGGTAGATTAATCGTCAGGCGACAAATCTCCTCTTCCTCGCGGCAACTAACCCCCCCCGAAAACATTACAGGTGAGAGGATAACATTTGTTTCCACTTTCCACCAATTCAGTGGAAAGGTGGAAAATGTAATTAAGACATATTGGCCCCTTATACAGGTTGATCAGAAATGTGGGCATCTATTTAAACAACCACCCCTGTTTTGCTATAAACGTGGATGCACCCTAAAGGACGTGCTCTGTCCATCAGATACTAGACCCAAACGTAACAAATTCAGAGGTAAACCCATACATGGCACATATCCCTGTTTGGGATGTAACTGTTGTTCCTCGGTAATGAAAGGCCCTAGAATAAACCATCTGACAAAAGGATTTGAAATAAACCTTAAATGCTATGCAACTTGTAATTCAACCTATGTTGTATACCTGCTAAAGTGCCCTTGTTGTATGGGCTATGTAGGTCAGACAAAAAGAGGTTTAAAAAAGAATCCAGGAACACAGAGGATATATTAGAAACTTTAAAATAAACACGCCAACAGACACTCAGGTTAGACATTTTAATGAGTTTAAGCATAATACGATGCAATTAAGGTGGTGTGTATTGGAAGAAATTGAGATGGATATAAGGGGTGGTGATAGACTTAAGAAGTTGTTACAGGCAGAAGGAAAATGGATCAAAAAACTTAATACACTTGTCCCAGAAGGACTGAATGATTTCTGGAGCCTCAAACCATTTCTATAATAAACCTTACCATATGATGCATAACATTCATTAATATTCTTCTCCTTTTGTTTGCAGGACTTGAATTTAGAACTCACCAGTGACATAGCAGGATAAAGGTAACACTAATGTTTAAAAGTAGTTATGCTGGTGTTAAAATAAAAATATAGATTTCATAATTGCTTTAATGGTTAAATAGAACATTGCCTGTTTTGGCTTTAGTATGCACTTTAAAGTGTGCAGTACTAATATAAAATAATCCTCTTTCTCTTGAGATTACACATACAGCCTTTTTGGCTATTTTAAATAGGACAGTTACTAAATTACAAAATGATTTCTTATCATGTTAACTTGTTACTGTGTTTTAAATGTATCATTTGTACAGATAAGGTATTGCAACATAGGTAGCTTGGGGAAATGTGGTGGAACACAATGATGCACTATACAATTGTATTTTATTTTTTCTAGCAAATGGACTGTCTTGGCTTACATATGGACTATTAAAAAGACTTGGTTCTTTGCTGAATGCAAAGGCATGAACATACCTGATGACTTTAATTATCCACTTATGGGGGATGGAATGGGTGTGTTTAAAAGATTTCACGTTCTTTCTGGGGTTACACTTGAGAAAGGGCAAGGCCCGAAACATGTTGTGTGTGATTTGTAGTAGTTGAATAAACCTTCTCAGCAGAAACTGCTTCAGAGTACTCTCCTCTAACCGCTGATTTATGAGTTCACATAGGGTTGCGGTAACCCTTTTGAGGACTGATGCACCGAAACATGAACCCTAACACAGGCTGAGCGTAAGAACAAACCCTTCTTGTTGCTGCTGGGGGAGGGGGTGATAACACTCCAAATTGCAGTACAGTAGTAAAGAGTGATTAAAGTTTATCAGAGCATATGCCTGAGGGCACCTGGGAAACTGACAATATGTCTAGCTCCATGTCAGATTTCAAAATTAAATATTAAAAAAAAAGTTTGCTCTTTGGAGAAACAGATCAGCACTACTAACTGATGCATTTTGAAAAACATTTTTTCCCCATGACAGTATCCCTTTAAAGAGTCTACAACGCCCCTCCCAAAGCTGCTTTAGAAGGTGAAAAACAAAACTTTACACTTCTTACACACTTTCTACACATATTAGAAAAACTTTCACAAATAGAAAATATTTGAAAAAAAGTCTATTTCTGGAGAACTATTTGAAATCAACTGAACTCTGGAAAGTGTTTGAGGGTGAACAACCCCTTTAAAACACATGAAATAATACTGCAAGATTTGGTCAGCCATTGATCAACACAGTTTTGAAAGAAAACAGAATATGAGCATTATAAGAGAAAACAAGGTTCTGCTAGAGCAA